>NW_022589731.1:24315326-24342209 GCF_004348235.1 Phoca vitulina
GTGCGCCCCACCCCGGGTGCCCCTGCTCACCCCCAGGTGTCCCGTGCTCCCCACCCCGGGTGCCCCTGCTCACCCCCAGGTGTCCTGTGTGCCCCACCCCGGGTGTCTCTGCTCCTCACCCCAGGTGCTCAGGTATCCCTGCTTCTCACCCCACGTCCCCCTGCTATTCCCCCTCAGATCTGAGCACTACATACCTTGCTGATTTTTGCAGAACACATCCAGGGAAATGCTACTGAGAGGCGTTAGGGCCCCACAGAGATTGGAAGGGGGATGGGAGGAGGGCGGGCCAGTGGGCACCGGCAGCCCCTTTGCTTCAAGTGGCAGGATATTTCTGTGGGCTTCCACAAACGCTGCAGCTTGATTCACATCCCAGAGGTAGGCATGCCCTTCCTGGCTATGTGCTGGAGCGCTGTTTGAGGATTTCGCTGCAGATGTTGGGATCTTGATCTAACAGTATTCGCTGTGTGGTAGCAATCAGTGCCGGTAAGGAATTGGTTCCTGAACCTGGAGACAGCATGACAGTGAATCCGCGTGTTAGCTAATCATAGCATTGACACAAAATCATGTGTGTTTAACACGCAAGTTCTATCTGTGCACAGGTGGGAAACGTTATTAACTGTTTAGGACTTTTTTCTCATGGCTCGATTGCAGACATGCGTGTGGGGCTGTTCCCGGCAGAGGATGAGTTTGTTGTTTGTTGTCTTTTTGTTAGTTTTTCCACATTTGAGAGAGGATGAGTTTGAATCACACCTTGCTGTCAGGACGTTGGAAAGGCTTTCACTTTAGCACCGGGCCAGCTTGTCCAGGAGGGCTGTGTTCCCCTCCCGAGCTCTGCAGCGACCCCGGGTAGCGGCCTGTCCTGTCCTGCGTCAGAACGGGAATCTCTTGACTTTGGCTGATGCTGCCCTCAGGTTTTCCTGCGTGTTCTCACATGCTGCTGATTCTCTCAGAAGTCAGATAAACTTTGCCCAACTGGAGAGGCCTATAAAGAACGGGGTCGTTTTCTGCCGTGACATATTTAAGCTGAAGCCTCCCAAGACATAACGGTTTTAAGCACTGACATTTCATTTTGAGCACCTGCCTGCCACCATCTTTACCCCTTCGTGACAGACTGTCACCGTGCAGCCCAGGACTGGTTGGTGCCTGAAGTGCTAGAACATTCCCTGTCGGCGAGCCTGTGCCGTTGGCAGGGTGAGGTGCACGACCCACGCTGGGGCCTTGCCAGGCGTCCAGGGGTGACCTCGGGGGCCAAGCAGCACCCCGTCAGACCGGATGGTCAGGGGAGCTCTCTGTCCTTCTGCAAGATGCTCGCTTTCATCACTGATGCTAACGGGCAGTTCTAGCAGGGGTGGTTGAAATGAGTGAAATGTGGTATTTTTCGTTTTTCTTCCCGGTACGTTCTCAGTGGATCATTCTTGGTCACGACTGGAGGTCGGGATGTCCACACCTGATGGGGGTGGTCAGGCACCTGCTGCGGGGGCGCCCGGCTCACTGGCTCACGCAGGGCAGAGGGCGCCCTTCACCCCGGAATCTGCTTTTCACAGGTTTCAGAAATATCAAGGGTCTTCTAATCTGTTCCTTATAAAAAGAGTTGAGGAGCCCTGTTTGATTTTCAGTGAAGCAGCTGCAGTCCTGTCAACTTGACAACTCGTGCGAGGAGGCTCTGTGGTGTTTCTTACTTTGCAGGACCCCAGCTGTGACCGTGGGGCCGAGTCCGTGCCCGACTCGCTCCTCAGAAGCCAGGGGTCCGGGGCGAGGGGGTGGGTCTTCTGCCCCTCTGACAGACTGTCGCAGATTTCGGGGTCGCTGGTGCCCTGGGGGTGGTTGAGGCATGCCCCGTGGCCAGGCCTCCTCATCAGCCTGTGCGCCCATGAGGGAGGCTGAGGGGAACGTGCGCTGCACCTCTGAACCCCACCCCCTGCGACGTGTGGGAAGGCGGAGTGGGATGGGTGCTGCCCACGCCCCCGGGCTCCGTCACACCAGGGCCAGAGGTCAGGCCTAAGCCGCTTCCCTCCCCGCCTGCCCTCTCTGGGCCTCGTCAGCCCCGCAGCCCCTCCCAGGCCCTGGTGCCTTCGTGGTGCCGCGCTCGGACCGGCCCGGGCTGCCACGGCCCTGGAACGTCGGCTCCTGGAGCCTGGTGGCGGGACGGCGGCAACCATGTGACGCGCGGGGGTCCCCGGCCCAGGGCTGGCTGCGGGTCTAGCTGGCGCTGCGGGTCCCCGCCGGGTGCTGGCTCCCAGTCGCCGTGGTCAGGCCCCCGTCCCCACTTTGATTGTAGGAGGGTGTATTCTGCCAAGTTAAGGATTCTTTACTGCTTTTCCAAATCCTGCTCAAGTGTCTGTTGATGCAGATTTTTAAATTTGCCTCTCAGTTGTAGGCTCCTTGTATTGGAGGTCTGGGCTTCATTCATTTTTGTAAACCGGTTTCCTCTTACCTGGGGGTCTGGTGTTTTGGCTGGCAGGGTGCATATTTGTTGTTAAAAAGTGATTTTTCGGTGGCGCCTGGGTGGCTCAGTCGTTAAGCGTCTGCCTTTGGCTCAGGTCATGATCCCAGGGTCCTGGGATCGAGCCCCGCATCGGGCTCCCTGCTCTGCGGGAAGCCTGCTTCTCCCACTCCCCCTGCTTGTGTTCTCTCTCGCTGTGTATCTCGCTCTGTCAAATAAATAAACAAAATCTTTAAAAAAAAAAAAAAAAAAGTGATTTTTCAAAAAATAAATAAGAATAAAAAGTGGTTTTCCTTTAACTAGTCAAACAATATTTTACTGAATTGACGAAAAGGGAGTAAAGCAGAGGGACCTGAACAAACAGAGCCTTAGAGCTGGGCTTCTCCCAGTTTTCCCCCAAAGTCCCACTCGGGGCAGGGGGCAGGGAGGGGGCAGAGGGCAGGGGACACAGGCACGGGCACAGCAGGGGCAGGGAGGGGGCAGGGGCATGGGCAGCGACTCTCAGCTCCTGAGGGCCTGCGAGCCCAGCAAGTTGAAACCTGTTTGAAGTCTCCTCTTTACCCTAGCAAAACTGTGACTTTCCCATTTCATCCTCGTGTTGGTGTAAAACTGTTTTCCTCCACAAAATGAATTAGCTAGGACCACGTACAGTGTTGAGCCTGTGGTTTCGTGTGTGCGGGCCCAGCACGGTGTCCCCCTGCGTGCGCACGCCCAGACGCCAGCGCGCCCCCCGTCGTGGGAGTCTGCGGGCTTGGGTCCGGCGTGCGGTGGCCTGGTTAGTAGGAAGCACTTTATGAAGCACTAGAGAAATAACTGATAGTTACTAATGAACTTCCAGGAAGATCTTTCTAGGCCTTACTGTATGGTGCTCTGGTGTCATGTTGGTTTTTGGCTAGGTCCAGAGATAGTTTAGCTGCACCGTTGGGATGCATGTGTGAGCGGTAGTTATCACTTGGAAGTATTTTTCAGAAGTGCCAGAAGTTCTGGGAGATTTCTAGAGTAATTTGTTAAACAGTGCACGCCAGTTTTGTGCGCCGTTCTGTGTATGACCTGTTTCTTACACGCAGACACAGAGCAGTTTGCATTCTAAGTCCCCCTAATTCCTGTTTGAGCACAGAGTCAAAGCATGTTTGAGCCTCGGAACAGAAAAGTAGTTGCCCTCGTGCATCACTAATATTTAGTTCGATAATTTGAACAAAATGAGGAGTTTGGAGAGGAAAACCAAGTTTTAAGTATAACTTTCAACTGCCGGGGCGCCTGGGCGGCTCCGTCGGTTGAGGGTCCAACTCTTGGTTTTGGCTCAGGTCATGATCTCAGGGTCCTGAGATCGAGTCCCCTGTGGGGTTCCACATGGGCATGGAGTCTGCTTGGGATTCTCTCCCTGCCTCTTCCCTTTGCCCCTCTCCCTCGCTCGCTCGCTCTCTGTCAAAAAAAAAAAATTTTTTTTCAATAAATAAAGTGTAGACTGGTGCCTGTTTTTATCTAGAAATGGTCGTTTTAAAGGCCAGTGAACACGTTCCCTTAGATGTCCCTCCGTATCTCCGCTCTGACGCGTAGGCATCTTCCCGCCTGTTTTATAACACGCTGCCCCGACTTGTGAATGCCGAGCCCCCCAGGAAGCTGCACACGTGCGTGTGGGGCTGTGGACGCCACTTCCGCAGCCTGGCCCCTGCTGCCAGGGCTCTTGTGGTTAGAGTGTTCTGTACAACGGAAGCAGCGCTCATCAGGTCCAGCACTAGCAAGGACAAAGGGCACTGCTTGTGTTCCAGCGGGACCCATAGCCCCGAAGTCTGTGTGTAAGCTCACAATGGGGGCAGAACACGGGGCTTATGGGATTCCTGTGCAACGGTCTTCTCATTGGAAAACCTACTTTTTTGATCGTGGTGCAGAATTTCTCCTCCGTTCATGTGTACAAGTAGCTGGGTTCTTAGAAATTTATTAGTAATAAAGAGAATCACTTCCATGTCAGCAGCATGGCACAAGGCTTTGGAATGACTTTTTTTTTTTTAATTAATAAACTTTAACTTTTAGAGCAGTTTTAGGTTCTTAGCAAAACTGAGCAGAAGCTACAGAGGGTTCCCAGATACCCCTGGCCCCCAGACATACTCAGCCTCCCCCACTGTCAGCACCCCCTCCCACAGGGGGACATTTGTCCATGGTTTATGTTAGGGCTCACTCTTGGTGTTGTACTTTATATGGGCTTGGATAAATGTACCCACCGTTCTAGTGTCCTACAGAGTAGCTTCACCGCCCCCCACAGATCCTCTGTGCTCCGCCTGGTCCTCCCTCCCTCCCCCAGCCCCTTCCAGAATGTCACACATTGGAATCACAGGGTACGCAGCCTTTTCAGATTGTTTGCACTCTTGGTTGCTTCCAGGTTTGGGTAGTTATGATTAAAAATGCTATAAACATCGTGTGCAGGTTTTTGTGCGGACGTGGAGTGATCTTTTTGCACGACCTTTGGATCCATTCTGAGTTTGACATACCAGATGGCAGGGCCAGAAATTTCTCTGGCAAAAAACATTTCAACCTAATGCAGCCCTTTTTGGTTGTTAGAACATAGTAAACTGAGCCACACCTTGGCTGTCTTGTTGAATGCTGCCCAGCGAGGTGGCACTGGGGCGGCCCTGGGGGGCAGAGCAGGTGCCCTGAGTGGGTTGCAGCCACTGACCTGGCCTTCTCTCCAGCACTCTCCTCCTCCGTGTCTGCACTTGGCAGGGCTCCATCCCATCCGCTTCCTCCTCCCGCCCCCCACAGCCAGCTTTGTTATTAGGTGATAAGTATGAAGAATTTTCTCTTTTCTGGGCTTTTGACACGTGTGCTTTTTCTAATTAAAATATTCCCGCACGCCAGATCATCAGGTGAGCTCATCTTGAGTTCTGAGGACAGAGGTGCTTCCCTCCTGCTTTTTCTTATTTGCTGTTGAGCAGGGAGATGACAGAACGAGTTGCCATTTCATGGTGGCTTTGCTGGTGTCCCCAGGCAGCCGGACATGGTCTCTCCCCTTTCCTAGGGCGTCCCCAGCACGCCTGCTGGGCTCCCACTTCACACCTGCAGCTGACGGGCACACCGAGGCCCCGGACGGGGACTCCCCGGCAAAGCCTGGAGCCTGGCCTGCAGGCCAGGTGCCCACTCACTCCCAGGCCGACTCTTCGGGCCGATGTTTAACAAAAGCAAATGTCTCCTACTTGGTTTGCAAGGAGCCTATGAGAAGGCAGGCGGTTTTTTTCTTCTAGCCCTTTTTCTGGCATTTTCCTCACACAGCAGGGCCATACTGGAAGGGGTTCAAAGTAGAAGGTACGGGACTGCAGAGATGGTTCTGGAAGTCAGTTGTAGACCCACACAGCAGGCCTGGAAAACGACAAGTAAAGGAGAAAGAAGACAGTTTCTGCATCTGGGCTTCTTGCATTTAGTACAGTGGAAACCCAGCCTCTGGCGCCAACTGCGTAATTCAGAACATTAAACGCCATTCATGTTGAGAGGGGGATGAAACGAGATTCGTTTCATTTTTTTCAGAGGTCTCCAAATAGCCATGAAAAATCCATTTTTTTCTGCCACCAATTAACGTCAGCCACTCTCGTGGCTTTAGGTGGATGCTGTAAGGAGGATGCAGGGAGCTGGGCCTGGAGCCCGTGACGCTGCCAGGCTGTGGATCGCAGGCCGCGTGCGAGTACGGGTGGGGAGCCTGCCATCTGGTCCCTCCCGCAGCCTGAATGCGGCCCTTGGTGTCCTCCCCGTGATGCGGGCAAGGCCGGCCCGACTGGGCTCCCAGGGAACCACTCAGAGAACTGGCTGTCGGAGCTGCTGTCCGGGCCTGGAGTCTAACTCCGAAACTCCCAGACGCTGGGTTTTCCACGCTGCGCTGTTAGGCAAACTGGGGAGTGACAGTGGCGCCCTTCCCCTCCCCTCTGCTCCGAGTCAGCCCCACAGGCCCCGTGGCTAGGTATGTATTCCCGCAGGTGGCACTGGCCTCTTCGGGAAGGAAGGCCTGAGCATTCCTGTGGCGTGCAACAGAAACCTCCTGCTTAGGAGTAGTACATGGCTGGGGTTTTACACGGTTCCCCTGCTCGTCTGGGCTTGGAGGGCAGCCGGGCAGACTGTTAGCTGGGGCAGATTCTGTTACTCAGCCAGAGAGCCCGTGCGCTCATAACCCTGTGAGCATGGATGTGCTCACAGCGCTGCGGACAGCAAGCCCTTTCTCTGCCCTGGGTGTCCTCGGGGTCCTCAGGGTTAGCCCTTGCCCTCCCACTCCTGTCCCCCACACTTGGTCCTCACTGCTCCCAGAGCTGTCACAGCAGGCCCCTCTCAAACATGGACCTCTCCCTCCAGGCTGACCCCTTCGAGTCCCTGAATGCCTTGTGTTCCCTCTGGCACCAGGCCCTACACGGGCAGACCTGCCGTAGTCTGTCCTCACCCACCCCGCAAAATGCCTACTGTCTCTCATGTTGACACCTCCTCCAAGGAGCCTTCCTGGACTCCTCAGGCCAGCAGACCCCCAGCCATTGGTTCTTGTTAATCCTGGAGTTAGTTCTCCTTCTGAGTCCTTACTTCAGGCATAATGGAATGATTGGTGTGATCCGCTCATTTATTCATCAGGTCTTTACCGAGCACCTGCAATGTTCTGGGCACTATTCTAAGTGCTGGGATACGGCAGTGGATCAGTTAAGATACCCTAGCTGGAGGCAGACAGGAATTCCTCCAAACGCCAGCTTGCGACACACAGGACTGTCTTTCTCCTATGAGTAGGAGTGTGTCAGGGCACTGTGACTGTGGTGGTGGCATCAGGGCCGTCCAGTCCCGTGGCCTCTCCTTCATGGCCCCAGGTGGTGGCCGCAGCTCCTGGCCGTGCATCCTCCTTGTCAGGGAAGGAAGAAGGGGAAGGAGATGGTGTCTGCCGCTTGTTTTGTTATTAAACCCTCAGCAGACTTCTTACTCCTTGGCCAGAGTTGTCCCGTAGCGTCTGCGACCTGTCCTGGAGCTTACGTTCTGTGAAGGTGACTCAGAGCAAACAGACCCCATCCGACGGAACTCCATGTGCCTCCATGCCCGCACCCCGGCCCCTCCGTGCCCTGCGCGCCTCGGCTGCTGGCCCGCGGGGGTCGTCGGGCCTGCCCACCTCCTTGTTACGAGCCAGGTCTCTGTGTGGATGTCATTTTCTCCAAAAATTCTTTCCTCCTCACCTCTCCCCTGCCGGCCGCCCTCCCCACTGGCAAGGCTTCCCGCTAGTCCTGAGGGGCCGTGGGAGCCCGCCTGGCCCTGGACTCGCTGCCTGCGAATCTTGTCAAGCTGCCAGCCGGCAAGTGTCTTCACCGGGCCTCCTTCCTTTCTTGGCTCCCTCGTCGGGGTCAGGCTCTTGGCCTTCTCTGGGCCGGAGCCCAGCGGTGGGTTGGTCTCTGGAGCACGGGGCTTTCGCTGTGTGAGGGTGTCGTGCTCACACGGCTCGGAAGCCCGTCGCCTTCTTTGTGCCACCCCGCTCCTGGCCGGCCCCGCGTGTGTCTGGCATTGTTCCTTCCAGGCAGAACCTCCCACCAGCCTGTGTTGGGACGCGCGGGCTCCCCGACGTGTGCGCCGGCTATTGAAGCGCCTTCTTGCTGCCCTACCGGTGCCTGCGACACCCCACCCGGGCTGCAAGCCTCCCTCCACCCTCTGCCAGCCCCCCCGGGACTCGTGCGGTGACACACTTGTCTCTGCCTGTGGCTTCCCGTCCACACGCTGCCTGCCAGCCAGACGGCCCAGCGCGTCTGTCCCAGGGACACGTTACCCATTGCATGCTAGGATGGACGGACTGAGCTCGATTTTACTTTTGCCCAGGGAAGGACTCTGCCATACGTCCTGCGTGTCGGTAGGAAGGGAAGTGTATGTAGGTTTCTGTGGAGTCTCAAATTCCATTTCTGGTGGGGTTAATATAAAACACTGTTAAAACTGCTGCTTCTGTTTTTTTGGCAAAGTAGCAGGCAGTGGGTTCTGCTGATTCTCCTTGACGAGTAGCGGTTCTGCTCATGGGCGTAGGCACCTGGCCGTAGCAGGGAAAGCGTAGACCCACCGGGTCTGGGCCAGGCTGGGGGCTGTGGATTCCAGGCCTTCATCTCGGGGAAGGTGGTTCGGCGAATCCTCACGTTCAGGAAGCTGAACATGGAGTTTGAATTCAGTTCTGTTAACCCATAACAGAGTTTCTGGAGCCTACTCCCTTAGACTTCACCCAACCCCATGACTGGCTGCTTGGGTGTGGCCATGAGGGACAAAGGCCGTTCCCTCAGAACTGAGTTCAACACTCCAGTTACTCCAGTTATGGACTGATTGCCATTTTTTGGTTCTTGGCATGATTTGGCTAGCGTTTCCCCTGCTCTGTGAGTGACACAGATGTCCTGGGGCCTCCTGGGGCCTCCTGTGGCCTCCAGCGGCCATGGGCGTCCTCAGGGCTGGTCCTCACCATGATGAGGGTGCCCTTCATGTGTGAGGTTAGACCAGGCGGAGCAGGGACAGCACCATGGTGCTGGGTGCGGGCTGCACTGGGGCTGGTACAGCGGTGGGCAGGCCAAGCTTCAGAGTCCTTATGGCCCGGTTCAGAGATGCAGGCCCTGGGGTGCATGGGCGTCATTTGGTTCAGAGCCCACCGTGGCAGCCTCCCCATGGTGTTCGAGGCCAAGAGCCTCTGAAGTCCAGCCAAGGCCCTCCTGCCTGTGGTCGGAGTCTGGCCGCTGGGGTGAGGCTTCGTAACATGCCAGGCCCTTTCCCTGAGGAGCACGCGGGACTGAGCCCTCCAGAGACCGGCACTCCATGTGGTGGAGGTGGGAGAGGCCCTCCGTCACCTTCACCACCCTGCCCTGACCCTCTCCTGGACCCCCATCTGCATACACGTTCCTTGCAGTAGGGGTATGAGGGGGCTGTGCCCGGTGCACAGGGAGCTCCTTCCCCGCGGGAGCGCGGGCTCAGCAGCCCGTTCACGGTCTTCCCTGTGCTGTGCAGTTGGGCCCACAGAGCAGCCCGGGGAGGGTGCTGGAATCAGTGCTATGACTGCTGTTTGGTGAGAAAACAGAGTCCTGGGAAGGAGAGTGAGCCACGAGTGTTCCATCGCCTGGTTGGGATTGTGCCAGTCTGAGTTTGTGCAGCAGTGCTGGGTCCACATCCTAGGCCTTGAATCGGGGGCCAGTGACACAGGGGCCAGGCAGCAGGGAATTGATGGGGGCTGCAACATCCTGTTTCCAGGGGCAACAGTGGCAGCAGCTGCGTGTCTGCAGGCCCGGGCTGCCCCACAGATGTTTCCTGAGGTTCCACTTTGGCTGTGGTTGGACTGTGGCCAGTCTTGGTTCCTACGGTTTTCTGAGCCTGTTTCTCCAGCCTTCCCAGAAGTTCTGTGAGTTATGGAACAGCCTTTCAGTAAATTGCTTTTGTGCTTAAATTAGCTGGTATCACTTTCTGATGCTTGCCATTAGGAGCCGTGCCTGAGAAAAGGGCTTGTGGCTTTTCATGCTCCAGACCTGAGGCCTCAGCCAGGGCTCCTGAGCCCAGATCTGTTAGAAACAGCTTCCAAGCAGGGCCTAGGCAGGACACGTGGGTTCATGGTGAACATGTTTGTGAGAGTTAGGTAAATGTAAGCCGGTTCCTATGCAGGACTGCTCAGAGCTTTTAACACACTGCAGGTGTGCAGGTAAGTTTCTCAGGACCGTTTAGGTGCATCCAGGCTTCTCACTCCCCCTGGAACCTTTCTTTGAGTAGTCTTCTGGAACACACTTTGGGAAATGCTGTGCCAGACTCTTGGCCTGGATGGTAGAAATGCTGGTCATCTAATTCAACATATATTTGATAAACTCCCTATGCGCGTGATGCATCTGTCTTGGGTGGAATCCTCACTCATGGTAGCAAACTCCCTGCTCCCCCAGCATCTGCCAGTGGCTCAGGGTGATGGGAAATGTCCACGGATGTGAGGGATGGGTAGACAGCAGTTGATTCTGGCTCCAAGGAATGACGGAAGGCCCCCAGGGGGCTGGGAGAAGGGGTGGCCATTTGCTTTTGAAGAATGGTAAGGATTTTGGTGCTGTTGGATAAGATTTTGCGGAGGAGAGTAGAGTGCTATGACAAAGGTCAAGGGCATATGGTTAAAATGTCAATGTGGCAGGGATGACAGTAATCCCGAATCCTTCTGGGAAGCCAGATCTAGATACATGTTCTGGCTAATCCTCATGCCAACCCTGCGATTTAGGTATCCTTGATCCCACAGATGAATGCACTTGTAGCTCAGTTTAGGTGACTTTTGCAAAATGACAGGACATTGCTGGGAGGCCACTGTCTGCTTCCTACCCATGGGTGACCAAGTGGAGGGGGTGCCCTCAGGCACTGGGGATCCATGGAAGTTGGGGCGTTCAAGGAGTACGATGTGTCAGAGAGTGTCTCTGATGTCCGGTGACCATCACAGTCCCGTGTCCACTCACTGGCAACTGGGGGAGGAATCTGCTTCCGACCCCTGTCAATACCTACAGAAAAGTGGATATTGAACAGGGAGGCTCTGGAGCCCCAGGCTTAGGGTAGAATCTTGGGGCGCTGCTTATATGCCATGTGGTTTGGGGAGTGCTGCTTGACCTCGTCAAGGGATATAAATGCACTTCTCTCCTGGCTGCTGGGAAGACAGCTGAGGGAGTCAGTGTGTGGCATTAGAAGCAGGCGGAAGGGCAGGGAAGGGAACAGGGCCTGGGGGTGGGGGCAGTGGGGTGTGTTGAGGTTTTGCAGTGAAGCAGATGCCGGGCCACATGGGGCAGCTGGACGGTCAGGGAAGGGATGTGCAGCTGAGGCCCCACGCATCAGGCCCTGAGCGGGCACAGAGCAGGAAGGGGGCAAGAGCGTGGACCTTGAGGGGCTCAGCAGACCTGGTATACCGCGGGCCCGGGGTAAGTGCTCGGGGCCGTGCATTCTCCATCACTGGAGTGGGAAGGCAGCCACAGCTGGTGGGCTGCGTCCCAACAAAACTTGATTCACAAAAGCAGGTGGGGGCTGGGTCTGGCCAGTGGGCCGCAGTTTGCTGACCCTGCTGTAGCCCCTTCATGTAATTGGCAGTTGATTTGTTGTTCAGGGGGAGGGGAAGGAAGGGAAGGGAAGGGCCCAGGTGTACTGAGGGTCCCGAAGAACTCCTTCCTCACGTGAGAGTTGATGAGGCCTCGGGACCTGAGCCGGAGTTGGCAGTGGTAAGAACCAGTGCTTGGTGGGGTGCAGGTGTGTGAGGGGACAGGCGGGTGAGGGGAAGGAGAGTCCCTAGGCTAAGTCCTGGGTGGCGTGGGGGTGCGCGTGGACCGCACTGCCATCCTGCCTGCGTAGAGCTGCATGGAGGAGAGCATTCTTGCAGGGTTGCCGCTGTTCATGGGAGGTGCCTGCAGGACAGAGAAGTGGCTATTCCAGTTCATCGCAGGTGGCTGCAGGCGAGCGTGGAGCGCTGGGAAACGTGGGCATATCAGGTCACATGGTGGGGGGCTGGAGCGCCTCCCTCCAATTCATTCTCCGGAGCACGACAAGGAGTTGCAGGGAGAGGAGGAGCTCCAAGGGCGCGGGCTGGTCCTGGTACTCGTCCCCACTGTCCCCCTAACCCTCTCTTGGCTCCCCATCCTCTTCCCTGCCCGCACTTGGAGTGATTTTTATCAAGTGTGGGTTTGCCTTTAGGCTTCTCACTGTTCTTGCCGTACCTGTTCGTTCTTTCTAGCCTTTGCTCTGTTGACCAAAATTAATATCAAAATTAACAGGTAGGATACATCATAGGGTGGTTTTTATGTTTGTACATTTCTTTGAACATAAGTTGGATACAGAGTGGACCCTTGAACAACGTGGGATTAGGGGCACTGAGCTCCATATGTAACTGTTGACTCCCGAAAACCTTACTAAAAGCCTATTGTTGACCTTACTGATAACAGCCAGTTAACACCTGTTTTATAGATCATTTGTATTATGTACCGTGTTCTGATAAAAACCGAAGCTCGAGGACGTGTTCAGAAAATCATAGGGCAGAGAACATAAGGTTCACAGCCCTATAGCGGAGAGCCGCGTGGAAGTGAGCCCACGCACTTCACACGCACGCTGCTTAAGGGTCAGCTGTGCGCTTTCCGGGGCGCTCGGCGTTATTCCAGCGCGCATGCGCCCCTGACGGCCTGCGCCTGCAGGTGCCCACAGGGTTCGGGCATTATTCCAGCGCGCATGCGCCCCTGACGGCCTGCTCGTGCAGGTGCCAGGACGCAAGTGCTGCGTCCACCCTCCGCTTCCAAATTCACTTCACTGTGCCTTGGTTTTAGATGTATTTCCTTCAGTGTGTCAAACGGCTTCAGTTCCTGCCGATGCGAAAGTTGGTAAACGTTCTGCTAAGGTTAGCGTAGTCCTCGGGACCCCCGGAAGGAGCTCTTGTCCACCGGGCCTCGGGAAGGTGGGAGCAGGGAGCCGCACCACCAGCTGGCTGCTGCGGGTAATTATGACATTTTCTGTCCCCTAAGTAGATTACAAAAATGACCTATTCGATGATTAAATCCCCAGAACGGGGACAAACTTTGGAAGCCGTTTTGTGTTAAATAACGGGCGCCTGTTGTGCTTTAAAAGGGACCAAAGTCTTTCACTGGACTTTCTTACTTGCTTGAAAACCTTTCTCGTAGGTGCTAGGGAGGATGGACAGGGCCTGTGAAACGAGATACAGGACGATGGACAGCCCTTTGGGGAAGATCGAGGTCTCCGGTTGTGAGCGGGGACTGCATGAGATCAGGCTGCGCGGCAGGAAGACCCCGGACGCTGGGTGAGTCCCCTGTGCCCCCCATGCGGCATCTGCTCAGAGCCGCAAAGACGCGAGGGTTGCGGCTTGTCCGCTGTGGGTCATAACACGTGGCCACGGGCTGGCCGTCCCGCACGGCGGCCCTCCCGCGGCAGCGCCTGGCCGCGGGCCTCCCCTGCAGCCGGGAGAGCTCCAGGACGTGGGATCCGCACGTCTACCGAGCGGCGGAGTGGCTGTGGGCCCTGACTGTTCTGATTCTTCAGCAAACGTGGGAATCTCTGGAAATTCTGGTAACAGGGAGATGTTGCCTAATCTTGGTGCTTTTAAATCAGGACCCCCTTCTTTGTTCAGAGTCCGCCAGGTGACTGACACCGAAGTCTTGGGAGTTGAGAGCTGAGGTCCGGCTTCCCGAGAGCGTGCAGCTGGGGAGCAAGGGTGGGAAGAGCCCTCCTAGCATGACGTTCGCGCTTGCCATTTCTAGCAAGACACGTGTACTTCTGTTTTGAAAGATCTCCACTCTATTTCTCTTAATTGTAAAAACATAAAAAAAAATTCAAAGCACTCCTTAATGTTTTGTTCTGAAATGTAACATTTCCTCCATTCATTGATTGTGAGTTGTGGTATTAAAATTGCAGTTCTCATTATTTCTGACAAAAGGGGGGAAAAACCACCCACTCCTGCTCAGTGTTTGTCATAACTGGCTAATAAACACAATGCCATAGAACATTAGATAAAGAAAATACATAGAAACATAAAAATTGATTTTAATGGACCCCTGTCAGAGACCGCCGTAATGAGCACACGCACAGTAATAAATACCCGGTTTCGCCTCCAGTGTCGAGGTTTTTTCCTATAGAGCTGCATGTTACAATCAATAGTATTTTTTTTTAAGGCCAAAAAAAAAAAAGCAAACCTTTGAACTATATAAATACACTCTTCTCTTTCTATGAAAACCATCTGGCCGTGGTGTTCAGAAAATCACAGACACCAAATAATTCGTAGGGAATGTCATTTTGTCTCTTACATATTCACTGGCACAATAAATCACAAATTTTGTTGAACTTTTTTGCTTTAAGAAAAAAATTCCTTAAAGTGAATTTGGGGAAGAAAATAAAACCTAGACATCTAGTTAAATGCCCATTATGGATGATGAGAACAGAATAAAGATGAGGCTTAATTCTGAGGTTCTGCTTCCTGCGTCAGGGTCAGGTGCAGCTGTGGAGCCTGGCCTCAGGAACCTGCAGCTGGTCTCTCTCGTGGAGATGCCCGCGTCGGTAAGCCGCGGAGGCCGGCTCCCTTGGCTGCCTCTGGCTTTGCTCTGCCTCTCCAGGCTGTGGCCCTCATTCTGGTGCTTTGGGCCAACCTCCGGGGCGCGAGCTGCCATGCTCCCATTCCAGGCAGAGCAGAAGGAAAGGAGGCACCCACCTCCCGTTCTAGAAGGAGCCTCTACCTTTCTCCTCATGGGGCTACACCCAGCTGAGAGGCATGGGAGGTGGTCACGTGTTGGCCGTAATTAGGGACTGTGTGTCTAAGGAAGAGGTGGAAAATGATTTTTAGGGGCAACCAGCAGTCTGTTATACACCTATGGTTAACTTTGGCGAGGGACATTTAAGAGGTACAAAATAACAGAAGTGCTGTATGAATGCTGAGAATTAACAGTTCTTATCACTTAAAAAATTGAGGTGAACATTACATAGTGAACTTAAGGAAACTGATTTGTATTGGCCAACGTTGTTTGTTCTTGAACTTTATATAAATGAAGTTTTATGATCTATTCTTCTGTATTGGATTCTCTTGTTCAACGATGTTTTGAGGGTCACCCATGTTCTGTGTATTAGTAAGTAGGTCCCTCTTTGTGGTGAGGAGTAGTTTATGAATACACCACAGTTCATCAAGTCTCCTGTTGATGGACATTTGAATCCTCCAAATCTTGGCTACTAGAGGTAAAACTGAAATTTTTGTTCAAGCCGCTTTGGACACATTTTCACTTCTCTGGAGTCCGCTCCTAGGTTTGGATTGCCGGATTGCATGACAAATGTATGTTGAACCTCCTGAGAAGCTGCCAAAAGTCTTCCCAGAGTTGAACCATTTTATGTTTATTTCCGACAGAAATGGAGGAGTTTCAGTTGCTCTGCCCTCTCACCAGTACTTGGTGATGGTAATTTTTAAAGTTTTAGCCATTCAAGCGGGAGTGAAATGTTCTCAGTGTTCTAATCTTAACTTTCCTCGGGACTTCTCACCACCTTCTTGACCACTCCTGCGTTTTCATTGGGCGGGGTCTGCGTGAGTCTTCTGCCTGTGCTCGTTCTGATTTCGAGTCCTTTCTCAGATTGTATTATCCTGTGTATTTCACAGTTGGGTGCTTGTTTTTATTCTAACGTCCTCTTTTAATAAGTTCCTAATTTTGAGAAAGTACAACTTAATGTTTTTTTCTAAATGTGTTTTTTTTTTTTTTTTTGGTCTTTAAGATTTGTCTACTGTAACTTCACAAATATTTTCCTATAAATTCTTCTAAAATTTGATAATTTTAGCCTTTATGTTTAGATATGTGACCCATTATCTTGAATCCCCTTATAGTGAGGTATTTTTTTTCTATAGTTAGTTTTCTTTTTGGGAGGAGAAAAAGAAATTTTCTCCATCGAATCCCCTTCATACATTTATCAAATCCATTGACTGTACACGTGTGGGTCCCATATGTCTGGATGTTGTGTATAGTTCAGGTGACCTCCTCATCTGTTCTACACCAGAACCATGCAGACTTGTTTGCATAGCTTTATGATAAATCTTGAATTAAGGTAACAAGTCTTCCAACTTGTTTTTTTTTCCCCTAAAGATTGTTTTGGTTTCAGTGTCTTTTAACTTTACATATTAAAGAATCAAGGTGTCCAGTATTGAGATTTTGGTTGGGAATTCATTGAATCTGTGTACCATTTTGGGGAGGGTTGACCACTTTAAAAACTTTCCAATTTATGAATATGGTTTATGTCCATTCAGCTTGTCTTTTTTTTTTTTTTTTTTTTAGTATTCTAGTTTCCAGCATAGAGATCTTGTATATCTTTTGTAAATCTGATTTCCAAATATGTTGGTATTCTAAGTTTAGTTTAAAATGTTTTTTTAGTTGCTGCTGGTACATAACTATTAACTTTTGGTATGTTGATCTTCTGTCCTCTTACTGAATTCTTAGTTGTAGGAATTGTTTTGCAGATTCCTTAGGATTTTTTGCTATAGAAAATTGGGTCTGTGACTAAAGACAACTTCTCTTTGATCTTTTTTTTTTTTTTTTTTTCTTTTTCTGTCCTTGTGCTGGCTGGAACCTCCAGTGTGGGGGGTGAAGGTTGTGACAATAGACCACCTTCCCTAGTTCCAGTTATGGGGGTGGGGGCTTCCATGTCAGGAGTCCATGTGCCACCTCTGGGTGTCACTTCCTCAGTCTGTTGGGTTTTGTCAAATGCTTTTCATACCTGTGTAAACATCATCCTATTAAAATGTGAAACAAACTAGTCTTGAAATGCTGGACTGCACACATCACATAATTCATATTATCTCCTGCCCCCCCATCCCACCCCCATATTACTGCCTTAAATTTAGTATTTTGTTTAGGACTTACGTGTTTACGTTCACGAGGGATGTTAGTCTGTAATTTTTTTTGTGCCGTGTTTGTCAGGCTTTGGCATTCAGGTTATGTCTTGGCATGAAGTGAGCTTGGAAGGGTTCCCTCACTCTGAAAGCGTTAGGTGCAGGATTAGTAGGACTTCTTCATCAGGTTGTGGATAAATTCCCCTGCCATGCCCTCCAGGTTCCCCCTGCGGAAAGACTTCTGATTAGAATTCCTTTTGTCTAGTAGAATTAGGTGCTGCCCTTGCCCACCCTAAGGGGAGCTCCCCCGACCCAGCATGGCTTTCTGCAGGTAGAGCCCTGTGTGCCCCCCAAAGCCGTGTTCTCCCCTTTGCTGATGGACAGTGGCCAAGGGGGTTTTGAGCAGAGCATCCTAGTGGCTCTGGGATCCTGCTCTCCCCTCCTTCCTGAGTGCTTGTGAGTACCGGGATCTTTATCTCTTGGAGACCTGCTGCTTTGTTCAGTCGCTAAAGTGGAAGTTGGCCACTGAGTCTGTCTGCAGTCAGATTTCACTCGTACTTCCGTACGGAGTAGGATTCCTGTTCCCCACATCAGTCTACTTAACCTGTTTAAGTGGCTGCGTACATTGATCATTGATTTCTTTTTGTATAGGTAACATTACTCAACTTTCCCTTCCTAAAAATATATGAATGCAGGACATCCATTTGGGAAATAGTATAATCTCAACTTTATAACTTCTTCCCTGTATCAAGTTTCCATCAACAACTGTCCTGTTCAAGAGTAATTGGCTTGCTTTTGCAAGAACTTGACTGACGTCTCCCCACGCCATCTTCGTGTGGCTACAAAGCTTTGACCCCATTATTCCCTGCAATGTCTAAACTCTAAGGAGGCACAGAATAGATTTATTTTTCTAATGTTATTTGCGGGCTCGTGTAGCTTTCCATAAAGGGGATTCCGGTGTTTTCCTTGAAGAAGGGCCTGTACAGTGCGGGTCATGCTCACGCAGGTGGGGTGATGGTAGGGTGTTTGGTGGCAGGACCCTGGGGCTGCACGTACCTCGTCCTTTACCGAGCAAAGAATCGCCCTCCTGGGTTTCTTCCCAGGTAAATCTTTTTATAAAAAATACAGGAATGCAGTACTGAAAAAAAAATTCTATAGTCCAACCAAACTGAGCGATTGTAAAAATGTTTCGTATTTTGAAAACTTAACGCATGCAGGCTGTTTTCTGCTTTCTGGGACTCTGCGGTGTTGTCCCTGGCTTCCTGCCCCCACCAGCTCTGTGTAGAGTCTGGGCAGGAGCATGTAGGTTAGTTAGGCCTGACCCTCCTTCAAGGATGTGGAGGGCTGGCCAGGGCCTCCTCTCACTAGGGTCACAGACAAGGACCTGGCCTCTCTGGGGCGTGGGAATGTGACTGCAGGGTCTCTGTCTAGGAGGGGGCGTCCACCCCACCGGGTGCTCTGTCAGTTTTTGCTCCACTGAAAGCGTGAGGTAAGATGCCTTTGAGGCCTTCCTGAAGGGAGGTCAGACTCGTGAAGTCACCTTGTGTGTCCTCCATTGGAGTGGATAGCGATCAGCTTCTGTGCGGATTTGTTGCTCTCCTGTTCATTGTTTAAGTGTTTTAAGTGGCCTGCTCGGGGACCCTGGTCCCGACTCCGGCCGTGCCTGCCACGCTTCCGCCTGGTGATCCCTCTGCCGGGCGGCCTGACACTCGTGGCTGAAGTAGCTCTCAGGGTCTGCATGTCCCAAGAACCTTCCCGGGAAATCCCTCCATTAATTCTCTGGCGGGCTGGGAAATCTTAGTGCAGACACCACTTGCAGCACCTTATAATCTTTCATGGAAGAGGAGAAACTCCTCAGGATAAACACTCGAAGAGGCACTCCCAGTAAAAAGAACCTCCAAAAACACGCCGTAGGATTTTCACCTGCAGCACATTCAGCTGTCTCCCTGCTCTTCTTTGCTGGCTTGAACTCGTGATTTGTGTTGTATGTGCTTAAAAAATGTATTTTATTTTACAGAGTGTTCCTTAAGGAGGTCTCCTGAGTCAAATACGCAGGTTTCTGTGAGGGGGAGGGGGCACCTACCAAGCTCTCTTTGGCTTCATAGAAAGCGTCTCTTTTAAAAGCAAGTCCTTGAATGCCCTGGTGAGCGTGGACTGCCTCATTCTTGCCTCCACACGGCTCTTCAGGTCCAGATCTGAGACCCGAGTCCGTGCTGAGGGCCCTCCCCTCCCGGTTCCTGGCTTGGAGGGGAGGACGGTCCGCAGGGCACAGGGATGGAGTCTCCTGACACGGGTTCTCAGTGCACACTGTGCAGCGTCCAATAGCTAAAAGACCAGGCTGGAAGCCAGGGTGGTTCTTTTCACTGCGATTCCCGGGAAGATTTCTGTCCTTCCCAGGTGGTAGGGGGCCCGGGGTCCCCGGGGCTGCTCATGGAGCCTGCAGAGTGGTCTGCGTGGCGCTGAGGTTGCAGCTCCCGGCTGTCCATGCGGTAAAGGCAGGCCACGGCCGTGCCTTCCAGTAAAGCCAGGGTGTGGGGACAGTGGCAGAGTGACCGACTGTGGCCCTTGCCGCTGGGCCTTCTGAGTTCACAGCGTGGGTTCCTTTGTGGCTTTGTGACCCTGCAGGGCATGGTGGGATAAAAAGCCCCTTCTCTGAAGGCCTTGGAGTTTGCTGCCACACCACGGACCATACTACACGACCACAAAGACGTGGTACTCTGTTTTGTTGTGAACTTGTCTTGTTTCTGATCTAGAAAAGAGAAAAGCAATGCATGGCTTCAGGAGTTTTGTCTTTTTTTCCTCATTCCTGCGAGATCCTGTTTCAAAGTTGCGCTCTTGCCTGGGTCAGGGCAGAGGGCAGAAGCAGGCAGGCTGTTGGCAAGACATAAGCAAGTGTCCCTGGGATTTAGAATCTTTGTTCTGGACCCATCTAAGACAGAGCAACCTAAGTTTTATTCCTGTCAATTTTATTAAAGGGTTGCAGGGAGACAGAAATGGCTAAAACTTGCATGCCTGTGTCCGTGAGTAAGAAGCAGGCTGGCTCATTTAATTTTAAGCCCTCCAGGATCCTCCTGGAAGGAAGAAAAGAACAGTTGAATGACAGTTATAAATACATGGGTTCAAAATATGAACCAAACTGTCACAGTAAAGGGTTTGCTTGGAAAGCTTGCAGCCTTTAGATTCTAAGCACACATGAGAGGAAAAGCAGTAAGTTGGCCGACTTCAGAGAAAGGTGGCATGTTCAGAATCCCTCCGTTTCTGCTCTGGACAGTAGCTTTCCTTTCAGGGGCCTTAGGCTGCACCTCTGTTCTTGAAATGATGGTTTTCCCGGAGAAGCTGCACTCCTGTCCCCCTCATGCTGCTGAGGAAAGCCTTTCCCCTTTTCCCTGAGGAGGACCCATGGCTGGTGGTGCCGTGTGGCCCTAACTGGGCATGACGTTGGCGCACTGTCTGACCGAGGGAGTTCGTGCCACTGGGTGAATGTAGGGGCCCGAAAGCTGTAGCCCACGCCGGGGTTTGCTGGAACCGTAACGGGGAGATCATCTCCGCCCCGAGTCCTTGGGCTCTCCCAGACCGATCAGTGGCTCTCATCTGAAGGAGGGGCCCACCCCGGGGCCCTCGGGGTCAGAACGGTGCTCGCGCAGAGTCCCACCCAGGATCTGTGGTCTGGTGGGGGCATTTCTGATGGGCCGGGTCAGCGGTGCCCCTGCTCCACGCCCTTTGCCACGGTCACCCATGGGTGGACAGGCCTGGACACAGCGGGCTCCTCCTAGAGTCTGCTCGGCCTGTCTCTCCCTCACCCTGAGTCACTAGGCCAGCCTGTGGGCCTCCTGGCTGACCTCTTGGTCCGCGGCCATCCCCGTCTCCTGCTTCTGGTTAGCTGCAGCCTGGAAAAGCCGTTCACAGGCGTGTTCAGACTGGGAAGAAGGGGGTCCAGTAAGGCCCTGTGAGAAAAACGCGGGAGTTTCCGACCACGTTGTAGCCTCTCGAAGGCCACTTGCGTGTGCCTCGGGAGTCATCTTCTAGAACACACCGGGATGCCGGAGTGGTGTCGGGTGAGTGGGGACTTGGCACAGGCTGGTGCCTGCTGAGGGGCCGCGGGCAAGGCGCTCAGTCCCGGGCGCAGCTGTGGGGAACAGTGCTGCAGGGTCTCAGGAGAGGACTCGGGACTACCGTTCCCCCACGACCCTGCACCGCCACGGCTGGGGGGGCAGCCTGCCTTTCCCTGGCGGCCCTCCTCCCCCTCCTCTAACAGTGCAGCCGCCAAGACCTTCCTGCTCAGGGTTAGTAATCCAGAACGCGGCCTCCCTTGTGCTGGGTGCCTGAATGAGCGCGTCTTGAGACTGGAACGCTCTGCTTTAACTTGGAAATTCAGGCTCCACGGTTACTGTTGTGGGGATAAAACTACAGTGATCTGTCCAAACAAGTGTGCTCAGGAGGACATGCGGCTCTTGAAGCTGCTCGCAGGAGGATGTGGCCACCGACGGGCCTAGAGCTGAGGCCACGCAGGAACGTTGCTAGCTCTGACTCGGCCGCCTTCCTCTTCCTCACCAGCGGCCGCCTCATGACTGCCCCCTGCTTTGTGAACATACAACTATAGGATAGTGAAACACTTTGGCCTCTATTTCTCCTATTTTGCCTTTTGATTTCGGTTTCCTGAATTTTTATTGCTTGTATAGCTTTAATATTTTCTGGTATTTAAGCCACGTGTGACTAGTGAATAATTCTCAACTTTTATTTTGAACGTGTTCATGCCGTTGAAGCTGTAAACTCTCAAAATATACTTGGTTTGTTAAATTTATTTCCTTTAAATTGTATCAGCAATTAGATCAGCTCCTTGATATTAATGTACAGGATAGTTCTTGCATGCTGATCACTTCAGAATTTAAATCGAGTTAAAGGTTAAATGAGTTTAATTTTTGAATTGAACTGAAGCATTGTCTTGTGTCAGATTCATCCCAGAATTTTTATTTCCAGTTTCAGTATCACGTGACAGAAGTAGATCTTTTTCTGATAACCCTAAATTAATCGATGTTCTTAAGTTACTCACTTGTTCACTCGTTCCCAAAATGTGGGTGTGCCTTCTGTGACAGGCCCTGTGCCTTGGGGACCTGCCCTGGGGCCATGCAGAGGCCAGTGGGACAGCTCCGCCTGCATGAGCCCAAGCCCAGCACAGGTGACAGGCCTGGGGAGACTGCTGCCGTGCTGTGTCCCTCCACAGGCGTGGGCATGAGCACGTGAGACTGTTGAAATGGTCAGGACAGCGGTGACGTGGGCCTGAGCCTGGGTCACTGACAGTACAGCTCAGTGGGACGGCGCAAGCTGGCAGGTCATTTGGCAATAGAGCCGGTCGGGCCCGGCATCTGACCGGGTAGGAGGTAGGAGCACGGCAGAACGAGGAGGCTGGAGGGTGGAGGTAGTTGTTGAAATTGCTTCGGGGCATCTGGCCCCTCTGTATCAGACTCGGGTGGTGGGGGGACAAGTTTTCTTCGGGCCGTGAAATGCACATTCCTTGGCTCCTTGGTCTTCTGAGACCCATGTGCTGCACCTAACTGTTCTTCAGCTTTGATTTTTGGAGAGGCCAGCTCAACGTGGCTCACTACACATCTGAACCAGAAATGGCTTCATCCAAAAATGAATCCAGCAGTGTAGTGTGGCTGTCCCATGTCTCTGATCTGTGGGGGTCTCCCAGCAGGGACAGAACCACAGTGGAGTGGCCCTTCATGCCAACTGTCCCATGTTCTGGATTAGTCCTTGGAGCTTTGTGTTGGAGCTGGGAGGAGGGGGTGAGCAGGAGGGAGAGAAAGGCTTCCCCAGAAATGCAGTTCATCTCCTCAGAGGATTCTACGGCTCTCTTCTGTTGGGAGATCTCTTCTATTTCCTTCTAGATGGGGCCACACTGTAGCGGCAGCTCCGGCTTTCTCTGCAGGGTCCTTGTGTCCTGCTTTTACCTAACCTGTGATGACTGTTTTAAGCTTCTTACCCATGTTTTGGACCAGGTTTTCTCTAGTGTCACTTAGTGGTTCCTAAGAACCCTCCTCTGTGAAGCCTTTCCATGCCACACCCATCTTTCCTGTTCTCTCAGTCTGATCTCTGTACATGCAAACACAGGTACTTTTTTAAATAAAAGGGCGTGCATGGTATGAAGTGCACCTGCAGATTCACCTGGAAGAACACTGGTCCTTCTGGATTGGCGTTTACTCTTTGCCGTTCATTGGCAGGATGCACGTGCATGTTGGGGGATTGGAGTTCTCTCACGGTCATCATTCCTGATGGAATCCATGTTATTCTTAAAGCTGCTGCTTCTGTGCCTTCTTCTGGAAAGCTGGCCTCCCTGGCCTCCCTGGCCTCCCGGGCCAGCACAGGTGAAGCGTGTGGAAAGTGCTTTCTCCGTAGCTCCCTTCACGCGACGCTGGGACTCGAGTATTGAGCACTTCTCAGACTTTGTGCTGGTGCAGCAGTTCTCCTCCTGCTGTAGACGTCTTCAGACAGAATCTGCTGGCACGCAGCTGGGTTGAGCTCGCCTCGCAGGGGCCCACTGACGTGGTGGTATCAGGCGCTGCCGTCCCCGCTGACCGTCGGGGCATGGCCACTAGGTGAGGGCTTTCCGTGGGGAGAACATGCACATTCCAGCCAGTTCTCTGCCAGGTTTTAGACAAGCAAAAAGTGGAATATAAACAAGTCTACAAGTCTGTTATAATAGGAAAATAATAGCTTTGCAGTGGGCTGATTTTTTGTTGTTGTTCATTTCTGAAGTAGAAAACTGTCCTTGGGTCCAGTATGCTCACGTGGGGGAGGGGTGTATATGCACCCACCCACGTATAAGTGGATTCTAGAGGTTTCTGTTCTGCTTTAACATTGCTTCCTCTAAAAGCCCCCCTAGAAGTAGGGGGAAGATTGCTTTTCTGAATTATCAGATACCTCAGGTTTCCTCCCGCAAACAATTTTTTTCTTTCCAAAAAATCATCTGGAAAAACACCTAGTTTCTGATCTTTATTTTATCCAGTTCAAGGCTCTGTTAGGAAGAGTGATTGTATAACTGAGCACTGCTTTTATTAAAAAGAACTGGCCACTTATTTCCTTCAACGTTTCTGGTGTGTTTAAATCTTCTCTAGGTAAACAACTTTTATTGAAAATAATATTTTGAGACTGACACCTTTCTCCCCACGAGTGATGCTGGGAGCCTTCTGTTGTCTGCTGGTCCCACACGCAGCAGACCCCTGGCGCCGGTGGGGCGTGTGCGGAGCTGGGGGCTGGGCCGGTGGGGGCTGGGCAGGTGGGGCCAGGACAGGAGAGAGGGGCCAGGCTCTCCCCCAGCCACCTCCCCCTTTTCTTTGAGTCTCAGGAAGTGATGGTGGGTGGAGATGGGGATCCAGCGTGGACACCGTGCACTGACGGAGGAAGAGCCTGGCATTGTGCAGGGTGATGGCATTACTGGGTTGGACTCGTTAAACCTCACGTCTGCAGGTGGTCTTGTGGGAACGTTCTTCAGCTCCTGCTTCCGGTCCTGTCAGAAAAACGGGGAAGCTGGGTGGGGCTTTTCTACTTCTGTTCCCATCCTGACCTCTTGTCCTCCTCTGCGTGGCTTGGGGGTGGGGGGGTGGGTTCTGTATGTTGGCTTCCATCGGTTTGCACATAGGCATAAACTCCTTTTCAAGGAATTGAATAAATGCTGTTATTTCCATCAAATAGTGGTTAAGGTTTGCCTAGGCAAATGGTTAAGATTCTGACGGACAGGTGTTAATGCATTCTGAATGCTTCTCTGTAGGTTACTGTGGGAACTTTCTAGACCCAGAGATGGTCAGAACTCTGAGCCACTCGGGGCAGCATCCAGGCCAGCCCTGTTGTTCTTCTGACAAACCAGAGTCCAGGGTTTGGGTGTCGTGCCTGGGCCGCCATGCTGCCTACTGAGGGGTCGTGCCTGGGGACTCCTAGCTGGGGCCCTTGCTGCTCTGGGGGGAGGACTTCTTGGGCAGACTGGCGCCCAGCAGCAGATGCCCTCGTTCTCGGGGCGTGTTGTGCGAATGAGCCGTAGATCCTGCTTTGGTGCAGCTGGTGTCTGAGAATGCGCTCCCTCAGTGCTGGTGGCGGGGTCCTGATGACGCTCTTAGAGCTCTCCAAGGCGTTCAGGTGTCCCCGTCTCTGAAGGAGAGCCACTGGCTGGCCGTGGCAGGGCCCAGGCGGACAGCCACAGAGGGCAGACACAAGGAGCAATGAGGCTGGGGAAGGGCCGGCATGGGCGCAGTCAGGGCATTTGTGTGGGGATGCGGGGGTCCCCTCTGAGAACCCGCAGTGCCGGGAGGGGGCAGGGCAGCAGGCCTGGGGCGGCAGCAGGGGTGGTGGCTCTGTCCAGGCGCTGATGGAAGCCTGTGTTCTGCCAAGTATGTTGCCCCCCCCCCGCCTTACGTTTGCTAGAATGGTTCTGTTTCAAAAAGGTGGAAACTGTGGCTTGTTGCCTTTTTGTTAGGATTCCTTCGTTAAATTGCCAAAACCCGTTGAAGAAATGAATGTGTGTTTATGATTTAAGTGTGTGGACATCTGCATGTCCTCTGGATGCTGCCTGGCATCGCCCGCCCGTCTCCTTAACTCCTTCCACAGCCTGTCTGCCCTCCATCAGGCCAGCTCCGGGGATCCCTCCTCCCGGGGTCCCTCGTTTCTCCATCAGAGTTTTCAAGAGGTTTCCAGGTTTTTATTGCCTAACGATTGATATGCTGTAGACCTACCACTGTCAACTGTAAAGTGCTTTCTGGAGAGAAAATGGACGACTTTGTAGTTGTGTTTTTAGCCCTGATATCTGAAGGCCAAGAGCGTGTTCAGGATACCTGGAGTTCCTGAATTTAAAATAGAAGCAATAACATTTTCTGAAGGGGGGTCCCCCTCTGCATCTATTATTATGCAGCCCTTAAAGTGACTTCAGCGCAAGACGTGCTGTAGTCCTCTTTTTACTTTTTGACAGACGAGGTCTAAGGAAGTTAGTTTGCTTGCATGAGAAGTTATGTGTTTGCAAACTTGAACCGTTTTTGCTGGTTAAGCAGCCTAGAGATGACTTTTTTGTCAAAGTATGGCTTTGGTGTTGTGTTAAAAAGACTCACGGCCGCTGCCTGAAGCCCATAGGAGAGGTCCGTTTTGAAGGACGGTTGCTCACTTCAGCCTAAGGCGCTGTGGGGATCGTTGGAATTGACAGAACTAAAATATGTATGATCTTCTTTTTAAAATCTGTTTTCAGTTTATTTCCCCAATACGGAGCAGCAGAGGTATAAACTAGAGAGAAATTGTCATTTTGTCCAGATGCTAAGCAGGGCTGGGCAGGTCGATGGTTTCAGGGGGTGGCTCCCCTCTGAGGACCGCGGAGTCGCAGGTCCTAGCTAGGGAAGGGGAGGTCCCCTTTTGTGCCTGCGTCATCAATACTCTTCTGACCCAAGTACACCCTTCTGTGGTAAAATGGAACCTAAAATGTACCGTCTGAACCAGTTCTTAAGCGTCTGGTTCAGTGGTATGCAGTGTACTTGCATTGTTCTGTTGGCTCCGGAAAGGCCTTCCTCTTCCCGGACCGGGACTCCCTGCCTCCATCCGCCCTGATCCCTGGCGCGGGCCGTTCCGCCTTCTGTCTTCACAACAGCACACCTTTCAGTGCCCAGAGGTGCTGGGTGCTCCAAGCCAGGAACCACGTGTCTGGAGACCCTGTCCCCCCCCAGAGGCCTGACGAAGCTGTCTGGGCTGGGCCGGCAGGCAGGCCGCAGGGCTCCCTCAGGCCGTGGGGCGGGGGCCCCCCTCGGGGCAGGGGTGCCGCACACCCGGCGTGGTCACGTTGTGCCGAGAGGGGGCAGGGGTGCCGCAGACCCGGCGTGGTCACGTTGTGCCGAGAGGGGGCGGGGGCTCCCCGCGGGGCAGGGGTGCCGCAGACCCGGCGTGGTCACGTTGTGCCGAGAGGGGGGCGGGGGCTCCCCTCAGGGGCAGGGGTGCCGCACACCCGGCGTGGTCACGTTGTGCCGAGAGGGGGCGGGGGCTCCCCTCAGGGGCAGGGGTGCCGCAGACCCGGCGTGGTCACGTTGTGCCGAGAGGGGGGCGGGGGCTCCCCTCAGGGGCAGGGGTGCCGCACACCCGGCGTGGTCACGTTGTGCCGAGAGGGGGC
>NW_022589731.1:24342309-24412503 GCF_004348235.1 Phoca vitulina
GGTGCCGCAGACCCGGCGTGGTCACGTTGTGCCGAGAGGGGGCGGGGGCGCCGCAGACCCGGCGTGTCACGTTGTGCCGAGAGGGGGCAGGGGTGCCGCAGACCCGGCGTGGTCACGTGGCTGAGAGGGGAAGAACTTCGAGGAAGTGTAGGGTCGTCTACAGCTGTGGGCAAGTATGGGTTGAAAACAGGACTCTGACCCACGGAAACTGTACTGATGAGGCAGAGACACAGAAGAAAGGCCTCGTTTTACGAGGATGTTGGGAGGGGCTGGGTCAGCCGTCCGGCATTTGTCCAGTCACCGTCCCCTGTGATGGCCCTGGACTCTCCCAGAGAGAAGGTGGGGGAGGGTTACCAGGTGAGGGCGGAAGGGCCCGTGAGGGAGCCGAGGGGGCCGGGGGCTGGCTGGTGTGGCCCGGAGGGAAGGGGCCCCGGGCCCTCTGCTGCTGCTTGCTGAGCCCCCGTGCTGGTGGTTCCAGGTGGATCTGGTTCGCACGGAGTTGTTTGACTTTCGCAGTTTCAGGGGCCATTATTGCACCCAGACTTTAAATCTCTGAGGTTCTGAGGTGTTCTCATCTGTAACTGATGCTTCTCCTTCCGTGTTTAATGGGCCAGCATTGGGTTCAGTGATCAAAACACCAGAATACCGAGCCCCAGAAGACCTCTAGCCGGTGTATCTAAGCTGCTTTGGGGGGGGCGCGGGAGCCCCGCCCCTGCCTGCTGCGCGCGCAGCCTGTGCTGCCGCCCGAGCGCGTCCCCGGGCTCCGTGGGCGTGCGCTCCGTCCGTCCGTCCGTCCTGCGGAACAGCTGTGCTCTGAGTCACGAGGGCGTGGGCGGCGCAGGTGCTTTCCACCCTGGCTTGGAGTCTGGGCACCTTACCGAAGGGCTGGTTCTGTTTTACGGCCCTGACCCGGGATGAGGAGGAACAAGGAGCCACTGCTGTGTCGGAAAGTCGCGAGTTGTCTTGTCCGTCCTCTCAGCGGGTCAGTGTGTTAGGAGAGAGAGGCCGGGTGCGAACAGCAGGGCCCCAGAGGGGTGAGCGTGGCGGGCGTCTGGGGCAGCCCTGGCGGAGGAGTGGGCCCCCCTGCAGGAAGTGGGCCGTGGCCGTGGGACGCGCCGCGCCCTGGGCTCCTGGCTGCCCCACCCAGGCGGGGGCCTTGGCCGGGCTTGCCCACTGGCCTCACCAGGAGGAGGGCTTGCGCCCGGGGTCGTCCCCGCTCCCGGGCAGGTGGCGCCGCAGGGCCCAGGCCGCACCCTCCGGGAGATTGGAGCCCGGCTCGGCTGCCCTGCCTGCGGTGTGGCTGTAGACTAGGCGGCGCTCGGACGTGGCCCAGGCCCCCTCGGCGTGCTGCCCTCACTGGTGTGCCGTGGCCGCCGCCTAGCAGACGGGCTCCCGTAGACGGCGGGGAAGTCGGCGTGGGCGCCTGTCCGAGCGCGAGGCCGGGTGTGGGGGGAACAGGCCTGGCTCTCAACTCTGCGGGGCGCTGCCGGAGCGCGGGCCCCACGGCCGTGTCCACGAGGCGCCTTTGTGTTCAGGGAGAGCTCGGGGTCCCGAGCACACCTCCGGTGAGCTGGGGGCAGCGTGGCACCCGGCGGCTGGACTGCCTTGTCCGCGACGACCTGGCGCTCAGGGGCCGCTGGCCAAGGGCGAGAGGCTCGCTGCCAACGCCCAGGGAAGGACGCGGAGTGGACGCGCAAACCAGAAGCCATCGTAGTCGCTCCCAGAAGATTATTCTTTCAGCTTTTCTGCACATATAGAACCTTTTAACATTTTCCCTAGCTTTTTCATTAATGTATGTAAAAATATTAAAAGCCCCTGTATATTACATTAAAAAGTATGTCAGCTGCTCTGCTTTTTTCTATTTATTAAAACTTTTCAAGCAGTAAAAACATTTTACTTGTTAATGAGGGAAAGTGGGAAAATTAATGACATAGAGCTCGGATCCACCAAGATGTCTCCTTCTAGCCATGCGCAGCCGGCACGCTCCCCACCGCACGCAGTTTAATTTCCGTGACAGGGTTCAGTAAGCAAATGCAAATAGACTTAATGATTTGCATCAGTAGATCATTTCTCAGTTTAATATCCTCTGATATTTTGGGTCAAGGACTCTTTCTTTGTGAGCCTGGTACAATTTCTGGAGCTAAAATTATTAACATTAGCAATAATACATTATATTCAAGTGAATGGAGATAAATGTAGCATTTTCACAAAGTCAGATTTGCACATTTCTCTCTTCGCTGTGGTTAAAGGAAGCTGCCCAATGAAGTGGACTGACGGACAGGCCATCTCCCAGCTGGGTGGTGCTTGTCGAGGTGGGCGCTGGGGTGCCCGCAGGGAGGGCTTGTCGTCTTGTTCACCTGGTGTGGGGACGCTTGCGGGTCACGGGAGCACACAGCACATTTCTGTCCAGCCCATTCTGCAAAGAAATGAAATTGGAGGTCCGTTCAGCCACTGCTCGTTGTGCTTTTCTGTGTCAATCCTGCCGTAACTTGGTGCTAGAATGATAAAAACATGAACCTGTCCTCAAGGAACTTTGTCGGGGAGACGGTATCGTAAAGAATCACACATGTGGCACAGAGACCAGATACAAAAGGCAAGAAGGAAAGATGGGGGAGCTCAGGGACCAGAGCATTAGGGCAGGTTTCATGGGGAGGAGGCAGTGGATCTCCTTGTTTGTCCTTGCCTAGGGCCTCCCCGGTTCCTTTCCCTGCCTCCCCTTAGGCTGAATGGCGGGTGCGGGCTCACCCAGCCTTGCTGTGCATGGGCTGTGTAGGAGGTCTGCTGCCCGCTGGCTAGCTCCTGAGACAGACCTCTCCTCCCTAATGAAAAGTATGCAGAGGGCACCTCTGCTCCCCAGACTTCAGCCACACGTGTGTGCAAATGTGATCCTAGGAGCTGGGGTGGTAACTATCCTATTTGTGGGGTTGTGTGAAGCTGGAGCCGAAAGGCCATGAGAGTGGCGGGAAGAGCCAGGTCCTTGATGGCCCTGCCACCTGCCTGACCTTCGTCTGGGCACCTGTGACCTGACGTGTGCGCACATCCCCTGTGTCCCTGCCGTAAGCAGCCTACAAGCGAAGAGCTTGTAATGTTTTATCTGTGAAATTTCTGCTTGTTTTAGCAAATAGCATGCAGTTAAATTCTTTCCAGGTTTTCATCCGTGTTTAAAGTCCGTTCTGTATTCTGCCGTTTAGCCCTAACCTTACACCATGAGCATTTTTTTTTCTTAAGTATCTTTTTGAAGTCTATCAGTTACATTCTTTTTTAGGGCTGTGTGGGATGGCTGTGCTGTAATTCTAACGGCTTCTGCTCTGGTGAGCTGTTTGCTATGACTGGGTCACTCTACCTGTCCTCAAGGAGCGTCCTTGGGAACCGGGTGAACGCTCCCTTAACAAGCGCATTTTCTGGCCTCACCTCTGGCCTTTGCCCTGCAGGCCTACTGCAGCATCATTTCTGATCCTGAGTGTGATCACCTCACCCCCCAGAACAGACGAGGCTATGCTCTTTAGGAAGAGAAGGCACCAGCTCTGACCTCTGGCCCCACAGTCCACCCTGGGGTCCCTTCAACTGGAGCCCAGCCACGCTGGCTGCCCTTCCCGGTACTTACACTGGGTAAGCCGGTGTCCCTGGAGCTGGATCTCCAGGTTTCGACTTTCAGCTCTTCCACTTTACAGCTATAATTAGGCAAATCACTTTAATGGCTCCATGCCTCAGTTTCCCTAGATATCAAATGGGATCTAATGGCATCCACCACATAGGATTGTTAGAGGAGTAAGTGAGCTAATGCATAGGAAACTCTTAGAACAGTGCCCCGCCGGTAGTAAGCACTGGCATGTTGTGGTCCTAACGAACACAGGCCTCTAGCTTACTACAGCTGTTTGCTGAACTAGCCTCTGGGTGCTCACACCACCACCTCCTCCACCTGGAGGGATCTCCTTGCTCCTCCTTTCACCTGACACACACTCCATCGCTCTCACCTAGTTACCCCCCTTTGAGGGAGGACTTTCTGGGGCTCCCAGGCCAGGCGTGGTTCAGGACCCCTCTGCTGAGCTCCTCCTGCTTCGGATTTACTCTGTGCTAGCCCTGCCCACACCTTATCATTACCACCTTCTGTGGCTGTGTCTTCTAGCCTCTGAGTTCCTGGAGGGCAAGGACCACGTCTGTCCTGCTTCCTAACTCCAGGTCCCCTACTCAGCACATGGGGCACTTTGGGCCTCTTTCTCTAAAGCAGGGTTAGGGGATTAGAATATCCGTGCTCTTCATAAAGAATGATGTCGTTGTAGCCGTTGGAGGTGAAAAAAGCATGAAGTTCGGGGGTTTATTTTAGGCAGTCACCAGGATCATCACTATTTACTCACAGGTTTGTCCCTCCCTTGGGTTCCACTAAAGCAAGTGGAGAACTGTGCCTGGGATCGGAAAGCCTGTGTGGTTAGCTGGACCTTCTCAGTGTGGGCAGCCTCCAGGGAGCCGTCGCAGGGGGCATCTGCGTGAGCTTCCTCCACAGAAGCCGTAATCAGCTGTTAAAACGTTGGCTTGCAAGTATGCTTTTGTTCTCTTAAATATGGACAGAGTCCACCTTTTTGTGCCAATCCTGCCTTAGATTGTGATGAGCATGTAGGATTTGGTCACTGTGCTGATCTTCTACGGCATCACCATGTCATTTGAGACCAAGCAGCATCTTCCTGCTGTTGCTGATCTCTGTGCGTGTGTCCCCCCAAACTCGTGTGTTGATGTCCTACCACAGTGCTTGAGTGTGGCTGCATTTGGAGATGGGGCCTTTGAGGAGGCCCATGGGTGCGATTGCGCTCACTGGGGAGGGCCTTCCTCCGCTGTGATTGGGGTCCCTGTAAGAATGGGAGATGGGACACAGACACAGAGGGAGGACCCTGTGAGGCCACAGGGAGAAGGCCAGCCACAGAAACCGGGGACAAAAACTGGCCCTATGAGACCCCTCGATCTTCAACCCCTGGCTCTGTAGTTGTAGCTCCTGGTCTGTGGTGGTCCTGGCAGCCCTGGCCGGCTGCTGCAGCACTTAACCGATGGCCATAGACCACATGTCACGGCTATGGAGATGTGATGGAGAGCGGTAGCCCTCCCTGGCCGGCTGCTGCAGCACCTACCGACGGCCGTGGACCGCGTGTCACGGCTACGGAGATGTGATGGAGAGCGGTAGCCCTCCCTGGCCGGCTGCTGCAGCACCTACCGATGGCCGTGGACCGCATGTCACGGCTACGGAGATGTGATGGAGAGCGGTAGCCCTCCCTGGCCGGCTGCTTTCCTGAGCGCCAGCGCCGTTGGCAGAGGCCGAGGGGGTAAGTGGAGCCTTGCACACGGAGTTACGGGGAGACGACTAAGGTGGTATTCTCCGTCGTAGAAAAGCACAGCTTGAGAAGGCATCTTTTTTTAATTTTGTGTTTTTTAGAGCAGCGAATTGAGAGAAGGTGCAGAGACTTCTCCTGCGCCCCCTCCCCCCACACATGCACAGCCTCCCCCGTGACCAGCCCTTGAGTGGTAGCTTTGGGGCCGTTGATGAACCCGCACCGACATGTCATCCTTACCCAAAGTGCATGGTTTACATCATGGTTGGTTCTTGGTGAAGGCATCCGTTTTTTAAATACAGTTCAGCTGTGAATTTGAAAAGCTGGCTCTGGTGAGTAATGTTTGTCCTGAATCGTGTTTACTTTTCCCACATAATAATTCTGTGCCTTTGTGGCCGTGAGGCTGTGAGAACCCCTCTAGTTCCACGGACTGGACTTGGAAGGTCTGTGAATTGGCCCTTTCTTGAATGGAGCCTAATGACGTCTTGTGTCATGAACTGCGAAACATGTGAGTGACTCTGCTTGCCTTTCAAACATTTTTTATTTTATTTTTTTTTCTTTTTCTGGTCTTGGTGTCCTGTGGTTGTGTTGCCTCCGTCTCGCCTGTCGCTGTTCCTCTGTGGTCCCTGGAGTGGAGAGCAGTGGCATTCCTCCGTTCCTCCTGTTCCAGATGCAGGAACGACTTCCCTCTTCCCGATCAGAAAATGGCTCTGATGAGCCAGCTGGTGGGAAGGACCGGAGGGGCCGTCAGGCGCAGAATGCACGCTTTGTACCGTCGTTGCTCCGGGGAGCATCTTGGCCTCCAGTCTCCTCGTTGAAGGTTCTGGGGCCTTCTCTGTGACAGCACCTCACTTTTCCCTAAAGGTTTAGCTGGTCTTGGGTCTCTGTGAGTGCCTGGGTCATCGGGTTGAATTTGGATAGTATCTTTAGGATCTTGAACATTATTTTAATGTTGATGTTGCTGCGTAGACTTCTTCCGTGGTAGAGAGAAGCTGTAATTTGCCTTTGATACTGCCCTGTATCCTTGAGAACTAACTGCACACAAACGAGCTCACTAATGAGTTCGGTAAATGTTAAATAATTAGGTAATTGGTGTTTCAAACAGGTTATGCAGAAGTCTTTGCATTTTTATATAGTGTTTACAGAGTATTTTAGTGATAATTGGGGAAGTTTGCTATGGTTTTGTGATGGAATAGGAATTCATTATTTTTTCCCAATTCCGATAATGAGATATAAGCCCCCGTAGCTTGAAAATTCTGTCTACGACACATTTCCAGGAGTGAATTTTACTAGATTTGAAGAGTGAAGGATGCTTGGGTTTGTTCTCAACTTTTTAGAACTGAAGTAAATTGTACGTAATCAAAAAGATCTTACAGTATTAATCTACTAATATAAAATTGCATTTGGAAATGGATTGGTGTAGTTCTCCTAGTTCACTATAAAACAAAGGATGTTCTCTCCTAGGTGTGTTCCCCCTCCTGCTGGAAGGTGTTCTTGACCTTCCCTTTGTTTGTGCTCCAGGGAGGGGTGCCCCCTTTCAGAGGCTCATGGCTGGGATGCTCCATCCTCCCTCAGCGGTCATGTGTCCAGGATTGAGCCTGGGGGTAGCGGGGTCTTCAGGATGCAGGCTTGGGAGTCTTTGTAAAATTGGAAGCTTACGCACCGTTGATAAATGGCCACATATAAATGCATGACACCTTGACTAACAGGCTGTGATGAAATTGAAGGTGGTCTTTTCTAGGAAATCCTTACTGAAATACTGCCCATTTTGGGCAAATGTAATAGTACAACAAGCCCTCTAAGCTTAGTGAAAACATTATAGAATGCAAATGGAAGGTTTGTAGGTGTTTTTCCTTCCTGGATTTGTTACCTTTGCAGAAGTGAAGAACATCAATATTTCATGGCCTTTCCCTAGGATTTTTGTGTCCTGTGCTTTGTAAGGAGTGTGGCCCTGATCCTCCATTGGCTTTCTGTCTTCCTGATGTCCTTGACCCCGCTGCCTGGGGTCGGGGTGGGGGGGCATTTTCATCTGAGTTCGCTAATTTCCCGTTCTCCCTCTTTAAGTGGAAGCCATGGCGTTCTCTCTCCTTACTCTCCTTTCTGAGATTGGAAATTGTGTCACAGTTCTGTTGTAACATCGTGAACTCCCTGTGCAAATCTCCTGTGTCTTTCTGTGATTGCCGCCCTGCACTGCACGCTCGGAGCGGCGCTCACCATGCCTCCGCTCTGCATCGGGCTCCCCAGCCTTCCTTTCTGCTCTTTGTGAAAATATCGTTCATCTGGAGTCTCTCACAAAGTGTGTCAGATCCTTTTTGCTGTTTCTCTTTCCCTTCGGCTTTCTCTTATTTTCCCATTTCGGTCTTGGGTAGCCTTCTGATGAGCTCCATGTGACGCGGTGCCGTCTGTTCTGCTCTGGGGTGGCGGCGTGACCCACCCTCCCGCTTGGTGCTCGGACTCAGATGAGCAGTTTTGTACAGCAGTGGGGTGATCACCTAGTTCTCCAGGAACACTCGACTTACCAGGGCCCACGTGCAGGCATCTTTTACCCTCCCGTGTTACCCTGCTTGTTTCTGGAAATCTCCAGCCCTCCTCACGTGAACGACATCCTTGATAACAAGGATGATTAAAATCCTATGGCATATTGCCTGGACCTAGACCACATGTTTACCTGTATACTGTATTCCCAATATTTATTCAGAATGACTTTTCTCAAATATTTAATAAGAATTAATAATTGAATGTACTTTTGGTTTCTTACTTCACCCTGGGATCTCATAAGATCTTTGAAGCTAAAACTAGTTTGGGCCCTTAAGGGGTTTATAGAAATTAGGTATGTCTGAGTATGGAAATGGTTGGCATGGTGAAAAAAATTGAGTCCTTAAGTAATTTGCTATTCCCAGTGATAATTAGAAGAAACCCCATCCTAGCTCCATTTTCCAATCTTTTTTTTTTCTCTCTCTCACTATTTTAGGGGCGAGTTCTTGAGGTATTAGCAGCTAACTTTTTTTTTTTCCGTGTGATCCTGTAGTAAGGTAAGTGGCTTTGGTGTATTGTGTTGCTTTGATGGGTTATCGTCACTTCTAAGAGATGAACGTGGGTTATAGAGTGTGTGGTGCTACGTATCACCTTAGTCACCAGGAACGTTCCAGAAAACTGAGTAAGAGTAAATTCTTCTAAATTTATGATGGAAATTAGCAATTTTATTAGGTCCTTTTAAAAAGTTTGTAGTTTTGAAAAAGACTTAAAATTATATATATTATATATATATATATAATATATATATTTTTGTTCTCAGAGGTCTGCAGGCTGCCCTTAATTTGTCTTGTGAAAGGACACAGGTTTTAGTGGAATACTTATGCTGTGGGAGTGGACCCGCGCAGGTGCTGTTCCTGGGGTAGCCCGCACGGAAGGCTGACGCGTTCCAAGATTTACGGTGCACCACCTTGGCCATCATTCCCCTAAGTATTAATTTTAACTCCACTAATAAGAAACTGAACAAAAGTGGAATTATGAGTTCAGTAGTATTCTATGAAAGGTCAGTTGTTAAAAAGGCAGAGTCTGACATTCTGTGAGAAAGGTGCCTTCATTAATCATCCTGATAGGAGAACACGGGGCGTTCTTGACCAATCCCAGTGAACCTTGCAGCGTGCAGTCTCAGGGCTGGATGTGCACATCTTTATACAAGGATTACTTAAATAGATGTTGAGATAATGTAAGGAATTTATCTTTGCAGTTTGAAGATGTGTGTATAATACGAAAAATCTTACGAAGTATGCTTTACTATTTTGAAAAAGAAAAAACAGTTAATTTTATGGGCCTTTTATGATGGAAGTGTATTCTGGACACAGCTGGCTCTGTTACACGTTAGCCTTGCTGTATCTCAAGTGGGTGAATGCACATCTCCTGCATCTGTCCTCTACAAATACCAGCACGGTTCCTTCAGTCTCCTTCGCTCTCTGTGTTAATGGCTGAGCTGTCTACATTTTGACCCTGTTGGTGAACCAATAATAGCCTACCCTGGCTCTGTTTTTACTGCTGCAGAGTGCCTACTGTGTGCACAGAATTTGGCCCTCACGTTAAATTACCAGTATTTTATGTGTCCTGCCGATTTCATGTTCAAGTTCAATACAAAGATATAAATCATTAAACAGTTAACTGGAGACACCTCAGTTGAACATCTTTTATTGTGGCTTCTTGACAGATTTGCATTCAGCTATTAAAGCACGGTATTGTTAGTGCAAAAGTCTGTTTCCGGATTCCCTTTGTGTTGCTGCTACTGAGTTTCCTTGAGAAGGCACCTAAAAATGAGACTCACCCAGAATACTCAGTATTTCTCCTTAAACAGATATTTTCAGACTTCTTTTTTTTTCCTAAAGCTGATCTGTGTAAATAGGATATTGTTCTTCTTGTTCTGTCACATCAAGCTGCATTATGCCAGGGGGGAAATGCCAGGACCGAGCTGTGGTTGCCTCCTTGGCACAAGAGGTGCTCTCTGGAGGAGGAGGAGGGCAGGGAAGTTGTCCTTCATCTTCAAAGATTCAGGAGTGTGTCTCTGCTGTCCTCAAACTGTGATTCTCCCATTCATCTCACTGTATCTCCCCTGCCTTGCTAGGATATGAACTCCTCCTTTACTGTAGAAGTGGTAGGTGGAGACTGGACTGTTGGGATAGGGACGATCCCAGGCGTGGGACATTTTCTTTGGAATTCCCACTCTGTGCAGAGAGCATTGGGTCTGGGCAGGGTAGGAGTGGGGGGAAAGGCTGGAAAGGAGGTTGCTGTGACCTTGGCTCAGCTAAACCCAGCAGGACCCGCTCTACTGCAGTAGACCTAGGATGAGGGGGCAACAGGTGCTTGTACATCTGTCCTGTGTCTTCCCCAGTGCTCGACCCCTTGGGTGTGGTCACAGCTGCTTCTGCAGGTGCAGAAGCTCAAGAACTTACGCCACTGGTCCAATGTCACACGTTGCTGTCTTAACAGTTTTATAAATATGGACGTGAAGATCCTATCTTGTCTGTTTCGTGATGGCAGGAGTCCCTCTTGCCTTGGAGGATGGTGAGTCTACTCTACAGCCTAGAATCCTGCACAGGGAAGGTTTGGTTCAGTTTTATCAAGACAAAGTTTATTAGGTTCTACAAAGAGCATAAACTGCTACGTCTGCAGTGTTATAATTTTGTCTCTTGTCATAATTTTTGCTTAATGGCTGTTTGTGCTACATTGACCAGGTCCATGGGTTGCTTAACATAAATGATTACATTTGCTTATGATTAAAAACTTCCTCCATTAGAAATACAGCACCCAGGACTTGTAAATGATTTGTTGTTGAAGCTTTATACTTCATTAGCCACGTCATCAACTAAGAGTTGTCTAAGAGTTAGGGACACTTGTAATGAGCTGTGTAATAGAGACCCTCCAACAGAATAGAGACCAAGTCTTCTTGGAGCAGCTTAGCATGCAGATAAAAAGCTACCAAACATGTGGTGAATGCAGCACGCTGTGGGCTCAGGCACGCTCTGTTCTGACTTGGAATGGCATGGGTGAATAAAGTATTTTATTACTGGAGCAAGACTTGTTGTAAAAAATTATATACCATTCATGACCAAAATCCTTCAAAACGCTCTGTGACCATTCCCCTCTGAACCCTATAGCTTAAGTCTTAAGCATCTCACGAGTCTCTTGATATAGCATTAAAAAAAAAAAAAAAAAAATTCCCTTTGATGGTGTGGTGTTTGTTTGGGAATGCCACTCCGGTCTTCCTGGACATCCCCACCCCTCGTTCATCTTTGGCTTTTCCCCCGTATATGATGGCGGGACCCCTTGGCCCTGACTTCCTGTGTAGAGTAACATGGGTGATTATGTGCATTATTATCAGAGGATACCTAGCAAAGAGAGGGAACTTCCTAGAATAACTGCATTAAATGTGATGGGCATTTATGTGACAGACGTAAACTTCTCAATCTTGAAAGCAGTCGCTTTGTGGGTCAGGCAGCTGTGCTAGCTTTTCTCTTCTGACAGCAGTAGGAGCAGCTTCGTTTGCCTGTTAGGATGGATTCGCTTTGCTTCATGAACCTTACTTGTTGCTGACAGCAGCTCTGGCTGGCGTAGGCAGTGACCTTGGCCTGGAACTCGAGGAAACCAGGCCAGACCGGTCCTGACTCTGCCACTTCCTACCTGTGTGACCTGGAAGGAGCTATGCATCTGCCTTCAGGTCACTTTGTGAAAATGAAGTTAATCCCAGTCTCACAGTATTTTGGGAGGAATAGGAACATAGACACGCAGTTAAAGGTGGGCTTGGTATATGAAGGTCCTCAGTCATTCTGTGAATGTCCACTTGGGATGCGTGGTTCGAGGCACTTGGTGTCTGGTTTCTGGTAGTGCGGGGTGCAGAGCTGTGCCCTCCGCTGGTCCTGGGGTGGGGGCTGGACCTCCTTAGTGTCCAGAGGCCGTTCTGCCTTGCGCCTGGTAGCTGTGGCCCTCCCTGGCCGACACTGAGACCCCATGTCCCATTTTCCATCCCCTGCACCCCCATGCTCTGTAAGATTTCACCTCATGAGTTACTCAAAAATTACTTAAGAGACCGTTTAATCTTGTAGAAACTAAAAATTGGAAAAACAGAATTGGATACTGTGTGAAGGTACGGGATTCCTCTTGTCAGGTCTTTATCTTCCTGCTTGCAGGCAAGGTCAGATGGTGGGTCGTGCTGGTTGATAGAGAGTAGTTCTGTCATTCATGGGTTGCTAATTTTTGGAGCACTGCAATACAATTAAATATACTTAACCTTAAAATTACCCCGAACGTGACTGAGTCTTTGATTCACAAGCCCCTTCTGGTTCTTAACGCGGCCTCGGCTTGATCGTTATAAGGATGAATCATCCTTGTGCTGGTGGGAATGGACTGTTTCAGTGGTTTAAATGCCCGGTAATTGAGAACTTTCCCCTCTGCTCTGCGTGCAGTGTGACCAGTGGAAGGTGAAATCTTGACCCTTCGTCTGTCTTTGCTGTGCCTGTCGCCATCTGTGTTTGAAGGAGGTCAGCTCGGGGAGATGGGGGACTGGCCGCCTGAAGCCTCGTGAGACCTTGCAGCACTCAGGACACAGCTGACCCTCCCCGGCACCTGTAATGTTCCCCAGAGCCGGTTCCTGCTCTTCTCCTCCTCTTCCTCTCCTCCCAGCTTCTCCTGCCGTATCTCCTCCACCTCCTTTTCCTTACCCTGACTGGACTTCCCCGGGAAGCCGACCTTGCTGGCCCTGTGCTCTGTCGCGGGCAGATCCAGAGCTAAGGTGGTTCCCATCGCCCCATCTGTGACTCTTCTGCCGTGGACACTTGCCTTGAGTCTCTTCCTCAGTCACACAGCGGGACGCTTTGTCCCAGAATGGGCTTCCGTGCCTCTGAGGGTTGCCCCGTCTTCCCCCAACAGATGAATGCTTTCTGTTTGTGGGGGCAGAGGGAGGGCCCGTACAAAGCAAGCTTTCCTATTCCAGCATGTTCTGAAGGGAAAGGGCAGCTCCTGGATGGGATCCTGGTTTGTAAAGAGGCCCGAGGGGCTGGGCGGGGCCGCGTGGAAACCTGGCTCCTGCAGGTGCCGCTCGTCTGGGCCCAGTGTGGGAGCAGAATCTTGCAGAGCAGCGGCATTACTGAGAACCCATTCCACAACGTGGCCTAATCTCCTTGGAGGCGGCATTTAAAGAATTATAGGTACCCTGAGCTCCTGACAGGTAAGACAGTGTAACAAAAAAAAAAAGGAAAGAAAAAGTGAAAGACAGAGTCTACCCTCTGAACTGATCTACAAGGCCATGAAAGCATCACTTTGAATAATATGTGGGAGATGTGTTAGGAAAATGTAATACTGGTGTGTGGACCTCTCAGCCCCTGTGATCACTGTTACAGTATATCTTGTTGGATGATGAATATGGTCCTGTGTGTTTCAGCTGTTCACGTGTGGCTGAAAGAAAAACATATTGAAAATGTAAAATACTGAAATTTAGAAGTTGTTATGCTCAGCTGTAATTTGTGGTCCCTGGATGTGGTGGATCTCTTCCTCATCACAGCCTGTGACGCACAGTGGTGTCAGGCACCGCGTGTGACCTGTGATCTGTGTTCTCCCCTGACCAGTCCCCGTGCCTGCGGTGTGGCCCGGACACCACATCCACGTGACGTGGAGGCGTTCGCTCCTGTGCATGCCCCCTTCCCAGAGGATCGGGGGTTCTAACGGGACATCTGAAAATATTTTGATGACCGTTACTTGAAGTAGTTCATTTTGGGGTGTGGAACATGGAAATGCCCCATCCCGAAGCCTCCGCACCCCGCCAGTCCCTAGAGTGCCTGACGGTGTTTGGCTAAGCTTTGGGCCCTGGTGTATGGAAGTTCGTGGGGCCCTGCCTGGGACAGGGGTCCGTGAATGTGCCTCAGCGGGCAGGCCTGCAGGTCTGCGCTGACCCTCCTGCTGCAGGCTCCCTAGGGACCATCGTTTACACTCGGCCTGTCCCTCCAAGCAGCCAGACTGCCCGTTTGACCAGCTCCCCAGGGCTGGGTGTGGGGGACTGAGTGCCTAGGAGGCCCCGCCCCTGCGCAGCTGGTGCAGGAACGGCAGGCGGAGGGCGGCCTCCTGGCTGAGTGGAAGTGTGCAGCGAAGGTGAGGGGTCGGGGTCCTTGTCCACCCAGACCTTCGACGGCCAAACACACTTAAGAGCTGTTACTCTAGTCCTTGGATTAGGAACCAAACTGCCTCTCAGACTGCACCTTAGTGGGTGAGGGTGGGAGCACCCAGCTCTGGTGCCTCGGAACCTTCTCCTGGCTGCCCATGTTCCTTCTGTGGGTGGTTCCCACCCTGCGGCGGCCGCGTCCTCCCGTCCTGCTCCAGCCTCACTCGGGACGGGGCGGGTGTTGCACACACAGCCAGCCGCGGTGACCCCTCCCCTTCCTGTACACTTACCCCGTCTGCAGAGTGACTTGCCTCACCTCTGTTTTGGGGGTCCCTAGACTGCCCTGCCTTTAGTGAGTCACCAGGAAGATTCACAGGACTCCACGTGGGGTCCTCCCCATCTCTGATTGCTGCAGAGGAAGGACACAAAGCCAGAGGAAGGGAAGAGGCACACAGGCCAGGTCTGCAGGAGCCCCGCACACGCGTCCAGGAGGCCTCTGCTCAAGGGACATCCTCCAGCGGCAGGTCGTGGCGTGTGCGTGTGGTGCGCCGGGTTTTCTCCTGGGGGCTGGTCACATAAGCACGCTGCCTGCAGCAGGGACCAAAGTTCCTGACTCCCAGGAGGAAAGCAGATGTTCCTGCGGCTTCGCAATAGCAGGTGGAAAACCACAGGGTTTGCATGCTTGGACGTGACCAGGCACTCTTCCCAGGGAAGGGCGGGCGCCCTCCCCGCATTCCGGGCCCCAGATGCCAGCGAGGGCCAGCCCTTTCTAATGAGTGTGGGGCCTGCTAGGTTTCTGCTTCTGCACATCTCTCCTCAAGCGGTGGGGTCTCTTCATCTCCCCCCGCCACCCCCCCCGAGTCTGGGCCGGCCTTGTGGCTTGGTCACTAGAGTGTGGTAGATGTGGTGTTCTGGGATGTTGGAGCCGAGGCCCCAAGGGGCTTTGCAGCCGCTACTGACAAGAACTCAGGATGCTGCGAAGACCCTGTGCTAGCGCCCTTGCGGCTGAGAGACCAGCAGAGAGGGGCTCAGCGGCACCAGCTGCTGGATGTGTGGGGCAGTCTTGTTGGGCCATCCGTCCCCGGTTGACTTGCCGGCCTCTTGCTGCCATGAGTGACCACGGCAAGGCCGTCAGAACTGCCCCACTCAGCTCAAGCTGCTGACTCGAGGAGGAGCCAATGAACACCCGACTGGTTTTAGGTCCCTGCGCTTGGGGTTTGTCCAGCAGCACTTGCTAACCTGTGTGGCCTCGTTCTTTCCCACCCCAACATCTGTTCACCCGGGAGCAGGGGTTAATGTTCTGTCCTGCTCTTCCCTCTGCCTCTTCAGATGCCCTCCCGGTTCTGATTCCTCTGTCCCCACGTGGCCTCTGAGCACTGCTTGCCTACCTTTGTCATTTGTCATGTGTCCTGGCTCCCAAGTCCCATCTGCCAGCCCCTCACCATCCTCTGTCTGTTCTTTCATTTACCCTCCTAGTTCTGGCTTCCTCCCATTCCCCTTCTGTAATGCTTTCTTGTCTCCTCTCTGCCTTTTCGAGTACCTAACGCCCTAGAAGGACCACCCAGTAACCCTCCCTAACAACTGGTATTCTGGTACGGGGTCGTCCGGGGTCCTTCACTCAAGCCCATGACCGTCCATGGCTACCTTACTGAGGTCTACTCTTGGCCACCTGTGAGTTCTGCAGGGATATAGACCACACCCTTTTCTCCCCCTTGAAGCCCAGGGGTTCCCCCCAGGATGATGAGCACACAGGACCTACTGTGTACTCACATGGAACCTGAGTGTGTTCCCACTGACCCTACAGACCTCGATCTGAGGCAGTAGGAAAGTTCGACACTAAGGAATCTGTGTGCTCATATCTGCATATGGTAGGCGTCTTTGAGACTGTCTGACTATGATTGAGGATCTAGGGCATGAAACGTCCACTAGCCTTCTATAATCTCACTTCCTCTTGTGAAAGAGGCCACTTGGCCAGTAGTAGGCTGAATCCGGTGGTGGATCATACCTGTCTCACATCGTGTGGTTCTGCAGTCCCTGCTGGGGGGGGGGCACGTAGGGCTGTCGGGGTCTGAGTGCTGAATACCAGGGTGGACGTCCCTGTGGTGGCTATGGCAGGGTCCTATGTTTGGGGATGGGTAAACGGAGCAACTTCATCGCTGTTGGTGATCGATACCAGGGAAGTGCCATCCCCCTGTGCCTGGTGGGCCGTAGGTGATGGTTACAAATGGTGCTGGTTGCTTCCACTTTGCCTGGGTTTTTGTCAAAAATCCTTGGCTGGGCAGACATGCTTCTGGGTGTTGGAGCTTTTGGAAACCTGGGGGAGTGCTAAGCAGAATCACTTTGTCTTTTTCACACGAAACCGGTGCCTTTCTTCTGGCTTTAGCCTCTTCTGGCCGATGACCCCCAAGTGCCACTCCCCCCAGTCCAGCCTTTGTGTTCGGCAGGCCTGTCACTTTTGCCTTTCACGGCTACCTGCTTGGAGGAGCATTGTCTGTTGTCCCCGGAAGAGTGGCTGCTCCCAGCCCTCTCCCTGCCCCCACCCCACATCCCCATCGTGAGCCCGGGAGGAGGTTCTCCGGATCGCTGGGGGCTTTGTTCATCGAGATGTGTGCCTGCCAGCAGTGACCGCTTGGCAAGTGCTCCTGAGCACCCCGAAAATCTCGAGCACTCTCCAAGAAAGCACCATATCTCTAAGAAGATTCAGAAACTGGGGAGGGTGTGGGGTTCAGGGCACCCCAAGTAGTGGATTAGAAATCCTGTACTCGTCCAGAGGCAGGCAAGTGGCAACCTTAGTCAAGGAAGAAAAAAATCTACTGGAGTCTAGATACAGTATCTTAGTAGTAATAAAAGCACAGTGCAGATTTACTGGTGGAGGAGTTTTAACCGTAATACTGTGGAATGGTAGGTTATTTTGTGTTCAAGAGCTACATTTATCACAAAAATGATGATATACAAATCACTTCCATATCACAAAATGTTCTTGGTCAAAATTGGCTTGAGGCAAGTGATATCTTCGAGTAAACAGTATATGAAGACCATATCTTAAAATGATAGATCACCTAATTTTGTTCTGACAGAGGTTTTTGCCGCAACAAACATCTGTCATTGAAATACCAATTCAGAGATATGGAAGCCAAATTGTCGAGGTTTTCTCGGATTTGTCACTCCTAACTTAAGAACACTGCTGTTCCACATGGTAGCTTTGCTAAGATATTAACCGTGTTGCACTTTAAGGCATATTAAATAAAATAAACGATTTAGAGAAATATTCCTGCTCTAAATGCAAGCCAGCAGCCCTCTGAAAGTACAGAAGTCCGGCAGTGGCCAAGGAGCATGTAATGACGTCCCCTGAAGCTGGCTTTTATCTCAGGTTTTGAACCCAAGACTTGATGTCCTAAAAGAAGAAACTTGGCATTGTGTCCTGGTTTCTTGCATTCACCTCAGGTTTCTTTCAAGGGCTGTGATTATAACGTTATTCCCAAGACTTGAAATGCCGTTGCATGCCTACCCTGACGGGCAGCAGGGTCACAAACCAAGACAATGGTGATGTCACGGGGCCTTGTGGTCTCCTTTTTCTTGGCATTCCTCCTTGTCAGGGGGTATCCCTCGGAGTCCTGCATGGCACAGACGTCCTGGGATTTGAGGTTTCAGGGACCTCTGTGTGGGGACAGATGTCCGGGGATTTTAGAGACAGATTTCCAAAGAACAATCCAAAGAACTCCCACTGTGCTCTACTGTTTTTCAAAAAAAAAAAATCTTTGTCCAAAACTTGATTATGTGATAGTTTTTTTTCTTTCTTTTTTTTTTTTTTTAAAGGCAGAATTTCTGAGATGCTTGGAAGACTTTCTAGAAACTCATCATTGATGACCAATTCTTAGATGTTGTATTTCAAACAAAGGAGAGCCTCTTTTCGGGTCCCCAGTGACTGTGAGCACCCCAGGCGCTGATTTCAGTGGGCAGCTCCTGTGGGCCTGGCCAGGGTCAGGCTTTCTGGCGAGAGCGGCAGGCTGGCCCCGTGGTGGGCCCTCCTCCCCTTCTGCCACCTCGTTCATCCTTGCCTCCTGGCTGAAGCCACCCCTTGTGCCTTGCTGTTGCTACCCTTCAAAGAACGGTCTTCTAGCACTCCAGTGGCTTTGTCCAGTCCTCCTCCTGTCCATCAGGTGACAGTCCTGGAATGGAGATTTCCAGTACGTTCACCATTTCTTCTTGCATTGGACAATGCCGTCAGCATTTACAGGTCCCCTCCCACATGTCACTTTCTGATTCCATTGTTACTGTTGGAGACCAGCCCTGATGTGATGTCTCCTTGTCCGTTCCCACAGAGCCTGAGGCCCGGGCTGTCAGAGTCGGGCTGCTGGGCCCAGCCCCAGCTCAGCCCTTACTAGCTTCGGGAAGTTACCTAGTGCTGTGTAGCTTCTCCGAGTTGCAGCCTCAGCTGCTGCCACGAGGTCCTTCTGCTTGCTCTGGGGTTCGGGTGTGATGATGGGCCGCGCGGTGGCGTGGTTGTGTCCGTCCTATCTGGTGTCAGACTGTGGATGACTCCCAAGACTCACAGGTTCGCCCTCCGTTCCCAGTCTTTCTGAAAAGTTGACCTGTAACTAGCTAACTTGTCCAGGTTAGCAGCCAGTCATCAAGCCCGCGTTCCCGGGTCAGCATACTCGTCCCTGCTGGCCTTGACGTTCCCTGTGTTCCTGTCAGCCATACCGATGACCGTGCCCCCCTGCTCGCCGCCTCGGCGCAGACCTGATGGGGACAGGAAGCTAGCGGCCACGCTGCCATCACCTGTGGTGTCAGCCCTGGGAGAAGGTGATTTGGGGCCGCGAGCCAACTCTGGTGGGTCGTGGACACGTTCACGAAATGCCACGGTGCTGGCTGGCCTCGCACACACGACGGGAGGGCGGAGGGCTGACAGCAGAGCAGATCCCGAAGGAAGGTTCTGTGAGGAGTTCCGCCCAGGCCCTGCCGGTGCACACGGGTCTTCTCACCCGGGACACTGTTTCCTCCTGGCCATTAGGATGGGGGTGTGTGTGCAGGTTGCGAGTGACTCTGCTTTAAAAGGCTACAGAACACTTTTTCTTTTCCCCCTAATTCTGAGTGTATGTTCGCTCTTGGTCTATGTACACAGGGCCTGTTCTCCGTAATGGAGTACGGACTCGAGAGCTTAGGCTAAGCCCACCCTTCCCCCGTTGCTCTTCTCCACGGCCACACCCCCCTGCCCGTGCCCCCACATCCTGGCCCCCCACCTCTGCACCCACCCCCCCGCATGCTGTGCTTACTTCAAATAGTGCCCTGGGTCTTACTGCTGTTCCATAACCAGGGTCCCAATACCGAGAACACCAAAACCAAGAATCAAAGGTTTTGAGTGGGAACAAAGGGCCATTAGATTCCTTTGTATTCTTAACAAAGATTTTTGTTTAAAAAATCCTCCATCACACACCATATTCCCAGGGCTTTTGTTGGTGCTCTGTGTTCCCGTCCCAACGGGTCCCCGCTGAGTGCCTGGCCGCGTGGTGAGGTGTGCTGGGGAGCCGGCCCAGCTCGGCCGCTGGCACCTCCCGCCCAGGTCCCCTCGCGCTCTGGGGCATCAGGACCAGGACCTCGAAGTTGGTTTTCAGACCAAGTTATTTTGTGAAATATGGTAGTGAACTTAGCAAAACTGGTGAAGCCGATGGAGTCAAACAAAAATACTGCTGTGAAAATTATTTTAGTGCGACATAATGAGTTCTGTTTTTCATATCTGGCAGATATTACCCCCTAAATCTAATCTGCAATGCTGAAAATTATGCCATTTTTTATGATTTGTTTAATTTTGACTGAAAAAAAAATTCACTATTCATCGATTCTTGACCTGCGAGTATTGAGGGGAAAATTTAGTTAATAAGAATTTTCATGAGGTGTAAATTTAAATGTATGAGGACTCTGCCTCTCCTAGAATACTATAGACATTAATTTAAAAATTCTATAAGAGCCTGAGGGCCTGGGACGTCTGAAGAACAGAAAGTGGAGGCCAATTATGGTTGTTAGCTGGTAGACAAGGTCTGTTTATATGATCCAGGGACACTTTATGTTTCCTCCCCATCCCTGCTTATATGGGGCTGAGCGTAATTAGAGTGCTATCTCTGTTGTCATCTGCTTGCCTGTGGAATGGGATCGGTGCACCTATGAGTAACAAGTCAAACGGAAATCAGGTCATGCGATTGGTCGGTGCCGTATACTCCACAGAAAGTTTCCTCTTGGTTCCCCACATCTGCAGTTCAAAGAGGGCTTTAAAGAAGTCATAAAAAATGAAGGATCCTAATACCGAAGTAGGGAAATGTGAGTGAATGACCTATTCCTTACACACCTCAACTGTCAACATTTCTAATCAAATCACCCAGCCTTCTTACCTCTTAAATGATACAGGCAATATTTCCTGTAATAAACACCCCTAAGTCTAATGAGTGGCCCTAAGGCAACTTCAAATGTATGAATTCATTACAATTGAACAACATAATCTGCAGGGCCAGGATGCCTGCTACCCAGTCTCAACTTCACACAGCTTGGGTGTTTTATGAAAAATGTCACACATTTTGTTTACATCGTATTGCTGCTGTGTGAAGTATTGTATGTTCCTGTAGTACATAAGATGGGGCCGCATAATGGAGGAAAAATCAAGGAGGCAATCTTTCATTTTGTTCTTGTATGAAAAATTCAAAAGACTGAAAACTCACCCAGAGAAATTTTGCAAGCATATTATTTTCCAATGTTTCGATCAATTTGTCTGTCATCCATGCTGAGAGGTGGAAGGGGCCAGCAAAAGCAATTTAGCTTGTGAGGTCCAAACTAGAAATGTTTTAAGGAGCCTTGTCACATGGTGTTTCTTTATATTAGAGCCGCCGTGTGTTTTATTTGCTGGTCCTATTATGAAGAGAAATTGATATCAATCATCTAAGTAAGCTATGAATATCTGATATAACTATTGCTCTTATATGCATGCATCAGAATAAAATATAAATTAACCTCTTAATGCATGCGAGAACCGTGAGTGTGACAACAGGCTCGTGTTTTGGATTTTTCCATTTAACAATTCACGGTGCATTTTAATTGATAGTACCCAAGTGGCACTCCATAGAAACATCTCGCATATGAACATTACTGACCCTGCCAGGGCTTTAATTAAGCTATAATCTTCCCATAGTAAGTACATCTGGGATTGATAAACGTATCCAAACCATGCTTACAATTTAAGTGTTGTTTTTCAAAATTGGTGTGGATATGGGAGTTTTAAATAAAGGGCTTTCATTTAGCATCCAGTTAAATTTTTAGTTGGGATTTGTCAAGATCAAGTTATGTTAGGAGTAGTTAATTCTGAGATGAACCTACAATTTCAGGGAAACCTTGTCACGGAAAACCTATAATTATACATAACTACTGTGTGTACTCACACTTCTTCAAATCTTAGATGAACCCATTAAGAATTTTCCTGAATCTTTTTTCTAAAAAAAAAAAAAAAAAAAATTTTTTTTTTTTTATTAAATCAGTAGCTTACAAAAGACCCTAGTTTAAATCTGCCGCATTAGTCAGGGTCTTCCTCTTGTAACAGCCCACTGAGAAGTACTAGGTGTGCGTTCTGTGTTGTTGGCTGCTGGAATTTAAAATATAATATTTGAGCATGTTGGAAACTTATGGATGATAAACTGACAAATCTTTCCAGTTTGTGTGGGTATCAATATTGTGTTTATATGGAAAAATGTCTTGAAACACAATTGTCAATTAGGACAATTTAGGTAGAGTATGTACTGTCCGGTTCTCCTTACGTGGCGTGACCGCTGTTTTTTTCTTTCAATGACTGCCTAGTATTTTATTGTATGTTTATATCTAAATGGTGCACCAGCATTTCTTTTGTCTTTTTTCCCCCCACCCAACATTTCTTTTGTCTTAAACTAATCCTCTGTTAATATGTTTAGTCTTTCTAGGATTTTTTTTTTTTGTCCTCTGTTTGGAGCTATTTCAAGCCATGTTAATTTTGAACATCTTTCTATAGACCTCTTAGTGTACTTGTACAAGTCTATGCAGAATGAATTTTTTTTTTTTTTAAAGATTTTATTTATTTATTTGACAGAGAAAGAGATAGCGAGAGAGGGAACACAAGCAGGGGGAGTGGGAGAGGGAGAAGCAGGCTTCCCACCGAGCAGGGAGCCCGATGTGGGACTCGATCCCAGGACCCTGGGATCATGACCTGAGCCGAAGGCAGACGCTTAACGACTGAGCCACCCAGGCGCCCCAGAATAAATTTTTAAGTAGAATTAGATTTCTTCAAATTGCCTTCATTTTAATTTTTTTATGTTGTAATTGAGTGAGATTGAACATATTCCTTGCATTTATTGGTCATTTGCATTAGTAAAACGTTTTTCTGTTGGTTTTGTCTTACTGATTTGTAAGAACTTTTTGCATGTTAAAGATAATCCTTTCTATTTTGATTTCATCCATGGATTTTTTAAATGGAGTCAGATTTTACTTTTCATTTCAGGTATTTTGTAGATCTATGGAAAAATTACAGAGGTGATAGTACAGTGCAGAGTTCTGGTACACACTCCATCCAGCTCATCCTAATGATAACCACTTATATAACCATGGTACATTTGTCAAAATGATTAACTAGAAGTTAACATTGCTACAATTGTAGCTAGAGTCTTGAATCTTGTCCTATGGCTTTTGAGTATCCTGGAATGCTTACAAAGCCCTTATTTACTTTCCCTCTTTTAGTGGGGGTGGTTGGGGATAGCCGTCCATGCTTATTTTCTATTTTCATCTTTGACTTATTTGAAATGTATTTTATTTTTGAAAGGAGTTTGATTGGAACATCTATTTTCATCCAAATTCTTAAATCTGTCAGTATTTTTTGAATCCACTTTTTAGCTACACACATAAAGACAAAAAACTACCTGCAGACTTTTTTTGTAGTTTATCATCTATTCCCTGACTAATGTTTTTTGCAGTATCTAATGTATGAATAGTTTAAAAAGGAGAGTATAAAATCTAATTTATTTAACATCGTAAGAATTCTTCTAAAACAATTGGGTTGAGAATATTTTCCTTGGATCCTAAATAAATGGCTTTGTAACTTTGATAGTTGGAGTTTTATATCATGAATTCTAAGTCTGAGGGAAGCAGAAAGACCTAACCCAATACTATGTCTTGCATTGGTTTACCAAGAGTACAATGTACAGAACAAAGTACTCCCTGAACTCTGGGGATTGGTTGGACTTGTAATGCTTAATGGTTAATGATGTAATGGTGATACTGTTTACCTTCAGCCATTGTCACTTGGAGAATTGCACATGCTCAATTTTCAGCAAATAGTTGGAACGCTGCCTGTAACTTTATGACTTTTTGAGAGTATGTACTTTTTTTTCCTTTTTTGCCATGTAGAATCACCTTAACTTTAAGATTATTTTCGGAGAGAGAGAGAGAGAGAGAGTGGGAAGGGGAGAGGGAAAGAGAATCTGAAGCCGACTCTGTGCTCAGCCCATAGCCCGACACGAGGCTCCATCTCATGACCCTGAGATCATGATGACCTGAGCCAAAACCAAGAGTCAGACACCAACCGACTGAGCCATCCAGGTGCCCCTCTCCTTAACTTTCCTAGAAAACCACTGGTCTGACGCTCACTCTGTGCCAGGGTCGCCCTTTCCATTAGGACATTTTTTTCCCAGCTTTGAGGTATTGTTGACAAAATATTTAAAGTATACAACGTGACTTGACATGCCTTATGAAAAGGTCCCCGTCGAGTTAATTAACACCTCTATCACCTCATTTTTTTTTTTTTAAGTTTTTTTTTGGTGAGAATATGTAAGTTCTAGTCTCTTCACAGAAATTCCATTATGCAATACAGGATTACCAGCTGGAGTCACCATGCTACACTAAGGTCTTCAGCCTCATTCATCTTGTAACTGAACGTTTTTGCCTTTCTAGTCTCTCTCAATTTCCCCCAACCCTGGCAACCGCTTTTCTACTGTTTCTGAGCTGGACTTTTTTTTTTTTTTTTTAATTTATTCCACATGTAAGTGATGGTAGGCAATATATCTCTGTCTCGTGTATTTCACTTAGCATAATGCCCTCCAGGTTCATTCGTGTTGTTGAAAATGACAAGATTTCCTTCGTGTCTGAATAATAATCCATTTTATATTATATATATTACTCTGTAGAAGGACACTTGGGTTGTTTCCATGTCCTGGCTATTGTAAATAATGATGCAGTGAACATAGAGGTAGATACCTTTTCACAATAATTTTGTTTCAGTATATGCCCAGAGGTAAGATTGCTGGATCTCATGGTGGTTCTGTTTTTAATTTCTCGAGGAACCTCCGTACTGTCTTCCACGGTGGCTGCACCAGTTTGCCTTCCCACCAGCAGTGCACGAAGGTTCACTTTTCTCCACATCCTCACCGACACTTAGCTCTTTTCTTTTTGATGATAGCCATTCTGACGGGTGTGGAGTGATACCTCATTGTGTTTTTGATTTGTATTTTCCTATTAGTGAGTGATGTTGAGCACCTTTTCACGTCTCTGTCGGCCATCTGGATGTTGTCTTCAGGGAAAATAATTTATTCAGGTCCTTGCCCATTTTTAAATTGGATTAGTTGGGTTTTTACTTTTTTGCTATTGAGTTGTGGGAGGTCCTGGCATATGGTGGATAGGAACCTCCTATTGGGTGTGGTTTGCAAATCTCTTCTCCCATTCAGTAGGTCACCTTTTCACTGATGGTTTCCTTTGCTGTGCTTTTTAGTTTGATGTAGTCCCACTTGTTTTTTGCTTTTGTTGCCTTTTAGTGTCAAATCCAAATTACCACATATGTTTCCTTTTAGGAACTTCATGGTTTCAGATCTTACATTCAACTCTTCTGTCCATTTTGAGTTGATTTTTTTGTGTATGGCGTCAGGGGTGCAGTTGTATTCCTTGGCATGTGGCTGTCCAGTTTTCCCAACACCTTTTATTGAAGAGCCTCTCCTTTTCTCATTGTATATTCTTGGCTCCTTTGAAAATTGACCATATATGCATGGGTTTATTTCTGGGCTTTCTGTTTTTATGCCAGTACCATACTGTTTTGATTACTACAGTTTTGTAATATAGTTTGAAATCAGAATTGTGATATCTTCAGCTTATTTTTCAGGATTGTTCTGGCTATTCAGAGTCTTTTGTGGTTCCATATGTACTTTAGGATCATTTATTTCTATGAAAACTGCCATTGGAATCTTAATACAGATGGCATTGAATCTGTAGATTGCTTTGGGTATTATGGACATATTATCTATTCTTCCCATCCATGAGTATGGTATGCTTTTCCCATTTATTTGCATATTAAGTTTTTTTCATTAATGTTTATAGTTTGCAGTGCACAGACTTTTCACTTCCTTGGTTAAATTTATTCCTAGGTATTCTTTTTGATGCTATTGTAAATGGGGTGGTTTTCTTAATTTTGCTGGTAGTTGGTTGTTGGTATATAGAATCATAGCTGATTCTTGTTTGTTGATTTTTGTAGCCTGCAGCTTTACTGAAATCACTGAATAGTTTGGACAGTTTTCCTAGTGGAGCCCTTAGGGTTTTTTACATATAATATCAGGTCCTCTTCAAACAGACAATTTTACTTCATCCTTTTTGACTTGGATGGATACTCTGTTTTTTGCCAATTGCTCTAGCTAGGACTTCTAGTACCCTGTTTAATAAAAGTGGTGAGAGTGGACCTCCTTGTCTTGTGACTGATTCTTAGGGGAATGGCCTTCAGTTTTTCACCTTTGTGTTAGCTGTGGGCTTGTCCTCTGTACCTTTGTTCAGGTGCATTACCTCTATACCCAGTTTTGTTGAGAGGTTTTATCATGAAAGGAAGTTTAGTTTTGTCAGATGCTTTTTCTGCTTCTGAGAGGATTGTGGTTTTTATACTTCACTTTGTTAATGTGGTGCATCACGTTGATGAATGTTGAAATAGCCTTACCTCGCTGTGGTAAATCCCTTCTGACCACGATGCATGGTCCTTACTGGGTGCTGTTGAGCTCAGTTTGCTAATACTTCGTTGCAGGGTTTTGTATCTGTGCTCATCCAGCATATTGGCTTCTAATTTTCTTGAAGTGTCCTTGTCTGGCTTTGGTATCAAGGTAAAGCTGGCCCGTAAAATGACTTGGGCTGTGATCCCCCTTCAGTTCTCAAAAGGGTTTGAGAAGGATTGGTACTCTTTGTAAATGTTTGGTATAACTCGCCAGTGAAGCCATCTGATCCTGGACTTTGGAAGTTTTTGATTATTGATTCAATCTTCTTACTCATAATTTGTCTCGATTTCCTATTCATGATGCAGTCCCGGTAGAGTAGAGTAGGTTTTCAGGAATTTATTTCTTCTAGATTGTCCAGTTTATTTGCATATAATTTATAGCCTCTTACAGTCCTCTGTATTTTTGTGGTGTCAGTGGGAGGTCTCCTTTTATCATTTTAAGGCCTTGTTTCTTGACTATCTAGCTAAAGGTTTGGCAATTTTTTCCTATTTTTTCAAAATATCAGCTCTTAGTTTCATCTTTTCTGTTGTCCTTTTTCTTTCACTAATTTCTGCTCTGACCTTTATTTCCTTCCAAGTTTGGCTTAGTGTGTTCCTTTTTCTAGCTCCTTGAAGTGTAAATGTAGGTTGAGACCTTTTTCTTTAATAGGGTTTTTTGCTATAAATGTCCTCTTAGAACTGTTCTTGCTGCATCTCAAGTCTTGGTATGTATGGTATTTCTGCATTTGTTTCAGATGTTTATTTTGCTTTTGATTTATACTTAGACCCATTGGTTGGTTCAGCAGCATGTTTAGTCTCCATGTATTTGTGAACTTCAGTTTTCTTATAATTTGTAATTTTATACCATTTTGGTTGGCAGAGAAGCTTGATATAATTTCAGGCTTACATTTATTAAGACTTGTTTTGTGGCCTAACATATGCTTGATCCTCAGTTTTCCATGTTTGCTTGAGAAAAATTTGCTGGAATGTTCTATGTATGTCTGTTAGGTCCATCTGGTCTAATGTGTAACAAGTCTGATGTTTCCTTACTGATTTTCTCCCCCCATCTGGATAATCTGTCCATTGTCGAAAGTGGGAATTTGAAGTCCCCCTGCTGTTGTATTGCTGTCTGTTTCTTTCCTTTAGTCTGTTAATGTTTGCATCCTGTATTTAGGTGCTCCTCTGTCTGACACATATTTGTAAGTGCTATATATTTTTATTGAACTGACCCGTTATCATTATATAACAACTTTCTTCCTGTTACAGTCTTTGGCTTAGTCTGTTTTGCCAGATTAAGTGTAGCTACCTTACCTTTTCTTTTGCTTTCCCTTTGCATGGAGTATCTCTTTCCATCTCTTCCCATTCAGAGTGTGTATGTGTCTGTGTGTGTCCCCAGAGCTGCAGTGGGTCTCTCGTAGGTAGCATGTAGTTGGGTTTTAGTTTTTTATCCTATTCGGCTGCTCTGTCTTTTGATTGGAGAATTTAGTCCGTTTAAACTTCAGGTAATTTATAGTTATGGACTTACTGTTGCCATTTTGTTCATTGCTTTCTAGCTATCTTATAATTCCTTTTTGCTCTCCCTTTTGTGATTTGATGACTTTCTATGGTGGTATACTTAGATTCCTTCCTCTTTATCTTTTGTGTATCTGCCATTTGATTTTTCTTTGTGGTTACCATGAGCTTATGTGAAACATCTTATTTTAACAGTCTATTTGAAGCTCATAACTTCATTTTTTAAAGTTGTCTTCTAATTCATTACAAACTCTTACTTCATTGATCATTTCACTGAGGAATCTTAAAAAACTTTTGCTAAAGACATGAATGATTTATTTGGTATTTTGATTCCTATATGACCGTTAAAATTTACTAATGGGTTTTTATTCTCTTTAAACATAGTATATGAATCCTAGTTTGGGGTAAGAGACCTCAGACTTATTCCGTGTACTGACTGTTTGCAGACAGGCCCGGGTTCTAATCCTTACTCTTCTTCTGAAGATGGTTACCCAACAACTCTGCCTTCATTCCGACCGGTCCTGCTGGGTTCTGCGCTCATGCTTGTCGGCAAACACTTCGTGTTGAGCCATTATTGCAAACCTCCCTGATAGTGTGTTTTCCTGCTAACTTTCCCACTTTAGAGCTTGTTAATATTTTGCTGCCTTCATAGCTATTTCAAAGACCCTTTTCTCCTATTTCTCTACTCTCTTACATGCAAGACTCTTTCCAGCAGATAATTGATGTATGAAGGGGTGGGAGAGTGGGAAGCACCAGGCTGAGTCCTGACCCCAGCAGCTGCCTGGTAGCCATGTGATCCCGCTGTCTCTCCGGGCCTCTCCTCTGTGCTTTCCTGGTTGTGATGGGACATTAGACACACTTGTGAAGTTGCCACATGTAGAAGTAAGCTTGTGGGTCACCTTTCATGTGGTAAGAGCTTACATAGAGTTGGCTAGCATTATGAAGATATTTAAAAGTGTTTTTTCCTCTCCGCTTATTAGCCCCTCTCCCAGTTGTATCAGTTTTACTAATAATTTAAGTCTTTCACCACTCAGGAATAAAATATTTATGTTGAGGTAATATTTAAGGCATTTTATAAACTTTGAAGTGCTGTCGATTAGTCATTCGTGACTTTGAATGTTACCTCATTTAAACTTTTGTAATCTTTATATTTTAGAAAGGACTTAAATTTATCTGGGGAATGCTGAAATTTCCTGGAATAAGTTTGATGAGTAGGAGGATTTACGTATTTGTAATAGATTTGGGAGGACTTTAAAAATCTTATTTTCCACATTGAATTAAAACAGATTAAGATTAACCATTTTCTGAAATGGAAGAAAAAAGCCATTGTTTCCAATTCCTGTTTATGTAGCCCCAGGCCGGGAAATTAAGAAATGGGATTACCCTGAGTATCCTCCTGGGGCTCCTGCTCTCTAGCTGCCGCCTCCGGTGGGCACTGCAGCCACGGGGTCCTGCCACGCTCACCTGCAAAGCCCCATGGGGTCGGTCCCCTGTGGCCCCTTGTGGGTGCGGAGTGAAGAGGGCTTGAGCAGTGAACTTCTCCAGCTCCTGTCCAGGCAGAATTGTCAGGTGAAACTCGCAGCTTGTATTCTTCTGTTAGGTTGGCTTCATGACACGTGGATGTTTGCCTCTGCTTTATACTCAAACATGCCTTCATCCTTTTGGAAGAGCTCTTAAGGCTTGGGGAGCTGCAGAAGAACATCTTCATTGAATCATCCTTTTGGCTAGGTGCTGCACTGTTATCTCAGGTGGGGGCCTGTGTTTATAGGAGGTGGTACAGAAGGAGCTTCGGTAATTCTGAATTTCTTCTTTGGGGGGCTTAATCTTATAGGTTACAAAACCATCCTTCTGTAAGTAGTGTTCCGCCTTTGTCAGTTGTAGATCATAGTTGAGGGTCACAAGCCTTAGAATGTCACAGGTAGCAGCTCACATATGGACTGTAATTTTGGAAAGTTAACCTATACATTTCAATTTTCCATAAAACAATCCCTTCCTCCTAAGGTGGCTGTCAGATGTAAAACAGCAGATGGGAAGCTCTCAGCACCAGGGCTAGCTTGGAAGAGAGGTTAGCAGTTCTGGGATGAAACACTCCGTAGAAGGTCCAGCTGGCAGCCTGGCCACAGACGGACCTTCAATTCTCCTCTAAAGCGCGCAGACCTCCCGTTATTAGGCTTCAGACCGTTTCATCTGTCCAGAAGATAGCTGCGACCTTTGGAATGTAGGTGAAAAAGACCTACACATCAAAGAATCCCAGAACTAAAGCAAGGAGGAGGGAAACGGTTTTCACAAAGCCCAGGTCCTTCTGCTATGGACCCTGATACTGTACTCTTCCTTAAAGGTGGGGATTCCGAGATGCTCGTGAAACCGCACTACTCGTTTATCCCATCGGTTCTTCAGGGCCCGAGCTGGGAGAGACCCCAGGGAGGAGGGTGGAGAGACAGTGAGGTGTGCTTGTCCAGACCCATGGCCATGTGTGTCCTGAGAGCTGGTGGGGCCATGCCTGGCTGCCAGTACGTCCACGATTGAGGCTGCTCACATGGGCTCCATGTTTGGTAGTAACAAGCTGAATTCTGTCGAAGTGTGCTCTGTTTCAGCGGGTAAGTGTGGGATGGAGTGTAGACGTGTCCATCCCTGGTCCTGCAGCTGCTGGACAGGCTGACAAATTGACAGCCTGTGTGTTCTGTAGACTTCCTCTGACAGGAGGAGCAGAGAGGATTGCGGGCATGGCATCACCACGAGTGAGACCCTCTTACTCGGCCTGTGGTAGTCCGTGAACACAGGACCCCATCCCAGGTTCATGATGAACCCTAGACCAGTGGTGTAGTCTTGAGGCCAGATCCTGTTCGAGGTCAGCACCTTCGTGTTATTCCATCCCTTTCTGATGAAATAGTGGAGGCGGCATGGGCACTTGGAAATCTCAGGATGGGCGTATTTGCTACTTGCCAAAGTGCAGATTTTTCTCAGAATAAAAAGTTCTGACACTGTTGAACTTTTCGTTTAGACATTGAGCCTGGTCTTCAGGTACTATAATCCGTAGAGGGAGAGGACTCTTGCAAAGACTTCCTTGCTGTGAGGATGGCAAGGATGCTCGTTATTTGTGCTGATGGACCCCCCTCCCCCGCACATGGCCACGCCCCCATCCTCCCAGAAACGACAGAACCATTTCCATGGGATGCCCTGGCTAAATACTGTGAAACAGCAATGGATCATCAACAGCTTCTACTTTTAGTTCTTGACTACCTTTTCATATTTTTTAATCTGTTTTCTGTTTGATGATGTGTGACTGGCATTTTGTGGCAGGGGGACTCTATGGAGGGGGATGCAGACTGCTCCGCATGTTCTGACCGACCAAGGAGAGGTTCAGACCCGGTCAGGACAGGGGAGACTCCTTTGAACGGGTTCCTTTTCTGACATGAGTGTTGGAAGTTGCCTGTCCATCAAGGTCGTAAAGGAGCTCAGAGTGCGGCTAGGAACAGACCCAGTTTCCAGCAACGACTTTCCCAGGGCCTCCCGCTGAACCAGGAGTTCAGGGCAGCCTGCTGCTGGCACCTTGTGGGACCCTGTGCACCATCCTCGCGGAGGGAGCTGATGAGGGCAGGATTTTGTCTGTGAAATCGTTCAGAAGACCTTTCTAGCATTAGGGTTCTTGTTAACGCAATACAAAGTATTTCAGTACCATGTCTCTGATGGGTGGCTGCTAGCAGGTGTCTAAAGCCTTACAAAATAAGCAAGGTTCTTGATGTATTTTACTAACATTTACTTTTTACAGCATTTAATTGTATGCCTTTTAAACATTCCTTCTCTGTGCAACTTTTGCTCGATTTCAGATTTTAACTTTTTAAAAAGGATATTGCACGTTATTTCCAAATGATAGTCTTGATTTTTAAAAAAACTTATGTTTTGATGGAGCCAAGAGGAGAAAAATGGGTTGTGGAATGAGTTAATACACATGATGTTCTGCTTCACAATAAAAGCCTTTTCCCCCATTATTGCTGTTTTGGTATTTAAATTCTCTCTGCAGTTTTCCTTCTCCGAATGGAGCACTTAGATTTGACCGCACGGGCATGTGCTTGGCTCTTGCTTGAAACGGTGGGGGCTCCACACGCCGCCCGTTAAGTCTGCCCGGCCGACTGCATATCGACTTCAGGGACTGTTGACCGAAGGGAGAATTATTTCTTTTTTAGAGGAAAGATATTTATGACTGAAAACAGTGCTAAAAACATGAGAATATTGATCATGGTTTTGAGAGATGCTTGCAGTGAATCACTGGATATACCTAAATATCGGCTTTATTCTATCTTTCCTAAAAGACAGATTGCCAGCACAAAAGATGAACAATCTTGAGGGAAAAAAATCTTACATCTTTCTGCTAAGCTGTCTTCCCTCCATAACAATGGGGAGAAAAGAGGTCTGCTTGGCTTCTTCAGATAAGGAACAAGCGTAATAGAGTGTTGGAAGCTCCTGTGAAGCTGCCTTGGGTGCACTTGACTTAACTTGTGGTAATCAGTTAAATTAACATCAGATGGAAACTCAAATCGCTAAACATTGAACCAATCTAACAACAAACAATTATTCTAAAATCAAGATGGAAATACAGCAAAAGACCCATTATCATCTGAGGACCTAATTCATTGTTTTTAGAGGTAATCTTTTGGGGTTCTGTGGAAAGTTATAAAGGAATGAGTGAAGCCAATTATTCACCCATCAGATATTTTTGTGAGGCAAATCCTTTCCTGCTACCTTCTTTTTCCTTAAATTTTAAACCTATGTGGGGTCAAGGCTGGTCTGTTTTTATAGCTGGAGGGCAGAAGCAGACTTTTTCCTTGCTGGGGTAGAGTGGGACTTGCCCGGGACCTCCCTCTTTCCCAGTCTTCTCTTCCGGGCGTCTGACCGCGCCCGTCTTTCCCATAGTGGAACCTTGTCTGTGTTCAGGTGGCAGGGCTGTTGAAACGGCCTTCATGGGACGCTGTGTCCATCCACTGCTTCCCCTCACCTGCCACCAGCACCCCGTCCCCATTCCCAGCACCTCCACCTCTAGTTGGGGGAAGCGCAGACCATCCAGAGGATGACCCATCATTGCATGCCATTGCCATGTCTTAGAAGCCTGCCAAACTCACGATCTTGACTCTTGTGGAGGACGTGTCCACCAATTGGATAGGTGACGTGTTTATGTCGGAGGGACTCAGGCTGTGCATGATCACCACGTGGTCAGAGGTGGCAGGCTGAGGTCCCGGCTTGGGGTGTGTTGGGGCCGGGGAGCCTCTGGTACAGAGCAGACGCTTGGGCTCAGGCTGGCACCATGCTGACCGTGGAGAGGAGAGTGGGAAGTGGACGGAGGGGAGGCCAGCACAGTCCCCTTCAGATAGGCAGGCATGGAAGCTCTTCTTAGGGAGCACAGGTGCTAGGGGAGTCTACTGGTAGCCCTCAAATTGGCCCGCTCGTGGCGCACTGGCCTGAGGGAGTGAGTGGGTGATCCCTGCCTGCCCCCTGGGGACCTGGTGGGCATCGGGCATTCTTTTTTTTTTTTTTTTTTTAAAGATTTTATTTATTTATTTGAGAGAGAGAGAATGAGAGACAGAGAGCATGAGAGGGAAGAGGGCACAGGGAGAAGCAGACCCCCTGCTGAGCAGGGAGCCCGATGTGGGACTCGATCCCAGGACTCCAGGATCATGACCTGAGCCGAAGGCAGTTGCTTAACCAACTGAGCCACCCAGGCGCCCAGGCATCGGGCATTCTAACACCAACACTTGAAGACAAGAAATGTGCTAAAGTGCGTATGGCTTCTTCATCTTTTTTCTATGAGGGACTTAATTTTATAATTTGAGATATTTTATATATCCTAAAATTCACTCACATGAAGTATACAGTTTAGTGGTTTTTACTATATTCATGGAGCTGTACATCCATCACCACCATCTAACTTTAGAACATCTCAACACCCCAAAGAAGGACTCGTGTACCTAGCTGGTCCATCCCTCTTCTCCTCTTTCCGGCCCCAGCCAATCACTAGTCTACTTCTGTCTATGAATTTGGCTGTTCTGGACACTTCACATAAATGAAATCCTGTAGTATTGGGCCTTTTCTGTCTGGCTTCTTTTACTTGTTTATAAGGTCTTTGTGTCAATACTTCATTCTTTTTATGAACAGTATTTGACTGGATATATTACATTTTATCTATTCATCAGTTGCTAGACATTTGGGTTATTTCTACCTTTGGCTCTTGTGAATCATGCTGCTGTGAACATAAGTGTCCAGTATTTTGTGTGGATGTGTATTTTCATTTCTCTTGGTTACATACCTCGGAATGGAAGTGCTGAGTCCTATGGTAATTTTATGTGTAGCATTTTGAAGAACCTCCAGAAGGTTTCCCAAAACAGCTTCACCATTTTACTTCAGCAATGTATGAGGGTTCAAATGTCGTCACATACTCACCAACATTTGTTGCTATCTTTTTTTAGTTTAGCCATCATAGTGGTGTGAAACGGTCTCTCATCGTGTGAGGTGGAGGCAGATAATGAAGCTGGGAAGGAGGACCATGGGTTTTTCTTTAAAACATGGTTGCATGTTGGCTCCACAGTTATAGAAGGCCACAGGGGTCACGTTTGGGAAGATTTTTTTTTCAAACACAATATTTTAGAGCTGTAATGGACACAGGAAAATACTTGTACTCAAAGTATACAGTTTGTTAAAAATTTGACCTGTATGACCATAATCAAAATAGTGGCCTTTCTATCATCCCACCTGCCCCTTCGTAACCCCCCCTCAGCCCTCCCTGCTCTTGTTCTCCTCCCTATGATGTCACTGTGCATTAGTTTGCATTTCCTGGAATTTTATAAAGGACTATTACAAATATTTTATGCACGTAAAGTTTTATGACTTTGTATGTGGAGGTCTATAGTTTGACTTCTGTCCTGCTTACGTTGAGATGCATCCACGTTGTGTACATCAGTGGGTCGTTCCTTTGCTAGGTAGTACTCCACTGTTTGGGTTGACCACTTCCTCTTCATCTGTGGAAGTACACTGGGGACTTCCCCCCAGTTTGGGTTCTTACAAGGAAGCTGCAGTGGACATTTGTGAAGAAGTCTTTGTATGGACGTGTGTCTTTATTTCACCTATGAATGGATCATATGACAGTGGATGTTTGACATTTTCACAATTGCCAAACTGTGTTCCTCTGTGGCTGTGCTGCTCTTGCTTTCCTACCTGTAGCGACCGTTACAGTTCCTCCACTCTCTATTTGCAGTCCTTTCCTTCTGCCGGGAGGACTCCTTGTTCCTTGTAGCGGGGGTTTGCTGGTGACAAATTCTTTGAGTTTTTGTGGCCTGGAAGTATTTTAATCTTAATGTTGGAAAGATTTTTTTGCTGTGCATAAATTTTAAGTTCACAGTGTTTTGTTTTTGTTTTTTTAAAAAAAAAAGTCTGGTTCCATTGTCCCATGACTTGCACTGGTTTTGAGCAGAAATCTGCCATCATCCTTGCTTTTGTTCATCTATTGAAATGATCTACAGATTGCAAATCTAACAGCACTATTTGTCATTGTTCTATCCCCGACTTCTCTACTTGGCTTTTTAACATCTGGAATACAGTTACAGTGGCTGTTATAACATGCTTGTCTGCTGATGATAACGTCTGTGTCAGTTTGGGGTTGATTTTGGTTTGTTTTTCTTATGTGGCCCATATTTTTCTCCTTTTATGCCTCTAATGTTAACTGGGTGCTTTATATGTGAATTTTACTTGGTTAAGTACTGGATATATTTTTTTTTTAAGATTTTTTTTTTATTTGACAGAGAGAGACACAGCGAGAGAGGGAACACAAGCAGGGGGAGTGGGAGAGGGAGAAGCAGGCTTCTTGCGGAGCAGGGAGCCCAACGCGGGGCTGGATCCCAGGACCCTGGGATTGTGATCTGAGCCAGAGGCAGACGCTTAATGACTGAGCCACCCAGGCACCCCAGGATATATTTTTTTAAAAATATTCTTTAGCTCTATTCTGAAATGCAAGTAGATTACATGGAAACAGTTTGATCCTTTTGGGTCTTGATTTCAAGATTTCATAGTCGGAATGAGAGTCTGAGGCTCATTATTCTTGGCCACTGAGGCAAGACTCTCGAGTATTCCACCCAGTGTCCTGTGAATGCTGTGGTGTCCCTCCCACCTTGTGGGAGCAGGCACCTGTCCTCTTGTGTCTGATTACCTGGTAACATTCTGCTGGTCTTTATGTGGCTCTGTCCTTACTCTGCTGGTCAGTGCTCCACTTGGGGGCCTCTGCCCACCTCCAGAGTGGTCTAATCACCTGTGTCCCTGGACTGTGGGTTTTATGTTCTCCACTAGGGAGTTTTCTGGGCTCTGCCTTTACCACGGGCTGGAGGCTCGTCGGGCAGTCAGCCGGAAGGGTGTCTAGGCTCCCCGTGCTTGTTGCCATCTCTCTGGGGTCACCCACCTTCACTGCCTCTATCCTGTGTCTGGAAAACCACGGTTCATTTTTTTTTAACCTGGTTTTTGTTTTTTTTATTTCTAAGCCACAGTGAAAATTTTGCCTCTGTTGGTCATCTTGGCCAGAAGAGTAGTAGTGGTTAAGCTGGTGTGCCATTTCTAACCGTGAAAGAGAACTGATTGAGGACCGCTATCCACCAGTACGCTGAGAAGAAACCCTGAGGAAGTCTTCCAAAAGGCATAGTTGCGCTCTTAATAGAAAGTGCTGTGCATCCCCCGCAAATTTATAACCTGATACAAATTTAGAAAATACTGAAACAGAGATAGTAAAATTTTCTCTTTGCTATTCTGTATCAATTTATAGATATCATTGGTATTTTTCTGGGTGTTCAATTTTAGCCTAATTGTCACTTTCTAAATGCTCTCGTATGTATGTTAGATAGAACTCTAAGATGACCCCCAATGATCCATGCCTTGTCTCGTTCTTTTGGAGTGTGAGTGGGACCTGTGGATAGCATGGGATTAACTCCCATGATTATAGGAAAATATTTTTGGAGATGTAATTAAAGTGTCTAATCAGTGGAGCTAATGAAAATGGAGATTATCCAGGGTGGGCCTGCCCTAATCAGGCGTGTTCTTCGAAAGGGTTTGAGATCAGAGACAGGAAGTCAGAAACGTGCTTCCGCTTTCTGCTGTGAGTAAGCATCCTACGTGTGGCAAGAGGAGGGGCTGCCAGCCAGGAACTCAGCCTTCATGAGCTGAGAGTGGTTTGTTGGCTAACAGCTAGGAGGAAAACACACCTCAGCCCCGAGGCTGCGAGGAAATGGGTTGTGCCAACAACCTGTGGGGCTGACAGAGGGCTCGGAGCCTCACCCAGCTAGGAGTCACAGGTGCAGCTCAACTTTGATTTTAGCCTGGGGAGGCCCTGAGCAGAGGACCCTGCTAAGCTACGCCTGGACTCCTGAGCCATGGAGATGGAGATCATAAGTTAGTGTATCTGAAACCACCAAGTTTCTGCTCTAATTTGTTATGCATAAATAGAGAATACAATATGCAGTTTTTCCTTTACTTTAAAACCTTCTGAAAATGAGAGCATGTTTTGCTTTCATCTGTTCATACTGGCCTATTAGCAGCCTGTTGTCCCTTTTGTCCCGTTCCTGCCACACCCATGTGCGCCTGTCGGTGCACGTGTGGGTAGGAGAGCAGCATGACCTGTTGTGGCTGCGAGTCCCGACTGCATAACCTTCAGTACAGGTGCTTGTTAATAGTTGGGGCCCCACAGCCCTGGGGTCCGGCTTTCTCACCCCTCACCCTCTCTCCTCAGCCAGGAAGTGGTGGGGAGTGCGCACCTCCTTCCCAGGGTCATGGCTGTATTCGGAAAACACTCAGTAGTGTGCAGTGTGCCTAGCTAGTCCTCAGTAATAGTAGGTATTTCTTTATACTTGTTGTGTTAAATGTTGCGTGCATGTGTCTGCAGAGCTTCATGAGCAGAAGGAACCGAAGAACCCCTCGGAGGCACTGGCCGACGTGGTCGGGGAAGGGAAGCTCTTGTGTAATGTCTCCAGTGGCAGCCTCGTACCTTCGCTTGAAGCCCTGGTGTCCAGCGGGTACCGCCTCACTCTCGGTTTTCATCATACTGCTCTAGGTCTCCGGAAGGCTGGGGGAGGCCTGTATCTTGGTGTGATTTTTGCTGGCATTCCCTGCCCCCATTGAGTTGACAGGTCCTTAGAGCACCAGGTACATTCTGGCTGCAGCAAAGGGAGGGTCAGAGGCTGGGCCCATGCCCATGTCCTGGTTCTGTGTCTGCACCCTGAGCACTTGCGAGTGGACCTGCGGCAGGAATTCTGAGCAGCCTGACCTCACTCAGTGTTGGCTGGCATGGGGCGGGCGGCGGTGTCCTCGTGTGTGACCCTGCGGGGAGGTGGTGTTTTCACTCAGGTGTTGCCTGCTGAGAGAAGGGGGGTCCTCGCACAAACCATGCTGCCGAGCACACGCGCTCAGCTCGCCTTTGCCCTCTTGAATTTGTGGGCCAAGTCAGGTGGAATTTGGTTCACCCACATTATGGCTCTCATGGAGTGAGAGGTCCACATTTGTAAGCTCCTTACGGTCTCTACTGAATGTATAAAATAGTCCAAACTGAAACTTCTTTCATTTGGTGGCATTGAAACATCTTGGGAACTTTTCCTAGCAGTCCAAACGAGGTCAGGGAAGGGAGGCGCTGCCTGCCAGAGTGATGGGCTGTGGCCCCATGACCAGCCCCTGCCCCACAGTCCGTTCACACGCGCCAGGCAGCCCCCATGTCTCTGCAGCTTCCAGGTCTGCTCCGCCCTCCCCCAAACGGGGCTTCCCACCCTGCTTCCACGTCTTCTCCCTCGCCCTTCCCAGCACATGGGCTGCCAGGTCCTTACAGCTGCTGTCTTCCGTTTGGTTCCCAGTGTGAGCCTCACTGTCCCATGGAGGGACCTCTGCGGCCAGCTTGTCCACTACCACTCGAAAGGCTGGGCGTAGGCCCCCAGCTGTGGGCTCTCCGTTAGTTCTCTCCTCACCTGCATCCTCTACATATAAGACAAAATAGCATGTAGTTCACTTTGTAGTTTAATTGCTTTCTGCACATTTAGTAAATGGAGATCTGTGTCTGTAGGAGTTTTTCCCTGAGAATGACCTGGAACTCAGAGTTCTACATGGATGGAGAACTTGTGTGTTTGAAGTTTTGATTCATTAGATGGCTGCCTCAGCATTATTTAAATTTTAATAAACAAAGCAAGTGGATACAATGTGAGATTTTTCTCTCTCTTTTGTGAATCTATACCAGAGCAAAATAAGAATCTATTTCTATTTTGCAGTGAATAGTTTTTAGCCATGGAATTGCTGGCAGAGGCAAGAAAGTATGAATCTTATTTTTGTGGATCTAGCCAAGAAAAAGTACGTAAACTTTGAAAAGTGTGTCATTTACCATTCACAGTCTAATGAAAAACTCAGAGAGGCCAGCGACTCTCCATAAAAATTCTGATATCAGCATTTAAGATACCAGGATGGGGTATACAAGCATTGAAGGGATTCACAGTCCACAGTTTACTGGCACTCTAAATGCCGTGAATCTTGTTCTAGCAATCACAGCCGTGATTTAATTACCAAGAGGGGCCCCCTTATGAGGAGCATGTCGGTGTGGTGCGCAGTTCAGCGAACTTGGGGCGGTGCTGCTGCCTCCTTCCGCTGGCGGACGGAAGCAAGGTGGCCGGGTTGCCTTGGCAAATCTGAAGGGTGCTTGGCTCAGACAGAATGACCATTTGGTCCACAAGGGCCTGAGACTGCCGTGGTTGAAAGTGTTGTTCGGGGTAAGCTACGGGTTGGCCATGCAGCCTCGTACAGGCAGCTGAGTGCGGCGGAGGCTTCGGCGTGGAGCAGGTTGGGTCCACGATGAGCGTCAGAACGGCCTCCCGGTGGGAGGCTGGCTTGGGCAGGACCCTTGCTGCACGTGCTGCAGCCGGTTCTCAAATCCTAGCCATTCTCAGTTGTCAAAAATGCCAAACGCAGGTATGCGGCATTGCCGAGTGCTCCTGAGAGTCCCTTTGAAACCGGTCTCGAATGGCGTGAACGCAGAAATGAGTGGCGTAGGTAAGCTTCAGGCTGGGGTTCTCCAGTTGTGAGGGGCCCACGTTACTGCGCAAGTGTGGGCCCGTGGTGACATTTGTGCCCGTGGCACCGGGGCGATGGCAGGTGACACTGCTGTCCCTTCTCTCCGATGGAGGCCATGGCCGCAGGCTGTCCCAGGCCCCGCTGTGCCCCTCAGCCCACCCGCATCTGCACCAGAAAAGTGGGGTCACGTGAGAATCTGGAAGTCCTAACCCTTGAGTTACCTCCCTTCTTAAACGTGCACAAAGCACTTCTGCCGCGCACCGGAGTGGGGTTGTCCTCTCAAGGGGCGCGCACACGTGAGCCTGGCTTGCTAGCCGAAGTAGCCACTTTTTCATAGAACCCCCTTTTCTCCATTAAAAGAATAACCACCTCTGTTTACTCAGACTTGGGTTTTTAGCAGAAGATCTCTCAAAAATGAACAAAGTGAACCTCTCACACCAAGGACGATTGCTGACAGTATTTGCTGCCTATGCTAAATGATAAAAAATGAGCTTTCTAGTGAAGATTGGGATTCGGAGAAACTGCAGTGTACCCGCACAAGCTTGATAACTTCCCAATATTTAAACCCTACCTACTGACGTCAGTAGTAGATTTTGATGATATGATGAGATATATAAACATTTGGAAGATTCGCATAGCTCAGTGAACTAGTAGATTCTGAGGGACTGACGTGTAATATTACAAAGTTAGAGTTGGGGAAAACTCAGAAGCGCATGATCAGTGGATCTTCGTGTAACTGTGCCACCAGTAATCTTTGATAAGCTTTTCAGAACCCACCTCACAGCTCTGCTTTAGGAAATTCCCTCTTGTTGAGTTTTGACCTAGTATCAAAGAAGAGGATCCACAAGCCTTTGAAAAGGATTTTTTTGTGTACTTAAGCCAGAACCATATATGGAAAGGGAAGGAAGAAGCAGCTCTGAGACTCCAGCTCTCTTTTATTAAGCCAGCCAGTAAAGACATTCTCAGAAGACCCAATGCCACGCTACTGTAAACTCAGTTTTATTATTGTTTTGGAAAATACTTTTAATAAAAATGTTATTTGTGATAACATGAAACTGGTTTATATTTAAGTGAATTAGAAAATATTTCAGAAATGTCTGAGTTTTCTAATGCGGTAAATATCCATATGAAACCCACAAGGGAAACATAGCTCTTAGGATCCTCTGTTTATGGGTGAGACCAACAAGTTTGATGTAGGCGCCCAAGCTTGCTGCTTGGTCTGTGCTGACTTTGGGCTGGTTTTATAAGAGAAAGGTCAAAAACCTCATGCCTCTAGGCTCCTAGGTCCCTCATTCATTGGGGAGCATCTTTAAATACACTCTCTGGTCACTAACTTGTAGGTGGTGGTTTATCAGGACAGACTGCCTGTCTTGTGTGCGATGAGCTTGTAGACTTTGTAAGGGCTTTGGAAGTCTGTAATTGTGGGCGACATAGATCTGTTGGGAATAGTTCAGAAGTGGCACCTTGGAAAGGTGGGTCTTGGTCAACTGTTCTGAGATGCATTTGTGTTTCCTCCTTTGTGGATAAAGGGTCTGCTCTCCCCCTCACCAGTGATTTCTTCAACACCGAATTCGGACAAAGCTTTGAGAGGGGCCAGTCCCGGTGTTGCTGATGGATCCAGGAGACAGGTGCACTGCTTCATATTTTTCTTTAAATCTTAATAACTGAACTGCTTTGATTCCCCTAGTGTTTTAAAAACAAAGTCCTGTTATGTCACATTCTGGCATTCTTAGCTTCAGGTAATACTGGAAACTGTAATGTTGTCATCAGTCTGACTTGGGTTAACGACGAGTCCTCCACACGAGGAAGCAGCCACGATTCCCAGCGAGCAGTAAGCTGCACCAAAGGAGCAGAGAGCAGAGGAGAAACTTCTTGTAAATGTATTTCAGGCTGTAAAAACCCAGATTATGGAGATGTGCTTAGCTATGTTCCATCTTGCATCTCTCTGCTCTTTGAAACCTCGAGTTCCTATTCTAAAAGGCTGGGAGGGCATTGCCTCGAGAGCGGGTCTTGAACAGCTCTTTGAAATACATCAGCACCTTCTTAAGTTGCCTTTGGGCAGAATGTGCTTACACCAGTGGATCCAGACCCAGCTGGGTGTATGGGATTGTCAGTATTCAGAAACACCGACAGTAATGCCCACCGGTTGCAATAAGCCCTCTTCTACCCCAAAGACTGTGTCTCCAAAGGAGGTATACTCTACCACCAATATCGTTCACGCTGTTGGTTGAAAAGGACCTCAGACATTAATTGGGGATTATGACACGGGAAGATTCCCCTACAAATGCTACACATCCAGGTGACGTGTGACTCGGTATTGCCAGGACACCCCACCCACAGCCGTAGCCCTGCCAAGCCAGGGAAGGCCTCTGGGAGCTTTTGTGGGGGTGGGAGCTGGGGCAGTGTACCTCACCTCGCACGATTGCCCCCAGGACTGTCCTCCCCCAGTATCTCACAGGGCCTCCCGTCATCCCTTTGCAGTGTTCCTGGCTCTTTGCCGGGGCTCTGTGATTCAGTGGTAGTTCGTATGTTCTGGGACAATGGCATCATTTGAAGCATTTCAAGTCCTTTTGTAAGAGAATTATGACAGAAAGGCCAGAGAACAGAAGCATCCAGAGGTTTCCTTAGAACAGGCCCGGGGTGCCCAGTCATGGTTTCCAGAGGCTGAGGCACTTTGTCCTTTCTTCCACGTGTTGGGCATCTTAACTAAATTTTAGAAATTTTTTCTCTCTTAGGACTTAAAAGTATATTCATAGAAGGGACACATTCTTCCATGTTTTGGAATTTCCCGAAGGAAGCCTACTTTTCTTAAGTTCTGTGGTAATGTGTGTTGTGCAGCCTTGTTCTCCGACCCGTGAGAACAGACATGTCCATTCCCAATGCCACAAACTTAACTCGAAATCAGAATATGCTAACCTGTGCTCAGACATGGGTGGTCTTCAGGAGGATCCAGGAGGATCCATGAATTCCCTGGGCTCAGATAAGAAATGTTGACTTTCTGTGCAGATGTGTGCATTTGGATGTTCTTCACAGAGCAGAGCCTGAACTTCCTCAAAATTCTCAAAGGTTTATCGATGACCCTCAGCTTAGAAATCCTGCCACAGATGCTCGACTTTGCCTGTAACTTTAAGTCCCTGATATAGGTATACAAAGTGACTTTAAAATAGCTAATTATCATGCAGGTAAAAATGGGAGTAATGAGGCCATCCGTGGTGAGCTGTAGGAAAGCCTGCCCTCCTCCACTCGCGAGCGTGGAATAGGAGGCTGCTTCAGGATTCCGTGCTCAGCTTCGAAAAGCACCTAACAAAATGCCTCCTCTTCTAAGGCTGTGGGGGAGATTTCGGAGGTATTGGGTAGGGACAATTAAAACGAATACATTTAGAGCAAGGGCCCTGTCACTGGGTTCAGATGCATGCACGGCATCCCCATTACGAGGCCACGAGGGACTGACTCTGCGTGCCCCGGGCGGCTGACCCCATCGTATGCCTTCCTCCCTGACTGGAGTGAAGTGGCCCACCTCCCAGTTCCATTCCGGCATTTGGTTGGGTTTCAGTGTGGCAGTTTTGCACTGGGAAATCCATCTGCTGTCCTAGAGTAGAAGTGTAAATATATGCCATGACTTTCTCCTCTACTTGCCACCCCCCTCCCCACCCCAAGTTGTATGTGGAAAGCCTGGTTTCTTGTATTCCTTAAACACTCACATTTCACTTCTATGTTAGTAACTTAAATGTCTGTAAATACAGTCATATCTACGCTAAAGAGTCTTCCGCGTGACATACCTCATCTTCGCACAGGCCGGTACCTGCTCTTACCTCGGGCGTCTCCCCAGGAGAAGTCCGTGGCTCTCCTCAGGAGAGTGAGCGCGTGTGAGCTGAAGAAGCTTCTGGTGGCCCTGCCTGGAAAGGGGGACGCTCTCTGGAGAACCCTCTGGTGGAGGGAGCCCCTATTCGCCAAAACACCTTCTTGCCTCAATAGCCAACATGTAACAAGAACATGATTGGATCTGCTTGTGATGACTCCCGATATGTAGCGGCAAGTTTCCCTCCCATGGGCGCAGGTCTTGGTGATGATCTGGAAAAACCCGTTGGCTTCTGTATTTCAGGTGAGGACTGTGAGTAGGGGTGAAGCTGACCTTCCCTCGTCGGATCTGGTCTTCCGCAGCCTGTGCCAGGAGTGGGTGGGAGCCGGGAGAGGGAGCGAGGACCCACGTTGGGGCTGGTTCCCCTGTGCTGTGTGTGTGGGGCTGGCCCAGGGTACGACTGGGGCTGTGGCTGAGGGAGGGGATTGAGGGTCTCTGCTGTGGATCTGGGGACTCTCCCTAGACCTTCATCTGCGTGCTCTCTCCTATAGATGGTTAGGATAAACACGCTGGAAGATTCTGCAGCGCAAGTGACTGGGCCCTCTTGTTGGTGGTAGAGCCGTGGCAGGCAGAGGGGAGGCCCAGTGTTGGAGGTCACAGAGTTCACGTCCCAGGCTGTCCTGCAGCAGAGGAGCTCTGTGACTGCAAAGGAACCTTCTTCACAGATTGCTCCATTGTTCTGGTTGGCATTCTGGTGAAAAGTTCATCTGGGTTTCAACCTGGCGTGAAATTGCAGAGCCACGGCTGGAAGGCTCTAGGCATCCACTGAGGACCTTTAGGGACTTCTCAGACATTACAGTTAGAATTGAGGAAAACCTGCCGGGTTCCATTCACTCAAATTTTGGTGAGTGGGGGAAAATCGGAGTTTACTTCCATCGTTTTTATGACCTAATTTCCAGATAGATGCTGAAAGAATAAACCAAAAAGAGAAGTATCAACATTACATTGTGAAAATCTTTGAGAGGTTTTCTGTGAGCGTTCTGTGACATCTGCCGTACTGGTTAGCCAGTCTGCCTTCCCGCAGTAGTTTGGATTATCTAAACCATCAGGGTGACCCGAGCCTCTGATTGTTGTGGGGCCCTAACTCGCGCGTCCTGCAGCAGTTCCGCAGCCCCCGCCCCCAGCCTGTACTTGTACTGTCCGAGTGCTGAGCGTCGCCTTTACCTCTTTAAAGGCTTGTAGTAAATAAGGAAAAATAGTAAGCAGACCTTATGTGGCCTGGAAAACCTAAAATACCTGGCTCTCTACAGAAAAATGTTTACAAACCTCTGTGGTGTTGAAACCAAGCACTGCGTGGTTGTGTGCTGCTGTTATATTTAAAAACACCAGGGCGGGGCGCCTGGGTGGCTCGGTCGTGAAGTGTCTGCCTTCGGCTCGGGTCGTGGTCCCAGGGTCCTGGGATCAAGTCCCACATTGGGCTCCCTGCTCGGGGGGGAGTCTGCTTCTCTCTCTCCCTCTGCCCCTCCCCACCCCCGCTTGTGCTCGCTCTCACTCGTTCACTCTCAAATAAAATCTTAAATAAAAAAAAAGTTTAATAAAAAGATAAAAAGCAACACAGACCTATTTGTGTTGCTTCAGGAAGAGCTGAAGTGTGGGGGAGGCTCAGCCGGAAACGTGGGCTCAACCCCCAGGCTGTTCTGCACGTTCTAGCAGCTACACGGACATGCTCAGGGCCCTCACGCCTTCCTTGCCTGGGGCTGGAGCACCAGCCACGTCTTCTAGACCCTGTGCATACAGCCGGGAAGGGGGATGAGGTGGCGGTGCAGACGCACGGCCTGGTGGCAGGTGCAGGACCGTCCCTGGTCCAGTGTGTGTTCAGGATTCCTTGAGCTGCGTCAGGAAGCCGGCGTGTGTGAGCACAGCCCTAGGAGCCAGACTGCCCGGGATACCCTGGCCTGATGACAGCTACTTAGCTGCAGAACCTTGAGCAAGTTGTTCTTTCTGGCGGTTTGTACTTGGGGAATGGAGCAATAGTGTTTGCCTCGTGGGGGTGGGGGGCAGACCTACACGGAGCCCATGTGGAGAGCTGGGCGGGCCTGGGGCCTTCTGAGCGCGGTCTGGTGTCCGTGCTCCTCACCGTGGCCCCCGCTCACCTGCACGTGTACTGCTCGTTCGTCAGAGTGGAAAGCTGTTCTCTGGAATAAACAAAATTTGGAAGAATCTAAAACTGTAAGCTGTAAGCAGGAGAGTAAAGCTGTATTTGACCCTTTTGTTTTGAATTCTCGGAGTGTGTTAGTCTTGTCAGGCTGCTCTAACAGACACTTATTTCTCAGGGTTTGGAGGCGGGAAGCCCAAAGTTAAGGTGCTAGCAATTTCCATTCCTGGCAGAGGCCGTCTTGTCGGCCAGCAGGCCACATTCTCCTCATGTCCTGGTGTGGAGGAGAGAACGCAGAGGTAAGACTGCTGCAGCCTCTTTTATAAGGGCACCGATCCCATCATGGGGGCCCCACCCTCGTGCTCTCATCACCCCAAACCCCCCACGTCCTGATGCCATCACATGGGGGTGAGGGCTTCAGCTTGGGACCATGAGGGACATGAGCCTTCAGTCCGTAACAGGACGTGAGAACTTTCTGCCTGGCAGGGTGGCCCGGTCCTCTCGGCCACCGGCTCCAGAGGCTGCATCCAGCGGGCATGGCCGTGCTGTGTTGTGTGTTAGAGTGGAGCGTGACGTACACACTCCCCTCCCTGGCTCATGCAGCGGTGACCTCGGAGCCCCGCAGGCTCTGAGACTGGTGTCCTTGAGCTGCCGATGGTACAGGACCCCATTTCTTTAAAACCTTTTCTATCCCAGTTTACTTGGTGCCTCTGTGTTTCCTCCTCGCCTCCCCCGTTCCTCTTCTCCTTGGCAGATGTCCACAGCCTGGTTTCTGCATTGCTTATCCCACTACAAAGTAGTCCTACAGAAGCACAAAAATGAAGTTCCGACATTGTTTTAAGAATGCTGGGTCCTAACGTGTTCTCTTCATTTCTCGCCATTCTCCTTTATCATCCCTCCAAGTCAACCCCTCAAGTTTTACTATTCCTTCTTCCTGGCCACATGAGGTTCCAAGAAAGGCTGTACAAAGTATTCCCCCCCCAGTATCCTCTCCCATAAAAAATACGATGCAAACCTCTCTCGCCACCTTACAAATGCCACCCGAACGTGCAGGTGCATGTGCTCATGGACACTGGGATTTGATGTCCGTGGATGGGCTTCCGTAGCTGGAAGGTTGACACATGGTATGTGTGTTTGTTTGTTAGAGTAGATCCTTCTGGTTTTCCTGAGACCTGTGGTCGTGCACTCTTCCCAGCGGAGAAAGGTAGTGATGCTCTTGCTGCCGTCCAATGGGCACCGCGTCCCCATGTAACAGTGCACATACCTGAACGCATTGAACATTGATGTTTACTGCCTTTCTACATGCTTGTTGTTCCGATTACCCACAGCCCTTGGACATTTCATCTCTTTAGAGGGATGGGCGAAGCAATTTCCCATTTACACTAGAGGCAGGACCCAGGGCTGCAGCCTGGACCCTGGTCAGCACGCCCCATGTCGGCTGTAGCACCTCTCAGGGCCCTGTCTGTCTGCCCAGCTGTCCTTGGCGACTGTCTTGCATGGAAGACCCGGTCTTATTGTCTTGAGACAGTCCCTTTGACCCTGTGTGGTTGTGGGCATCTTTCCCCTCCGTCTCCGCACACTGACCCAAACTCCCTCTGCCTCCTGAGTGCTTGTGAGCCTGAGCACGGAAAGCAAACAAGGTCCTCTCGTTGATAGAGCTGGAGGCAACAAGTGGAAATCTGTTCCCCTTCTACAATTTGAAGGAGAAAGTTTGGGGAGTGCATTTAACAACCATCCGTTTTCTTCACTTAGAAGTGTGGCAAACAATGGAGAAATACACACGGAGCCATGCGTGCCGTGGAGGACGGGCTGACTGGGGAGCTGGTTCTTGACAGAGGGAGGTTGGCAGGTAGTTTGTGAGCCTATTTTTTTGCTCAGTGAACTAGCAAGAACAACACCCATTACTTTCATTGGATTACTTGTTTCAGAATTAGATTAATCAAATTAGGTAAGCATCCGTATTGCCTCTTGCCGCCCCAGCAGGCTGCCCTCAAAATGGCCTGCTCAGCTCTCAGCTGGTAGGAGGGTGTCCTAAAGTGTGGGAAGTGTTCGTGACCTGCTGAGGTGACCGACTCCAGTGTGGCTGGCTTTCTGTGTAAGTATGAGGCTCGTGAATTAATAGGAAACCTCAGTGCATTGTCTGGTAGCTTACTGGCATGCAGTAATTAGAAAACATTTTTCATAGTGGAACCTGAGGTTTAGCTATCCAGAGAAATTGGATATTTCAAAATACTTCTAGTTGGTTAGTGAAACATTAGTATTAATGACAAATTAATATTAATATCAATATCAGTTATGAGTATGTAGCCTTTGGGAAGAGAGGGGAAAGGCTTTAAGGACCAGGTTTAAGTAGCCCCCGTATGCCTTTCCCTGTTGGCAGCATTTTTCATCTGAAAGCATTTTTTTTTTTTTTAGCTCAAACTTACATGTGAAAAAGCCTACGCATTGGGAAGAGGCATCCACATTTGAACTGCGAATGATTAAACCTTTATGACTAAAGTAATAGGTTTGGCCTCACCCTTCCCAGTGAGGCAGCAGGCAGAGGGCCTTCCTGGTTTGCAGACAGAAATGCACAGACCTGGTCATCCTCCGTCTCTTCCAGGCCTTGTGTGTGTTACAGGAACGACAGGAAGCATGGGTAGCAAGGTGACTGCTTCTTCCCACTGTGCTTCTTGACATCTTCTGTCTGCGGTTTTCTGGCATTTGGTTCTCTTTGCTTAAGGTGCTTCCAGACCTGGGTGGCTCAGAACTGCTCTTGGAAGATTTCCCCTCCCCAGCATTGTGCTGGTGGATGGGGGGCCGCCTCAGGGGCCCCCCTGGCTTCCCAGCTCCCACGTGCTGGCTGGGACTTCGCAGGAGCGTCCTCCTAACTCGGCCTTGAGATCTTCCATTCAGACCTCCCACCAGTGACAGAAACCCGGTGATCATGGCGAGCATGTGTTGGGTTATGTCCTGAAGGGTTACTTTGTTAGGCGGTGAAGAGGAGGTGTCTATCCTAATTCATTTTAATTTGGTCATAACAAAATAAATAACGAATCTATGAAAAACAATTAGAGTGAAATAACAAAAGTCCTAGAGGAATTGTCCTGTGTCCTGTTCAGCCTTGAAGGAAGTACTGTTTGACGTCCAAGATTTCTGGACCCTTCGTGGCAGCAACATAAAGATGTGCTAGCATCCTTGTTGTTGGATGGGCCACTGGAGTAAGAACAGAGCTGAGTATTGTCACAGTAGGACATGACAGCCGTGGAGAGTCCCGTAGCTCAGTGGCCCATGACCAGCAGAATCCCCGGAGATGAACAATTAATCACGCTCGGCCCGGGCCTGGCCTGGCCAGTTGCAGTTGCCACAGTATGCAAAAAGGCCCCATCTCTACCTTCTCCAAGAAGAAGAAAAGTTTTTTTTTTTAGGTTGTAGGACTACTGTATCCTTTGATGAAACAACCCAGTCTGTGTTTCGGAGCTTCAATGTTCATGTTCGTGTGATACAGAATCCTATTTTGCATCTTGGATTTTATTGCTTTGTTTAAAATACCAAGTTAATATTGCAACATTAATTTGAAGGAAACTATTGGGGCGCCTGGGTGGCTCAGTTGGTTAAGCGACTGCCTTCGGCTCAGGTCGTGATCCTGGAGTCCCAGGATCAAGTCCCACGTCGGGATCCCTGCTCAGCGGGGAGCCTGCTTCTCCCTCTGACCCTCCTCCCTCTCATGCTCTCTGTCTCTCATTCTCTCTCTCGCAAATAAATAAAAATCTTAAAAAAAAAAAAAAATTAATTTGAAGGAAACTATTGTGAATGTCACTTTACCAGTCAATTATGTTTAAGAGGAATATACTCCTAAATTAAAAAAAAAAAAAAAAGTATAGAGATTAGAACCAACCTTAAGGTCTGGGGGCACACTAAAACTTAAAATCCATGTAAGGACCTAAGCTTAGAGCCCCAGCAGATTTAGAAAGATTCAGGTCGATTTGTTGACTAGTTTCTGTGTTCATCTCATCCAGCAGTTTGACCCGATGAATGGTAAGATTCGTTCAGAAACTTCACTGGGTCCTGCAGCGTGAACTTAAAAATATGTTACAACCAGAGTGTTCGAGTGGACCCGTGCTGACGTGGCTGTTGTGAGGTAGACAGCGGTTCCTTCTCCAGGCGTCCAGGTGACTCAGGCCTGCGTGTGATGCACACACAGGGGCTGGGGCTGGGTGGCCAGGGGGTGCGGACGTGGGTGGAAGGAGCGGAGCGCACCCATGTGCTCATCAGCCCCTCCCGTTCAGTCTCGACATCTAGGTAAACTTTCTGCCATGATTCATGTAGCTTTCTGATGTCGACACACGTTTCTGGATGGTCTTAGAAATGTCACATACTGCTTCGGGAACGTGTGCAAATATATTTCCTACATTTTCCTTTGCAATTAAAAAACGGCCTCTTGAATTTTTTCGTGTGCTGCCCCTGAGAGGTTCAGCACAGCGGAAACCAGGTTTTCTCAGAAGCAAACTCCAAGTCTTTACCTCTAAGTGAACATATTGTACAATCTGCCCCCAAACCCACTTACTAAATAATGCCCTTGTTATAAATTTAGAATATTTTTGCAAACTCATATAAACAGGTAATTGATGCTGCTAGAATTCTTGTCACATATTTATTGCACTATCAGCTAAAATTTTTAAGTGACAAGAACCAAAATAATCATTAATTTTTATAGGGCAAGGATCTGGCTTTTTGTCTGACACAAAGCTGTATAAAAAACTGCTTCTGATTTTATGCACATTGTTTTTAGTTAATGATTTTCAGCTGTTTGTTGTTCCTCCGATAGCATGAAAATGTACCATATGCTCAGCCAAAAGACAAATGATTAGCAAATGAAATTCTGGACAGCTGTCTGACTGAGCGTGTTGGGTTGATAGCATTCTGCTATCATAATTAGCTTAAGCTTTGGGTTAATTAACTTTCTACCTGGATATGCATAATAATAGCAAACTGCAAAAAGCAAGAAGCTTTCAGTACATCAACAACATTGCTGTCTTTTTTATTTGGTATTTCAAGAGCATATTAGAATTTCAAGAGTGATTAATCCTGGGAATATTGTCATCTACTGTAGATTTTATTTGCAAGCCAGATAATACTGAAACAATTGGAATCTATTATAGAGCAGAAATAGCATTTTAAAATTGTAATTAAAGTTTCTAAAAGCAATTGCTAATTTCAAATGCCTTTGTTGGCAAGAATATTAGGCTTCTTGTATGGGCAGCTTGTCGGGTACAAAACATACCAGCACTGACACTCTGAAGAATAAAACTTTCCTTTATTTAAGTGCTGTATTGAAATCACCAATTATTTTTCTGTAATTTGAAACTAAGATTATTCTGTAGTTTGAAAAGGTGCTGTTCAAACTACTTGCCTGAAGATAAGAACTCTGGGCCCCACACCGATTTTTTTCTGTCACCTTTGTTAACTGGGGCTCCGCGTCGGGTTGGCGGGCTGGGGCGGGAGCTTCTCCCGGGCCTCTCCGTTAGGATTTGCTGTGTGCCTGTGTGTGTGTGTGTCTGTGAGCACTGGAGGTCTGATTTTTAAAAAAGTCAGTGCTATACATTTGTAGCTCGGTATTTATTTTCTACCCAAAGCAGTTTATAAATCAATTTACTGATTTGATGAAATGGGGAGAGAAATGGCTTTGTCTCCTTCCTCCTCTTGTTTGCATGATTTACCAAAGCACTCTCTAAGATGCTCATCATCTTACGGGGCTGCTCGGGGCCTTTGGAGAGCACAAGCTAGTGAAGTGGATTGTGGATTTGGAGTAAAAATTGTAGTTTACATTTCCCAAAGCACCAGAGAGCCTAGCACTTAATTCTGAAATAAGTCATGCCTGTTGTTACACTCAGAAAAATATTTTATCTTCTGAAAAAAATTCTTTACATATGCAGTGGACGGTGAAGATTTGGTGACAGTGAATTCGCCTTGGCTCCAGAGGACTTTACTTATAGAATTTAGCAGTAGTTAATGTGCTGCTTTCTCAGATTTGTGACTTGCAGGCCGGCTGGGGGCTTGGGAGCACCCATTGGGTCACCTCATGCAAGTTTTATGGGCCTGTCAGAAGCCATTTTTCAAAATTGGCTTCATTTGAGAACATATGGAGGGGCCCACTTTCTCGGGTGGTTCGTGGAGGGGGGCTCCCCCGGGGCCTGTCTGCTCCAGGGGAAGGTGGGGCCGCGTGCAGGCTCTGGGAGGAGCAGGGCGCCACGAGCAGGCCCGGCCTGCACCCCCAGCCTTGGCCCTCCCGGCTGTCGGGCTGTGACCCTGAGCCTTCTATCCTTTTTATCCTGACATCTCCAGCAGACCTTGCCTCCAGTCTTTGGAAAGATGCTGCCAAGACTTCATTCCGTGTTGCTTAGTGTGCCCCCGGCTGCGTGAATAAAGATGGCATGGGGGTCAAGAGAAAAGGAGGAAACCGAATCACAGGTTTGGTATCGGACCCTTAAATTTGGATCACAGCCTTCCTGCTGTGTAGCAGACGAGTGATAATTTGTTTGCCTTCTGAGATTTACTTTTAATATTTTACTAAATTAAACATGAATAAGTTCAAGATGCAAAACTTAAGCACATTGTGCTTCTGCGCACAAAAGAACTTTAAAAAGGCAAGGCGCGGAGGCTCTTGTGGGAGCGATATTTTGAAGAGGTTATTACTGGCTATTGAAAGAAAGAGAAGGAAAGAAAGAAATGCATCCAGTCCCCATTTTTGGCCAGCATAATATATCGGTGATTTTATTTTGAATGCCGTTTCAAACCTACTGTAAACTAATGATATTATTTTTAAAAAACTTATTCTATTTGCAGTGCTTGATCTTTAATTTCTTTTAATGTCAAAATTATTTATTTGGCCTGTTCTATTCCAGATGTGACTGTTGAGGGCACATTAATTTATATTCCATTTTCATGGCCCCCTGTCCCCATCTGTACATCATTTCTGAATTTCGTTTTCTCACTTGGGAGTTCACCTATTCATATTGTAGCTTTCATTTGCTGTGTAAACAGAATAAACAGACAATGCAAAAATCCCTACAATACCAGAAAAATAATTCTTTTCAACAACATAGTGGATCATATTTAAAAAAACATTGAAAATGCAATCCATGTGAGGCAACATTTTTTCTACTTTATTGTACTCTGGAGGAAAGGCTCATGTTACTACGACATGTTTCCCCTGGATTTGATAAGTTCATTTTTATTAAAAATACATCCAAAACAGCATTTTACGATAATCCTCAAACACATGTTGTGGATATTTCTTTGTTTCGTGTCTTAGCTTGGTGTTGCGGGCTAATTTGGAACGTCTTACTCAACTGGTGTGTGCTTACGTGGCTAAAAAGACAGGTTCTGCTGTGTTTGTGTGAAAAGCAACATTGAAGAACAGCGGGTTTTTTTTTTTTTTTTTTGACATTTACAAATAAAGAGGGACATGAGTTATTTACGCTCCAGTGTTGCTGCAAAGTCCTTATCTCCATGTGGCACTAAACAAGGATTTGTTGTGGGATTTTCGAGGGCCGCGTAGTGCTTCAGTGTTAAGCACCCAAAACTCTAGGGGACCGGCACTAATTTCCTCCGTCTCGTAAAACAACATAGTATTCATAACCACTCAAGAGGCTTGACATAAGTAATGATGGCATGTGCAGCCCAAGATTACCGCCCAACAGTGTAATCAAGGTGCTAGGTACTAATGCAAGTTAAATTGAGACAATAACGCTGAAACTTGCATTGTGGGACTCGGTGTGCGCTCCAAGTGCTGACGTCCGCACATCCCGCCTTCCCGCCGGTCTGGCTTTCCGGTCCTGCTTATACTTAATGACCTCAAAATTTGTATGTCGTTAACACCATGTACTGAAGTGGGAGAGAACACGGTTTGGGAGGGAGAAGCCTCCCTGTCTTCGTTGACTTGTGTCTCTTTTGGTAATTGGTGGCTTTTCTTGCCGTATTAGGGAGCAAAGCGGGAGCAGGGAGGCCCCTGAGGTCTCGGTAAACATGCTGTGGGCACAGAAAGCCTGCGCTTGACAGGCGCGAGGCAGTCATTTACATACTCTGAATGAAAAGTCATTTGTGCCTGCAAAATTGTTATTGCTGGAACACATTTAAATACTAGTCATATGGAAATTTGAAATAAAGTCATATTAAATTTTGATGCTCAGATCAATATTGTGGAGCCCAGGTAATTAAAGTGGGTTTGTTTATTTGGCTCCTTATAAATAAAAAGGGCTTAATACAGACTAATTACACAGAATCTTTCGTCTACGGTAGGATAATAATGGCAGCAATTTAAAGCGATATTAAATGAGAATTAATAAAGGAATATTGAGTCACTTTGACTATATTAGGCCATGAAATGATTCCTCATCTCAATTTAACTTTCTGTCTTGAGCATGGTGATTGATAAGCGATGAATTTTGGTCAAGATAATCTATACAATATTTGATTGCAATATTTAATTACAACCAGAGTCGTGACTTTGTTGTTCTGGAACAGGTTAGAGGAGCCCGTTTTCACCTTGTGAGCTCCTAGGGCCACCAAGGGGACTCCCGTCGTCCCCTGGCTTGTTAACGAGGGTCCCGAGTGGGAGTGCTGCCCACCACGGGCAGGGGGGGAGGGTGCTTGACTTCTGCCAACTTCTAAGGGATGCACGTACTGGAAATGCAGTCCAGTCAGAGGTGGGAGGCACTTAACGGGAAGGCCTCTGCAAAGGAGAACTGGAACCACGTTTAAATCTTGAGAAGGAAGCTGGCCATCCTCTCTCCTCTCAAAGGAATAAATACCTGAAGGAGAATTACCTGAAAGAAGCCCAGAGCTGGGGGGCCTGGGTGGCTCAGTCGTTAAGCGTCTGCCTTTGGCTCAGGTCATGATCCCAGGGTCCTGGGATCGAGCCCCGCATCGGGCTCCCTGCTCAGCAGGAAGCCTGCTTCTCCCTCTCCCACTCCCCCTGCTTGTGTTCCCTCTCTTGCGTGTGTCTCTCTCTGTCAGATACATAAAATCTTCAAAAAAAAAAAAAAAAAGCCCAGAGCTGTTTTTGGATAACAGCTAAGATGACGATGGATTATCTGATAACCCTTGAGCTTCAGGCCTGAAGTTCTGTGTTAAATAGCACTTGCACAGGGGTCTGTCTTAAACATTCTTAAGAGTTATCCAGGCCTGCAGACGCTGTGGCCGTTAAGTAATTTTCAGGTGTATCGGACGTGCTAGCGTGGTGGTGTGTTGCTTTGTTTTGTTTGCAGAGGAACTTGTGTATAATTTCTTCTCGCCATGCTACGCAGCATGTCATATCCGCGTTAGCATTTCTACCCTTTTAAAGGGTCCTGCTGAAGGTCAAGACCTCACACTGAACACCCTTTTTATATATATTACAAATTGCCGGAATTGTTCATTAATTTCTGTCTTTGAAATGCCATGTCAAACCTCTAAAGGAATTCACAATGCCGGTGTCCCTTGGACAGCTCTCACCATGGTCCAGTGCGGGTTCCTGATGAAATTACAGGTGCAGGGAAATGCAGAATTAGAAATATATCTGATGTTGCAATACTCGTGAAGCTATAGCTTTGTTGATGACAGGACAATTCCATTTTTGACAGTTTAATTTACTGTTGCCAGTGGACAAGAGCAAGGGGAGAACGTGGGGTTAGCTACCTGCCCCCTCGTGCCGTGTTTCACATGCGAGGTTGCAGAATCATGACTCCCTCAACCTGTCGGGCTCAAATGAGAAGGTTTTCAGCTGGGAAAATGGAATATATCAGTGCATGTAATATTGCCTGACCTCATAAAACAAAAGGGAAAATTGCAGATTCTGACAGCCATTATGAATCTTGTATCAGCATCCAAAACGACTTGGAGCTGAGGCACATGTTTATAATAGAAAAAAAACAGGGTTGCCACGTTGACTTGCAATATGGAGCAAAAAATGACTTGTCAGTAATTCGTTCTCAGATGTTAAAGAGGCTGTTGAATTTACTAGTATATACACAGAAGAATGTTTAGCCCCGAGCAGAGTGTGGAAATAGTCTGCACACGAGGGGTCTGCTGAAGTTCGTCCCGGGTTAGCTTGTAATGGAAGGCAGAGGGTAGGAATCCCACGTTCACCCCACAGCCGTGTCGGGGGCCAGATTTCTCATTACAAGATGTACTGAACCTTTTTACTCTCCTGCATTGTAAAATGTATAAATAACAAGCCTTCTAAAATAAAGCAAAGAACATTGTTGTGAAATTACGAGAATCGTGTGAATTGGATGGATTCTATTGAAAAACTGGCGTATTGAGGCATGGCTTTTTATCTTATGCTTAAAAAGTTTTATTTATATTAAAATAAGGCATAATCTCTTTGCACATAATTATTTGCTCTCCAGTTCGGTTTCTCTGCTTAATCGTCTATTCCTTCACCTTCTTGCTTATTTGTGCTCTACCGCAAAAACAGAACAGGATTTATCTCTGCTGTTTCTGGTGATCTTTCTTTTTCCTCAGTTGGAGAGGGTTTGGAGTGAGAATATAGAAACTTCTTACAAGCAGGAGGAGTGGTTGTGTCCCTGTCCTAGTGCCCACTCCCTGCACCCTGTCACCTCCCGTGCTAGACCTACATCTGGTTGGTTTTCCTTTGCTGTCTGTTTTGAATGAGCTGTAGCTGTTGATTTCAGGGAAGTCATGTTTAGTGCACAGCGCCCCTTTGGGGGGGCTCCTCTTGTGTCCCCAGCCAGTGGCAGCGGGAAGACAAGGTGTTTTCTGCACCCCTTGGACCTCTCCTGGGCGGGTTGGGGCTGAGTGGCACCCAGTAGGTCTTGCAGGGCAGGGCTCGTATGTGACAAGAGTGATCACATAGCGGGAATGATTTGGAGAGGCGAAGAAGGGGTTTGGCTCAGTGGGGGGTTATTCACAGCCCTCTTTGCCCGCTTGGTTCTGTCATCGGCAAAGTCTTCTATGGATCCGTCCTGCAGACTGGACCAGGGGTCAGCACCAGGTGAGGGAGGGTGGGGGCGGTGCTGGTCTAGCTGCTCTCTGGGGTTACCCTACTTGCTTTCAGACCCTCCTGCTAGAAAATGACGAGCACAGGGCATATTCGGTTTTCTCCTTTAAGCTGATAAATGTCATTCTGTACTTCCTGGGAGGCCACCAGCAAGGGCCAGGACACGTAAGATCTGGTCCTTCTCTGCCCAGACCCCGTTCCAAGGAGGCCACTGTACTCAGTACTCTGGCAGAGTGGCCTCCGTGGCGTGAAGAAGGTGTAGGAGAGGAGCCCTTGTCTGAGGTTCGCACGGGGCAGGGGCCACAGGTGGCCAGCAGGAGGGCTCGTGTTACGGGCCTCAGAGGCTTGGCTGCGAGAGAGGATGGAAGTACAGGCAGAGGGAGACTCGAAGTGACTTGTGTGTCCCTGAGTTCCGCTGTTGAAAAGCCAAGCAGATGAGGAGAAAGCTGCAGATACTGAGCTTCAGAGGAATCTCCATACGTGGTCAACTCTTCTGGGGTGGTTTGGGAAAATGTTCAGATGTTTTTAAATATCCCAGTTAGAGTTATATAATCTGTATGTGAATTAGGATTTTTGAAGAGAATATATGAAAATATTTTTAACATTAGAATATATTGATAATTGAAGTCACAAGGATTCTTGTAATAATTTCACCTTAATCTTGGTAAATATTGGTATTACATTAAAGTCAAGGGCCTTAAAACACTTTATAGGGCCCATGTGATTTGCCGATCTATTCGCGACCCTTCCCTGGACTGAACTCCTCCCCTCTGGCATCCCTAACCCTCTACTCCAGCCCTGTTGCCTCCTGGCCCTTCCCTGTGCTTGCCAGGAATGCTCCACCCCAAGGCCTTTGCATGTTTTTTGTCCCCTTGGCCTGGAACACGCAACCCCACACCATCTATGCGGCTGCTCATCGTTTCCTCTAGTTCTCCGCCACGAGTGGTGATGACCTTCCTCCCCACCACAGCACTCCAGGTCTCTGGTTCCTACTGTTTAACCATCTAGAACAGGCGTTTGCCAGCTACGGCTAGACGCTGCACCTGTGTTTGTGAATACAGTTGCCTTGGAACTCAGCCATGAACGTACGTGTGGCTGTTCTTTGCTACAGCGCAGAGGTACGTAGTTGGAACCACGATGGGATGGCCTGCAAGCCTGAGATCTGTGGTGTCTGGTCCCGTGGGGAAGCGTGGGGCCCTGATTTAGCCTGTGATGCACAGATGCATTTATGGGCCTGTCTCTGCCACCAGACTACAGCGTCTGTAAAGGCGTCCCCTCTGGTCACCAGTGTACGTGTAGGGGCTGGAGCAGTATCTGCACACGGTACGTACGCAGAGTAATTGTGGAAGAAAAGCGAAAGCTCCTGCTGATGGGCAGTGGTTCACCCTGCCTGATTCCCAGACTCTGGTATTTCAGCCATTGGGGACGTAGTATCTTGCAGTCCTCACAGTGCGTGAACATCTGCATCAGATCACAGAAGTGAAGGGGCTTGTCTGAGCACCTAGGAGCAGGCTCTGATGCGGAGTGGTTACGTGCAAACCATGTCCTGGTGAGGAGCCCTGAGATATTCCCTGGAGACAAGTGCAGAAGGCAAGCTTGGCTGGGCAGAAGGCAGGCCTGTGTTGTGACCTGGTTACCACGGAGGTCTCAGCCATCCTCGGGGAGCTCTGCCCTTGGAGGGGCTCTCAGCGTCTTGCCAGGGTGAGGCCAGGGGCCCGGGCCTTGGTGTCCCCATATCAGCAGCTTTGGCCCACCAGCTGTGCATGAGATGCTTCTCCTTCAGAGGCAGCAGGTGCGGGATATGCAGCCGTGGGCCCTCCAGAGCTCTGGGGTGTGATGGAAGAGTCCTGAAAAGGGGTCTGAGCTGGTGCCACGGTTTAAGGGTTGGGGTAAAACGTGATTCTTCATGTCCTTTTGTACCTGCTGATAAGAGTGTCAGCCTAGGGATGTTAGTTGTTACATGCAAGGTCACACAGCAAGCTGGTAGCAGGCCTGCGCCGCTGGAAACGGTCTCTTCCCCACAGCCCTACTGGACGGGGCTCCCGTATGGAGGTGAACAATAACCAGAGGAACATGCTAATCCCAAAGGCTAGTGACTTCTAACTTCTGAGGATGGAGCAGAGTGCTCCCCATCCCACTGTCTTGGAACAATTGTCTAGGGCGTCTTGTAAAGGGAGCCCTTCACTTGGGTGCCAGACTGCCCTGGACCCGCACGCTGGCTCTGAGCATCGCGAGGCTCTTGGGCCAGGCCACCAGGCTGCTCTCTCGCTGCCAGCCCCATGCCGCGCTCAGACTCTGTCTCCATGTGGTTCTGGTCAAAGCCGTGGTAACATCCTATAACGTTGTTTGGTCCATGCTTAAAATGGTTACACACCATATTATAATGGAGTTCAGACACGTTGTTGCAGACCTCCTAAGGGGCTAGTCTGTCTAAAAGATTATTTTTATTTTATTTTTAAGTCCCTGTTCGCACTAGGGTAAGGAAACCATACTACAAGCTATTTTGGAATAGTGCGGTAGAGGGAGATTGGAAGCAGCCAGGGTCTTCAGAGTCTGTTCTGGAAGATTCACATGGAAATACACAGTTCTTTAATATCTTGGGTCCACCAGGGAAGAGAGATCCTGGAGGACTGGTGTGCAGAAGAAAACCAGAGGATGTCGTCTTGAAGGAATCTAGTAGAGACGAATGCTCTTTGCTACCTAATGACTAAAAGCAAAACAGCAGAGAGCTACTCAGTCCACATTTTGCCTGATGAGTCTAACTCTGCCCTGCTTGAACAGCGTGGGACCCTGCTGCCCCCTCCTTGTGTTTCTGCCTCGTTGGGGTTGAGGGCAGGAGGATCCCTGCATCTGACTTGCCCTCTGAGGTTCCCCTTGTTTTGGGGAAGGTTGCTGCCCCCCAGGGCTCTGGAGTATGGTGGGGCTGACCCCCAGAACATGCCACATCGTTCAAACGTCCTCTTCTGTTTTGAAATTATATTTTAGTTCAGCTCTATACCAGTGTTTCTTGTAATAAAGTCTAAAATATTGACCAGTAGAATGGGAATACCCCCCGTTACACCATTCGAGTTAAACTGGCACTGTGGGCTGGTGTAGTCTGTTCTCTGGGGCTTTGTCGGGCCCTTGCCGTTGTCACGCACGCCATGCGATATTCCTCGTCTGGACATGTGGGCCTGCCCAGAGCTCTGACTTCTGCCGGACTTCACTTCCCGCTCCAACTGGGATGCCTTTTGTCCATGCGGGAGTGGATAGCTGGGAGAAATGACCAGTGTCCCCAACTTGGCTTTCAGTTCACGGCAAACAAGTGGAGTGTTTTCCGTGGTAAAATCTGCATCAGAGAATTCACCGCGTTCGCCACGTGCACGCAGGCAGTCGCCATACCACCGCCCCCAGCATCCTCTCCAGAGCTGGCATCTTGCCGGACTGGAGGTCTGTCCCCGTCAGACACAAGCTGCCATCGTCCACCCTGGCCACCCGTGCTCCTGCTCCGGGTCTGTGATTCCCACTCCTCTAGGGACCCCCTGGGAGTGGGGTCACATGTTTGTCCTGCGTCTGGCTTACTCGAGGTTGGTCATGTCGTAGCCTGGGTCGGAGCATCCTTCCTTGCGTTTCCAGGCTGGTGAACGGTGCGCTGCTTAAATGAGCCTGTTCTGGGAGGGAAACGTGTCTTTGCGAGCTCGCCTCTCCCCGGTGCTGCCAGGCGGCCGGCCGGGCCTGGGTGCGGTGCGATGGGGTGCGGGAGCCGTGCCGGGTCCCCCCGTGCCGGCTGCCACTCCTCTGTGTGGGCCTGTCAGGGCGCCTCACCCTGACACGTACGTGCCGGCTGGTTTTTCTCCTTCACGTCAGCGGCCTCGGACAGCTTCTGTGTCTTTGGCAGCCGTTTCAGCCCTGCTCTGTCTTGTCATTTTAGAGTTCAATATTTGCTGCTCTGAAGGAGAAAACGGGGATGGGTCGGACCATTGTACTTGGTCTTTTGACCTCGATGTTGCCCATGAGCAGTGAAGGATAACTTTTGACGAGCCGCGTCAGATGTGACAGGCAATCTAGTTGGGTTGAGTGGAAATGTGCTGTACAAGTTTGAAGCCTTGGTTGGGGGCATTTTTCTGGTGTTCAATGCATTTAAATTGACACCAGACTTCAGCATGTTGTTCATTCCAGGCTCCATACTGGAGGCTCACGTTTCTTAAATGTGGCTCAGAAAAGGCTTCTGCATATTCTCCAGCGCTCTGTTTACACTCCCAGCCTCCATGGGGCTGGTCCCCCCCCCCATTTTAAACCTTACTTTTGAAGTGAATTTTTTTGTGTTCAGTTGGGTAGAGGTTTGCGGGATTTTGTGTATGTGTGGAATGGAGAAAAGGAGGAAAATGATTGCATATTTCTTTGTGTTTGACATCTGCAACATTTTCTATCGTATAGAGTGAAATGCCTGTGTTGGCAGCTGTGATTTTAAGTGAAAGTCCTTGCCTGCTTCTTTCTAACCACCAGAAGTCGTTTTAATTTTAGTTGTTAAAAAAAAAAAGTCACTTAGCAGAAGCTCTGGCTGCTGCCTCCTCGACCCCCTCCCTCCGGGGCCAGAGTCTTGCTGCCGCGTGGAGCCCCGAGCACTCCTTGACAGGTGTCCAGGCTCATGGATGGCTCTCTCCTCTCTTTCCCTGTGCTACTCTAGGGCAGGGATGGGGACGCAGGTTTGAGTCAGACCTCTACGCTTCTAAGATGGATTTTCTGTGAGGAGTGTTCAGAGTCATCTGAGGGGTGGTGGGCAGAAATCTCCACTGTTGAGAACTGACCATGGCATAGTTGGTTTCCAGAGAAAATTGTGTGTGGCTTCAGTCTAGCATATTCCTGCTGTCTTCCGGAACATGCCGCCCCCTCTAGGAAGCTTCCTTAACCCCAGAGTAGGTGGTGTCCGGTTCTGTGTATGCGTCCTTGCTGCATGTGTGACTTTGGTCAGCGTTGTTTCCAGGAGAGCAGTTCTAGGAGATGGCCGGGATGCTGGAGAAGCTGCCTGGGTATCTGTCCCGCCCGGCGTGGCACCATGTCGCCTTCACTCCTGAGAAGGTGACCTGGACTACAGGGTGTGGGGTCTTCAAGTAGGGGCCTTCCGGTCGAACTTCGGAGGAGAGAAGCGCTGAGGGGTCTGGGGACGATGGGCTGCTGCGGAATGTTCCAGACCCAGAGGAGGGGTGAGGCTTCTGTGTGTTGAAGAATCTTGGGTTTGCAGGTGGATGAGAGCCTGCTTCTGCAGTTAGCAGGACGTGTCCAGCCCTGTCCTCTAGTTCGTTGTGGAAGAGTTTGTACCAGGAAGAGCATTTGGCGGAAGTGACAAAGGCCATGGACCACAGTCCCTGGAAGGCAGAGTGTGGGTGAGGCCACAGCCACGGTCTTGATGGGCATCTCTGACACAGAAGACCGTGCACGGTGGGGAGGGCGATCCTGCTGGGGAGCAGAGGTGCCTGCCTCCCTCACATACCCTGCCGCACACCTGCCCCACGGGTGGGACAGCGCCTCAGAACCTTGGCAGGTGGAGGGTGAGGGTTGGGGAAGGACCAGGGGGCAGGGACACCATCAGGGACAGTGGCCGAGGGTGCAGGTAGTGCGGGTGCTTTCAGGAGCCCAGTGGGGACGAGGCCAGGCAGTTGGGGAAGGAGGAAGAAGGAATGGGAGATGGTGCGGGAGGCCTGGCATCCGGAGCACCAAGCCTGCTCATGCCAGCCACTTCCGTCCCCCCTGAGCTGGTTTGCCAGGGAAGGCTGTTCCCTCTGGTGGCTGTCCACTGTGTGTCCATCCTTGCCTCTCGCCTGTCAGGAGCACGAGGTATTCCTGGCCACACTGCTGCTTCCTGACCTGCGCAGCCCGTGTTTGTGCCTCCTGGCGGGCCCCGGAGATGTGCCGCCCACCAGGCCTGCCCCTGCTGTTGCCCCCCGGCAGCCCCGTCTCCATCAGGAGCTATCCCCGAGGAACCCCAGGGCCCCTCCACGCACTGGGCAGCAGCTCATATGCTCCATTGAGGGCCTGCCGTCATTCCTCTTTAGGGCTATGGCACGTGCTGGGCCTACTGGGAGCCTGTGGTCTTCCTAGTATTCCTGGAGAATGTTCTAGACGGGAGAAGGCTCGCTTCTCTCTGGCTGCTTATAAATAACTGCAAGGTGGGGCAAAGAAGCCCCAGAGCGTTTGCCATTTTCCATCTGCTCCCCTGGGGTGGTGGTAACCCGCCAGCCGCACTCAGGAGGGTGGTTCAGGCTCTGCTTTTCCCCCTGACTGAGCAGTTCAGGAAGTTAACCCAGCCTTCAGGGTGAGCCTCCTGCCCTTCGAGCACCAGAACTCGCCAGCCGGGTGGGGGATGAGCATTTGAGAGCCCACCTCGCTCCCCCCGTGAGCCAGCTGCCGTGCAGCCCCGGGCCTGCCGTGCCCTCCTGGGGGTGTGGGCCACCCTTGGAGGCCAGCCCTGCGGTGCCTCAGTGACTTCTGGTCTGAAGCATTGCTGCAGTTTGAGTGCCCAGTCTGTACCCAAATTTGGGTTAGCCCTATTGTTTTCACAGCACACAGGCAAAGGAAAAGAACTCCGGTTTGCTTTGAGTTAATAGAACTTGGTATCCCTAGGAGACTTCTTAAAAACGCTCTTCTTAAAAAAAAAAAAAAAAAGATTTTTAAAAAATGAATTTATTTTTTTTTTTTCTTTAAGATTTTATTCATTTAGAGAGAGCACACATGAGTGAGGGGAGTGGCAACTGGAGAGGGAGAGAGAATTTCAAATGGACTCCGCGCTGAGCGGAGCCCATTGCGGGGCTTGATCCTGTGACCCTGAGATCATGACCTGAGCCTAAATCCAGAGGTGGCCACCCCGGCGCCTCAGTGAGTTAGTTTTTATTCCCTGGAGTTTTCATTTCGTTTGAGTGCTGGCATGTGGGGAGCCTGATGGCAGACCTCCTCACATGCACGGCAGCGGACACACACATGTGCTTACGTTTTGTGCGGGGCTTCCAGTCACATTGGAGAAATTACAGTTGACGAATTAACTGTACTAAGTTGAGCAAGGGATAACTGTGGGTGCTACGGAAGCATGACCTTGTCTGTGAAGGGGTTGGAGAAGTCTCCCTGGACGGGTGTGTCAGCTGGGCCCAGGAGATGAGCCTTGCAGACGCGGCCACAGAGGGCACGGGAGCAGCATGTCCGCGTGGAACCCCGTCTGTGCACCGGGCGTCAGGGCCGTACCAAGGGCCGTCCGCAAATGCGCCACCGTTTCTGGCTTTGGACATTCCCAGTTCTGATCTCTTTTTGGGGCCCGTTCTGCACTGAGGAGCACGAGATTGGGGAAGGAGCTTTTCAGAGATCTTTGGTGCTGCGTTTACCAGTTTCCTCAAGGCTCAGATCTCTTGCAGTAGTCAGGTGCGTATTTCCTAAGAGTAACACTTATGTAACCACAATGCAGTGATCAAATCCGGACGTTCACCTCTGCAACTGCAGCGTGTGACCCACGGCGTTGTAGGTCTCCTCGCCAAGCCCAGCGGTCTCTCTACACTCCACCAGAGCAGAGCCTGCTCCAGTATCGTGTGCCGGATATTAGTCTTAGGTTGTCCTGTCCCGTTCACGTCCTCCACCCTGGTAGTTTTTCTGTCTTTGTGACCTTGAACTATTTGGAGCATAGAAGCTGGTGACAGTGTGGGATCTCCCTCAGTCGGGCTTTCTGTGGCACAGTCAGCTTTGGGCAGGAAGCCCAAGGAGGCAATGCCGGGTCCTTCTCAGGATACCTGAGGGCGTCTTCATCCCCACATGGGGATGTCAGTTGCGATCACTAGGTTAGGTAGGCGCCTCCTGCGTGACTGGTAGTTATTCCTCTGTAATTAGTGAATACTGCTCAGTAAGTTCAAAGGTTCTTAGTCATGTAGGTCTTTGCTCTGGGAGGCTCCCCTCACTGGAGGTTCCATGCATAGATGAATCTACGTCTGCCGTCTCTTCTGGGAGCATGAGGCGGCCTCCCTCCATAAGCAGCGGCTTTCCCTTCTCCCCGAGAGTCCGCCATTGATTAATGCATATCGGTGGATCTTGAATGTACTACATACACTTCGTGACGGTAATTACTGGGGCTCAGATCACCCCAGACTGGCCAGTGGGGCACTTGGGGAGAGCTCTCGTCATGCTCATGTCCCCACTGTTCTTGGAGCCTGTCCTTCGTTCTAGGGACTTGAGGTTTATCTGCTGTTTTCCCATCTCTGCTCCGAGACCAGCCTTTCCTCTGTGGAATCCTGGTTCACTTTGGAAAGCTGCGTTTAGCAAACGGAATCCACACACCTGTGCAAGGTGTGCCTGTGGCTGTGAGCCCGCTGGTGCCTCCAGACCGGGCTCTCCACCCCCCCGCCATCTTCACCCTCTAGGAGTGTTCCGACACTTTCCTAAGCAGCGGCCTCCTCCGTGAAATTATAGTGTCACAGTTACACTGTGTTCCAGCTTATGTACTGTGACTCTCAGCAAGGCCTCAAACCTTTGTAAGGCTTTCTTCATTCCTCTCCACAAGGAAGCAGTTTTTGCTCCTTGAGGATGGTATTGCCCCATTTGGGAATTTTACGTTCAAGACCTTTTTAGCCAGAGGCGTTACAGAGTTTGTATGCACACATACACATATATGTATGTGCATTGATGTACCTGTCTCTCTCTCTCTCTCTCTCTCTCTGCGTAGCTGTTGCAAACCGTAAGTTGATAACCTACCTCTAATTCCAGTTCAGGCCCTCAAAGCAGACTATAGATGTCCCTTCTCCATATTTCTAACTCTTTCCTATAGTAGAAATACCGTTCTCATTATCCTCAAGCTCTACCTCATGATTAGAATGTAAAAAGCATAGTTTCAGAATTTAAAGAGTACACAGGGTACATGAAAGCCTATGAACTATATTTCAGTGTCTGTTACATTTGAAACAGTTATCTTTATTGAGATATAGTTTACCTACAAGTCCCTACTAAGGGTACAGTTGAATGAATTTTGACAGATAAATATATTCCTTTAGCCACCAATACAACCCAGGTAGAGAACATATCTCTGTCACCCAGAAGGTTCCTTTGTGTCCTGCCCCAGTCAGTAAAAACCCATATCCCTGGCTCTAGGTAACCATTAATTAGATTTGTCTTCCCAGGGCGCCTGGGTGGCTCAGTTGGTTAAGCAACTGCCTTCGGCTCAGGTCATGGTCCTGGAGTCCCAGGATCGAGTCCCGCATCGGGCTCCCTGCTCTGCAGGGAGTCTGCTCCTCCCTCTGACCCTCCTCCCTCTCATGCTCTCTGTCTCTCGTTCTCTCTCTCTCAAATAAATAAATAAAATCTTTAAAAAAAAAAAAAAAAAGATTTGTCTTCCCAGAAATTGCATACAAATGGAATCGTAAAGCCTGTTTCTTGTGTCTGCATTATTTCACACACCTTAATGGTTGAGACCCGTGTGCATTGCCACATGGTACGTTCATTATTGCTGAGTAACATTCTGTTTAATAGGGAACCCAAACTTACCTGTTCTCCTGTTGGACACTCGTGCTGTTGCCAGTTTGGACTATTTATGAATAAAGCTGCTATGAGCATGCATGTAGAAGTCTTTATGTGGACAACATGCTTTCATGCAATTTGGGGAAATGCCCTGTAGCGGAATGACACTGTGAGCCAGCCGGTATGCTTCTTCATACGAAACCACTAAACCTTTTCAGAACAGGTGTCTGATCTTGCACTCCTGCTAGTAATGTGTAAGAGGTACGGTTGCCCCATGTCCTTGTCAGCACTTAGCGTTGCCAGTCTGTCATTTTAGCCATTTGACCAGGATTTAGTGGAATTCCATTGTATCTTTGATTTGCATTTGCCCCACAACTAAAGAGTTGGGCATCTTTTCATGGCTTATCAGCCATTCTTTTACAAGGTCCTTGTTCACCTTCTCCCATTGTTTAAATTGAGCTGTTTCTTATCAAATTCTAAAAAAAAAAATCTTTAATATTCTGCATACAAGCTCTTTGTTAGATAAAGATGTTGAGAATATTGCCTCCTGTGCCTTTTGCATTCTCTTCACAGCATCATTTAAGAGCAGAAAGTTTCCATTTCTGTGAGCTATGTTTGGGGAGGGCTGGTTTGGACTTTGTCTTCTAAGAAATTCTTATGCCAAACTTGCATCCGTTTCCTCTTATATTTTGTTTTGTATATTTAATAACTTTAGCCTTTGCATTTAGGTCTGTGATCCATCTTGGTCAACACACGGCACGGGGCTAACCATACACACACAGCACCGTATGTCCTTACGGAAGAGAATGAGCCACACGCCGCACACGGAAATTAACCATCAAATTGCCTTTGTCCCTTTTGTCAGATTGACCGTATGTGTACAGGTCCATTCCATGTGTCTTTCTGTCCCCATACACCAGCACCACACTGCCTTACCATGTGTTACGGCTCTGTGGCGAGTCTTGTGTCCTGTACTATAAATCTTCCAAATTTGGTCTTTCTCAATGTTCTTAGTCCTTTGCATTTCCATTTTGGAATAAACTTAATAATTTTTACGCCCCCCCCCCCCCACAATCTGATGTGATTTTAAAGGGGATTGCATTGGATCTATAGATGAGTTTGGAGAGAGGCTTTACAACTTTGAGTCTTGGTCTGTAATTATGGTAGATCTGTTTGTCACCTTCAATATCCAGACACGGTTTTGTAGTTTTTTGGTGTACAAGTCTTTCACATATATTCTTTAATATATCTGTATTTCACATGTTTTTGATTCTTTATAAATGTTGTGTTTTTACTTCAGTTTCAAGTTTTTCTTTGCTAGTGACTAGAAATACAGGAGCTTTTTGTAAGTCTATTGGGTATCCTGTGAATTTGCTAAACATACTAGTAGCATTTTTGAGAGTTCTTTGAGAGTCTTCTATGTCCATGATTATCTTGTCTGAGAATAGTTTTATTGCTGGCTTTATGCACTGTGTGCCTCTTTTTTGTCTTGGCTTGTTGTACTGGCTGGGATCTCTGTATTTTGTTGAACAGGCGCAGCAAAAGGAAATATCCAGTGTTTTACCATCAAACATAACTATAGGTTCTTAGTACGTTCTCTTTATCAGTTGAAGGAGTTCTGCTCTGTTCTTATGGGCTGAGAGTTTTATCCTGGCTGAGATTGTATGGTTTTGTTACATGCTTTTTTTTTTTTGCATCTATTGAAAGGTTTATGTGGCTTTTGTCTTTTCTATTTTTTTAAGATTTTATTTATTTGAGAGAGAATGAGAGAGAGCACGCACATGAGAAGGGGGAGGGTTAGAGGGAGAAGCGGACTCCCTGCTGAGCAGGGAGCCTGATGCGGGACTCGATCCCGGGACTCTAGGACCATGACCTGAGCCGAAGGCAGTTGCTTAACCAACTGAGCCACCCAGGTGCCCCATCTTTTATTCTATTCACATGGGGAAATACATTGCTTTTTCTAATGTTTAAGAAAGCTTGCATGCTTGTAATAAATACCATTTGCCTTGAAAAATAAACACACATATAGACTTGCCCATCTTTTCTATGTGTGTATATAATTCCAGCATGACTTTTATATATGTAAAATAATACTCCTATATTTGCTAATATTTTAAGAAGTATTATGCCTGTTTAGGAGGGATATTTGTCTGCAGTTGTCTTTTAATACCTTTTTGAAGCTTTATTTTCAGGGTAGTATTGGCCTTGTAAGACAGGTGGGAAGTGTTTCCTCTTACTCTGCTGTTTAAAAGTGCTTCTTTAGGATTGGGATTCTTTCCTTAAATGTTTGGTAGCCTCTGGGCCTGGAATTTTGTGTATAAGAAGGTTATTAACTGTGCAATATCTAAAATCGATAAAATGCTTCTCAGATTTTCTTTATGACTCCATTTTGGTAATTCGTCTTTCAAAGAGCTTGTCCATTCATCGAGGTTGAACTTACCAGCATTGTTCATACCACTTCGTCATCCCGCTGCCCGTTTAAAGTCTGGAGGGTGGGCAGATAGCCCCGTCCTGCTGTCCTGTTTTTCAAGCTGATTTAATACTTCCTCCTCTTCCTCTTTCCACATGGGTCTTGTTGGAAGTTTCCCAATTTTCTCAATCTTTGCAAAGCCCGGTTTTTGCTCCCCCCCCCCACTAATTTTTCAGTTTTATATTTTGATTTCTATTCTTTGGATTTAATTTTCGCTCTTTCTGATGTTCTAAGTTAGAAGCTGAGGTGACAGGTAGTGGCCTTGGGTTTGTACTCTGTGTATTCAGAGCTGTCAAGTGCCCTGTAAGCAGTGCTTCAGCTGCATCACACAGATGCTGATACTGTTGGGTTTCATGATCCTTCACTTTGAAGTATTTCATAATTTCCACCGTGATCCTATTTCTGACCCATGGGCTGTTTAGAAACATGTTGTTTAATTTCCAAATGCCGTCTGTGTCAACACGTCTTCTCTGTGCCTTTGGAGAGGACAGATTCTTGTGTCGTGTCGCTTCCCCCCCCCCCGCCTCCCCCCCGTCTCCCCCCCATCCCAGCTTCCCCCCTCGTCTGTTTTGTTCTAGCAAGAACCAAGAGAGGAGCGTTGGCATCTCTAATTATAGATTTGTGTTTCTCTTTCTAGTTCTGCCAATGTTTGCTTCATGTAGTTTGAGGACTTGTTCTTAGGTGTTCAGTCATCTCGGGTTATCACGTTCTTTTGATCAGTTAACTCCTTAACATTATGAAATGCCCCTCTTTATCCCTAGTAATGTTTCTCATTCTGAAGTTAAATTGGTCCAGTGTTAATAAGGTCTGGCTGCATGTGGTATACCTTTCTCCATCCTTCTTAACCTCTGGCTTTATTTTTAATGTCTCTTGAAGCCAGAACGTAGTTATCCAGCACACCAATCTTCACCTTTTGTTGGAAGTGTTCTATTTAATGTATTCATCAGTATGGATGGGGTTAGTCTACCATCTTTGCTGTTTTCTATTTGTACTAGTTGTTCTTTGTTCCCTTTTTCCTAATTTCCTACCCTAACTGAGTACTTTTTATGCTTCCATTTTATTACTATTGCCTCATTAGCTCTACTTTTTTAGAGTAGTTAGTCTTGCACAGTACTGTCTATTAGAGCTTCCGACGATGGTGAATGCACTGTCTACACCATCCAGTGGGATAGACACCAGCCACCTGTGGCCTTTGAGCACTTGACCTCCAGCTAGTGCAGCTGAGGGAATGGAATATTATCGTCAATTTGAAATCTTTAAATACGAGTAGCCATATGAGGATAGTTGCTAGCACATGGGACGGTGACCGTAGGTCTCAGAGTCTGCATCTTTAACTTCTCAGCATCTGTATTACACGTGCTTCCACGTGTAATATAAGAGTTTCCCAGCATAATCTTCACTTTGCCCTCACTGCCCTTTGTGCATTTATTGTTGTGGGGTTTGCTTCCACACGTCATAACGACTAAAATACATCGTTGCTCTTCTTTAAACAATCCATTGCTTAGAAATAATTAGAATAGAAATTGAAAATGAGAGCATACTCGGTATTTACCAATTTTGATCTAAATATTTTGGAAGGCTGCAGGAGGGGTTTAAGTGACCTCATCAGGTGGCTGCATTTTAATCTGGGGGAGGGGACGGAGAAGCCCATGAAGAGCAGGTCAGCTGGGAGGCCAGAAATGGGGTCGGGAGGAGTGAAGGTGTTAAGAAGTAGTTGGAATTTGGGATCTGTTTGGAAGTCTGCTGTTCTAGTTACTGGTAGGAGCTGTGCATAAAGTGTATCCCGGCTGTTTGA
>NW_022589731.1:24412513-24447513 GCF_004348235.1 Phoca vitulina
CTAGTTACTGGTAGGAGCTGTGCATAAAGTGTATCCCGGCTGTTTGAGAGCATGCTCCCACGTCCTCATCTGTACTGTTCCCATCCTGTTTGCTTTTCAGAAATAGTCACGGGCATTAAAGTCATCCCATGTGCCTAATTTTAATTAGAAAGTGTTGCTTCACTGTGAATTTTGTGAATCATCTTGCCTGTAAATAGATGCTAGCTTTCAGAATATGCAGTCTTACTAAGAGGGCAAGACAAAATAAAATACAGACATGATTGTTTTTATGAGTCATTGTATTTATCCATTTAAAGAGGAGTGGTTGTAACATATGGAATTGGTGGTTTTTTTTCACAGCAATTGGTGAGGAGCAGTGGTTTATGGCCTCAACTTCCTTAGTTCTCATGTTCCATCCTCTTGGCACCCTATAAACGGAGTGATTACCGTTACCCCTGGACTCTTGAGTTCCCTGCAGTGTTGGATTTTTCTCATCCTTGTATCACATTTTACCATTTTACATGTTTGGGCTTTTAAGCAGAGATATGGTTCCACTTTGAAAGCTCTGGAAATACTTCTCAGATTGCATATGTTTATCTCAGTGTTGACAACCAGGTTGTTTGCCTTGAAATTAAAGGCTGGTATTGTAAACTATCAGTGGAATAATCAATCAGGGAACCTAATGCTTCCTAGTTTACACAGTGTGGAAAACTATAAATATCTAATATAATGTTACCTCCTTGATTGAATTTCTTATGATCTCGCACAGGTGAGATTAGTGTTAAAGTGTACACAGAGCTATGGTAACTACTGTCAGGAGATTTCAATTATTAATTGCTGATTTCAGAGAGTTAATTTATTTTTAAAGTCCAATAACATTACATAGCCTTTTTCTTTATCATTTTCTTTTTTCTTGTGCTTAACTGTTTCAGTAAGTTCTGGATTATAGCAAGCTTCATTTGCATATAGTCTCATTGAGAATATGATGCTGACTTTTCAGTAAGTGACTTATTCAAGTTTTAGGACTAGCAAAGTTGAGGGACTAGGTGATCACATAGCTTGAATGAATCTGCATGGCCGCTGCAAGGCTGAAGGGCTTCCCACTGCTGCATGTGAGTGGAGCCCCCACGGAGGGGACAGGCGGGGTCGACGTGGGCCCGGGTGAGAGCCTGGGATGCCATCTCCTCTGCCTTCCGCTCCTGCGCTCCGCAGCAGAGAGCCAGCAGCGTGCGCCCCCGTCTGCACGTGCCTCACTGCCCGGCGGTTACCCTGTTCTCGTAGGTGCGCGGTTCCTGTGTGCGGCGGAGTCCGGGGAACGGAGCACTCTGCTGCCAGAAGCCAAGTTAAAATGAGGCCTGTGCCCTTGAGGAGTATGAATCTGGTTACAGAGAGAAGACCCCCAGTCCTAGACCTGATGTTCAGGGGCAGCACAGTAGGGACACTGCTGGAGGAGGCTGGGTCTCTGGTCCACGCGTATCAGCCGACGCAGCATGAGCCTGGCTGGCTGCTCACACTGGGCAGTGGATCGTGTCTGCCGGGGGTGCCAAGCTGTGGGCTGGTGTGTCCTACCTTTCAGGTTCTGATGCATCATCTTTAGACAGGTGCCTGCATTGCCACACCCTTTTCCCCAAGAAACAACTTAAAAACAGCTGTTCTGCTATCCCCACCAGGACGGGATCGGACGCGCCTTGGGTCAGTGTCACTCAGGACCCACCCCCCATTCCTAGCTCCACTCCTGCGCTGAGAGTGTCTCCCAAACGGCCCCTCCCTGCTCCCACCTTCTCAGCGTCCTGAGGCGTCCTGCTCAGCCTCAGGCTCGCCTCTCCTTTGGGAGCCCGCGCCCACAGAGGCCGCGGGTCCTCAACAACCTGTTCCTTTTGCTCTCGTCAAGTATTTTTCACACACTGGGGCGTCATGTCCTGTCCTTTGAATTTCTGTGCCCTGTCCCAGCGAATGTTGGATTTTCAGATTGAGCAGGCTAGGGACCACGTGCAGGCTCCCCCATCTCTCTGGGGGCAGCTCCCAGCAGCACTGGGGGCCCGTCCTGCTCTCCTCAGAGGACAGTTGTCACCTCTGCCTGACGGCTCCTGAGAGAAGAGCCCACCGAAGAAAAACCCGGCATGGTAAGTAAGGCTCCCTGTGGTTGATCCGTGTCTGTGCAAAGGGCCCAGGCCACGCGCCCCTGGGGGACAGAGGTATTGGCCTGTAGCCAGAGCAAGCGCCGGGGTCCGGTGGGAGCAGGTGGGAAGCGAAGCTCCGCAACCGTAAGGCTCTTACCTTGTAGAGCGTTACACCGTGCTTCTCCTCTCCACATCCCTGCCTGTGGAGACAAAACCGTTGTCTGCAAAACAGGAAATTAATTGTGCACGTTCTTGATTTCTCCAGTAGAAAGCAGGGAGTGGGGGCACCATACAGACCCCACAGCAGACGCGGCCAGTAGGAGACGAGGGGCAGGGCACTGTGCCGGCAGCCTTGGCAGAAGGATTTCCGACGTCGGTGGACGAAATGAGCCTCTGGATCAAAGGTCAGCAGGGGTGACGCTGTGGAAGAGCAGTGTTCAGGCCGCAGACGTGCACCTAGATGCAGAGAAGGCCGCTCCATGTGCCCCCAGGGCCATTAATAGCAGCGTCGGGGGTGGTGTGCAAGTCTGCGGCAGAGCGGACCTTACCGTAAGGGCAAGGAGACCGGGAGAATGAAACAGAAGATGGGATCCTACACCTGTCCGCCACGCCAAAATTGTGTCTTTGGAAAGATTTGTGAAATTGTTCCAGATACCTAGTCAGACTGAGCATGGAAGAAAAACACCAAATAATGAATAACATGGAAAGAGGTACATCACTAAACATTCCACAGATGTTAAGAGATAAGAGGATATTATTTAAAAAGAGCTAACAAATTTGACAAATAAGATAAAATGAACAAATTTCCTTTCAAATCTTAACAATTGAATTTAAAGAAATTGAAAAATAAAAATCTTCCCTTAAAGAAAAATCCAGGGGGGCGCCTGGGTAGCTCAGTCGGTGAAGCGCCCGACTCTTGATTTCGATTCAGGTCATGATCTCAGGGTACTGAGATCGAGCCCCATGTTGGGCTCCGTGCTCAGCACAGAGTCTGCTTGAGATTATTTCCCCTTTCTTTCCCTCCCCCTCTGCTGCTCCCCTTGCTTGTGCAAGCTCTCTCTCTAAAATAAATAAAACCTTTAAAAAAAAGGAAAAGAAAAAGAAAAGAAAAATCCAGGCCCATAGGGCTTCACCACCATTGAATTTTCTCGGACCTTCAAGGGAGGAGAGCTGCCAGTGTTCTGTCAGCCCTTTGAGGAGAGGAGACCGACATAATCCGGATGTCGGGTCTGCAAGGATGCATGAGAAATGAAAACCATGGACCAGTGTCATGAACCCAGACGCAAAAATCCTAATAAAATGTAGGAAGTCCGTTCTGTCAAGTAAGCCCTATCCCAGTAATGCAAGGTTGAATTTAACTTCAAGAAATCGGTGTCCTCATACACATTCAGAGAAAACAGACTTCCTGATTGTTACGCATATCTGTTCTCTTCCCGCTTTGCTATTACCTGTTTTGCATCTCAGAAGAGTGACCTGAGTGTATCAATCTGAGTGTAGGCTAATCAGGAAGAGCTGGAGGGCAGGTGGAGGCGGAGGAGGGCCTCTGGAGCATTTAGAGCATCCTGTGCTCTAGATCATCTGTCCCCATCTGCCTGTAGGCCTCTCCTTCCCAGTGCCCATTTTGGGTAATGCAGTGATTCATTTGTTCGCCTGAGTACTGGCCAGAACCGTGTGTGAACAGTACTGCGAAAGACTCCAGCATTCTAAAGGCCCCCTTGAGCTTGCGTCAGCACACGCAGACGTCGTGGAAAACCTCCGTTTCGTTGAGGCAAGCCTGATGTCCCGGAGCTGACTCCCCACTATGCTGGAAACCCTGCCCAGGCTTTCAGGGGTTGGGGGAGACCGTCCCTCCCGCTCAGGGATGGTCTCTTGGCCACTGAGTGCATGTGGGCTTGCCCTGTCTGAAAGCCAAGTTGAAGATGGGCGCTAACTCTGCTTCACCAGCCTAACATCTGTGTGATGGCGTTTCGTCCACGTGATTCCACTTCTGTGAGGTGTGTGGCTTCCAGACTTCCCATCTGTTTCACTGATCTGGGATTCTGAGAGTTACCGGTCACTAGAAAGGGGATTTGGTTGTCCTGGGGTGGTGGTCCTACCATTTCACATGGCATCGATCCTCAGTTGACTTGAGAGCATGGGAAGCCAGATGGCCTGTGGGTGCTTAGTGCTGGCTTGAGTCCGCTCAGGACACCCTCAGTCCCTGCTTCACACACACCCCTCTGATCGGCTAGGTTCTGGTTGAAGGATTTCACAAAGCCCACAGCCCCAGCTTTGAATGGGGAGCCATTTTCTGCACAAGATAAGATTTTTTTTTAAGATGTATATAATTACCATGTTCATAATTTTGACTTTCCTGGGTCAGTAGTTTTGTAAGCTATTGTATAAGCAGACCGCAGAGTATGCACTCCATCTGGGTAGATGGTGGATCCTGTGGCCCAGCAAATGCTGTTAGGTTCACGGAGCATCTGGAGACCATGGGAGCGGATAGGATCCGTGCTGTTTCTGTGGGGACAGGGGTGCCTGTGACATTCCAGAGTCCCTAGCACTGATGGTGCTCCACAGGTGACCAGGCTGGGAGGGCAGGCTTGCTCAGGACCCAGCCTGTCTAGAAGGCAGAGGAAGAATGGTGCTCCCTGGACCTGCCCTCCTGTGGTTATCACTCCGTTCCACTGTCATTAGAAGCAGCTTGAAGATGGGAAATCAAAGGAAGGCGTCTCTTGTTGAAGATGTGTATGGGGAGGGGTGGAGACAAGAGGGTAGCTAGGGAAGGATCCGGTGACCATTTTTCTCACGTGGATCCATCTGACATGGGACTTTGTTAATTGAAGATGGTGACAGGCTAAACCGAGCTGGGATCTCCAGGGAGAGACTAGGATTTCTGGAACCAGGGTAACAAAAACAAACTCGAAGAAAACAGAATATACCTCTCTTTCCTGGCCCCTCACCCCATCAGATAAAGCAGCTTTTGCAATAAAGAATTCTATTTTTACCCGAATTTTATGATAATGGTGACTTTTTGCTCTCCTGGTGCAGGACTTTTTTTTTTTTTTCCAAGTGTTTTTAAAGCATTCAGTCCTTGACCCCTCACTGTGACAAGCAGCCTTGCACCAAGGTCCTCACCAAAGGCTACACTTCTCAGAGCTACGCAGAGGCCTCTAGAAGTGAGCGCCCTCATGTCAGCTTTTTTTTTTTTTTTTTTTAAACTACCGCTTCGTATTTTGTTGTTGTATAAATATCTGCCACATTTTCACTGGCCATTCACTGTTAAGTATTTTGTAGATCCCTGCCTGTCGTCTGCTTTATGCCCGTAGCTAGAAGAGAAGGACAGAATTCCGTCCTGTGATTGTGGACCAAGAGTTAGGTTTTGAAAAGGAGCAAAGAGTGAGCTGTGTTACTGCTTTATGGCATCTGTGTCCACTGTCCTGTTCTGCTCAGGGAGTGTGGCCTGTTTGAAGTCATTACCTGGAGGTGGTCTTACAGTGACTGGACTCGAAGCGTCTGCCTTGGTTTTGTTTTAAACCTGGCTGATAATCTTGTTTCAGTGCCGTTGATGAAGAATTTCTGTGTCCTTGCAGATGAGGGCCATCTAAAAAGCAAGGTTTCAGATACTCTGGGGGACCTTTCCATAGGAGATACTTTTGTAGAAGTAAGGTCTTACTCCTCATTTTTCACCTGGTCTGTTGATCAAAAAACTTTGTGGAGGGCGCCTGGGTGGCTCAGTTGGTTAAGCGACTGCCTTCGGCTCAGGTCATGATCCTGGAGTCCCGGGATCGAGTCCCGCATCGGGCTCCCTGCTCGGCGGGGAGTCTGCTTCTCCTTCTGACCCTCCCCCCTCTCATGCTCTCTCTATCTCATTCTCCCTCTCAAATAAATAAATAAAATCTTTAAAAAAAAAAAAACAAAAAAAAAAAACTTTGTGGAATTTGCTTCTGTGAAATGAACGAAATCCAAATTGTTTTTCAAAAAGCTTTAGAAATTTACCACATACGTTTTGGAAGACAAAAACCAAGATGAAGTGCAGCTTTCAGTGAGTAAACAGACGTTTCCCCTAAGTGTGTCTACACCACGTGCAGCTGTGATCTGCAGCGCGGCGTCTGTGGAGGGCGGTGCTGGCGCGCCCGGGGGGCCATGCGGCTGTCTCTGGTCAGGCTGTGTCGTCCTGGCGCCCACTTGTGTGCCTGGCGCCTGGCCCAGGTCTTTCCTGGGTGGCTGTGTGTGCCGGGCTGTCATTTCCCAAAATGTTTCAGGACCACATCAGTGGACTCGATGCGGAAACCAGCTCCGCACATGCAGGTTTGAGGTATTAGAGGGGAAGGTACCAGATGCTGTGTTCACGTGCACCTTGAAGTGTAGGTTCTGCGGGAAAGATACAGCTCAGCCTGTGAGGCATCCCACCTGGAGTAAAGCTAAAACCCTTCTGGATGTTAAATACTTGAAACCGGATTCGAAGTCAAATTTAAGTTGGCTTCCCATGCCCTCCTCCTTTCCTGGTTTTTCCCAAGGTCAGAAGGATGACGGCACAGAAGCTCTTCCAGATTGCCCCTGCTCACACCCAGCAGTGTCTTCGCTGGCTCCCCAGCCAGTGGCGTCCTGGGCAGCTGCCCTGCTCGGTCACAGCGCTGCAGGCCCTCGGCACGGCCCTGCCAGCCACAGGCCCACATGGCCACGTCACCTTCTAGGGCCTGGGGCATCGGGCATTGGGATTTTCCCTCGTAAGTGGCTCATGTTACTTTGAAGATATTACGAATAATTTGAGGTTATGTGGACCATGTTCTCAGCAGATGAAAGTGCCTTATGATACTGGTTCTGGTGGAAGCAGGTACACCTGTGCTAGGAAAGTTAATGCCATCTCGACCGCGACACACACATGTAGTCAGGATGTGCTGTGTACCTTGCGTGAGTATGTGATAGAATATTTTCCCGTGGTGGTCTCTTACGCATTATAGGCTGTCTGTGGCTAGTTATAAACCCTCAGGATATTAGAATTTGTTTTTAGGCCCTTTGCTGGTGAAGCATGAGGTCTTAACTCATTCTGTAGGGACAGAATAGTTACGCGGTGTCGATGCCGTAACTTAGTCACTCTCACTGTTTGTGTGAGCGATGTCACTTTCTCGTTCTTCATAAAGGCTCTACCTTTACCTTGATCGTCTTCGGGGAAAAGTTAAGTCAGTCTGCATCTCTGCTGTAGCTCACGAATAAAACATGTTCATGATCTCGGCTGAATCCCAGGTGGATGTTTCCCGTACCTCAGACCCACACTGCAGGTTTACACCGCTGGGAGGCCTGGCAGGAGGCCTGAAAGGGAAGGTGTGACTCACTAGGTGGAGGTACCTTTCTGGACTCGTCCCGGAAAAATTCCAACTTGCCTCTTTGTGAGCATGAAATTATCCAGAAGGTTGAAAAGGAAAATGCAGTTTATTGGAAAAAATGCGTCAACGCATTTGTTCTTTTCACGGAGGTGCTGAGTAACATGTCCGAGAGCCGCCTGCCAGTGTCCTCAGGTGCAGATTTCTGTTCCTGGAGCAAAAGACTTTTAAAAGAACGTTTGCTGGACACAATTGAGAGAGGGTGGGCAGTTGGCGGACAGCTTTGTTCTCTGCCTGGCGAATCACGGTGCGTCTCTGCCTCTGGCCAGCTGGCCGCATCCCCCTTCTGCATGCACCGTGTCCTCGAGGCGCTCAGTTAATATGTAATTCTCTCAACATCTCACCCCCTCAGGAGCAACAGGTGCCCAGCATGGGTGTTGTCCGTCCACATGAAAGGGCCTGGCCACTGTGATTCCTCTTCTCTTTGATCTCCCTGTAGAAGGTCGGCTTGTCTGCCTACAGATGCCTCTGAAGGGCAATTTAAAAGTTGGATTTGAGCAACATCAAGTGAAATGTCCTCCCCTCTCATGCCGTGAGGAGCTCTTTGGTGTAGTTCATGGCTGGATGTAAGGAAAGATATTAACCCTTTCTTTGAAACAAACGGTCTTTCGGCCTGAGATTTCCACCTACCTTTCTCCTCTGCTTTTAGCGGGGGAAAAAAGCACAAAACATTTTTGTTCTCATAAAGCACCTCAGCCCTTGAAGATGAACTCATGGCAGTGTTTAAAATTCATCTTGAGACTCAATTACCTTTACTTTGTTAGTGCATATAAGGTTGAATGCACTCGGATGGATGAGACACTTAGAACCGATAGAAAAAGACAGAGGAAGGTTTTCATGGGTAGAGCTGAGATGCTTTTCTCAAGGTGTTGAGATCAATAAAATAATCCATTTTTAATGGTGAGTTGGCAAGGGCTACTAAATACCAATTACTAGGCAAAGTGCTATCAGAAGGGGAAGCTATTTTGAATTATTTCATTGCATGAACATGTTCATACTGGAGGAAAAAAAATGTCCAGGTTGCTTCTGATACTGTTCATTAAAAACAAAAAACCTCACTTTACAAATAGTTGCTTTATTTTGTAAAGGGTGTATAAAAGTGCATTGCCATCCAGAAAAAGATTTACACTTGTTTTTCATAAAAAGGGAAGGAAAAATACCTTAAAATTCCAAACCTCATCGATATCAATGTGATCATAACGTGATGCGAGGGGAGGGATTTTGTAGCTTGTATTTCTCATCTGTGTTTCCAGGTCATGTATTTTTTTCTTGACTTCTGTAAGTAGGACCAGTCTGTTTTTTGGGGGTTTTTTGTTTTGTTTTGTTTTGTAACACATATCCCCTCTTCTTAGAAACTTGTAACTCAATTGTGATGACATGACCTAAGATTTACATGGTCCCAATTAAAGGTAGGGAGTGATCTCCTTGTAGAGACCAGCATCTCGCGGTCTGTTCTCATACACTGTGCTGAAGAGCTAGGTCATAGTTTGACTAAGATGTCCTGCACCCTGCCACGAGTGGCTTCAGTGATGCCATGGAAGACTGAAAGCCTGGGGGCAGCAACAGTTCTGACAGATGCAGATGTCCAAAAAAATGTACTGTTTCAGGTTGTTTACATTTGTAACCATGTAGCTTATGTGTGCCTACGCTTCTGCGATTTTTTTGAGATTATAAAAGGTACGTTGAATGCTGGGAGAACGATAAACAAAATCATATTGCCATTGCACATATCACCACTAATTCTATATTTCCAGGTATGACAGTTTCTATTTCACGTGTACAATAGAGAAACTTTACTAAAATACAGGTCCCATTGCATACATTGGTAATGTGCTCTGCGTTTGCATGCAGCATGTAGTATTCCGTATCATTAAATGTCACCTTACTGATAAGTAGTTGCCTGTCTTACATATCCTGATTCACCGAACATGACCCCTGTGACTGGTTCTCTAGGTGAGCCTGCTTTTCCAGTGCGCCAGGTTTTACTGCAGTGCTGTCATCGAGGTTAATTTCATATGGGTTACTTATCGTTGATGGAGCACTTTCTAATTTGGTATCACCTTTGATTGGTGGAGTAACCCCATCAGCAGGGAGGCCACTGTGTCACAAATGAGGCAGAGGATCAGCAACAATGGGGTCCATGTTTAAGTGTAGCCCCCAGCACAGGGCACAACACACACCATAGGAGTTTGTGTTTCACCTGATGGGAAACCAAGCCTGTTTTACCTCAACATTAGCGGTTCCTTTATGTGTGCGTGAGGTGGTTTTGGCCCCAGCAGAGAAGACAGGCTTGTGTACTGCCCCAGGAGGAAGCTAGGCTTTGTCTTTGGTAATTCGGGGAGTGTGTTTGTGCACATGTTGGGGTTGGAGAAAGGGCTGATCACCCAGCCACGGCAGGGAGTGGGATCACGGGGTTATCTTTGTTCCAGGAGTGACTTGGGTGCGCTTACAAGTCCAGCTAAGGTGTTCTCACTCGCTGACCATTGATTCCCTGTCTCCTGCTGCTAGGAGAACAAGCGTGTTGCTGAGTATTTGCGTAAAATGAGCAAGTTCAGCCAAGGGTAAGGTATCCTTTAAACACACCCTTTGGAAATAACTGCTTTGTATCCCTTCTATCTGAAAATATTGTCTAAACAAAATTTTATGTAAATTAAAACAACCCACTTTGCACCATTAATTCAGAGGAAAAAATGTAAATGAAAGTGCAGTGTTGTCAAGGATGGGCTGAAACTGATGGACTGACACTGTAAAGTGCCGTCAATCCTGTGATTCTTCACACAGACATAAAAATGTTAAAGCCCTTTGGTTCGGGAATCCCACTTTGCAAATGTATTTTATTTTATTTTTTTTAAAGATTTATTTATCTGTTTGAGGGGGGGATGCAGAGGGACAGAACCTCCAAGCAGACTCCCTGCCTCGCCTGGAGCCCAACGCAGGGCTTGATCCCATGACCCTGCAGTCATGACCTGAGCCAAAATCACAAGCCGGACACTTAACCGACTGAGCCACCCAGGTGCCCCGCAAATGTATTTTATAGAGAAAATACAGAAAAACTATGTATCTATTGCAGCACTGCTAATAGTGAAAAATGGAAACAAATCTAAATGGCCAACGATGGTGAAATTGTTAGAAAACAACTCCACTCATCAAACTTAACGTCTAACTGCCTGGGAAACTGTGTCATCGTGGAGAAATGCTAAATTAAGTCAAAAGCAAACGAACATCCCACCTTAGTTACAATTATATAATGTGACAGATGCTTGAATACTCTAAAGTGGCAGTGACCGTGGTCTTGGGTGGTGATGACCAAGGGAGTTCCTGTGTTTCTTGCCCATATCTTATATTTTTATGTAATGCTTCTGTTGCTTTTGAAGAACTTCTTTTTAAACTGTAAGTGATGAAAGAAAGCAAAGGAAAAAATGACAGATCACCTCCCAGCCTCCGGCTCCAGAAGTAAGCGGTGCTGATATTTGGTGAACATCCTTCCAGAAATCTGTGTGTGTATAAAGAGAACAGCAGGTACAAGGTTATTAAAGGCAAGTAATTTTAAGTTGTGTGCCTAATACAAGGTCCTAAAATATCCATAAAGAGCCAAACAGTAAATACTTGGGGTTTCGCCATCCATAGCCTGTCTCCACTACCCTGCTCTGCCATTGTTGTGTGAAGACAGCCACAAACCATCTGGACGTAAGGAGTCTGCCTGTGTCCCAGTGCAGCTTTCTTGCTCTTCATTCTTTGTTAGACCCGTGTTTCCACCTGGAACCGTTTCCCTCTGCCTGAGGATTTCCCGTTCTCTATCTCACAGTGGCAGTCTGCTGGAGATGAATAGGTCCAAGAATGTCTGTCTTGCTCATTGATTGTTGAAAGATGATTTCTCTGGGTACAAATTCTAGATTGGTAGGTTTTCTCTTTCAGTACCTCATAGATGTTGCTCCACTGTGTGCTTGTGCTGTTTCCAAAAATTCTTTTGTCGTCTTTTTGTGCTTCCTCATGTAATATCATTTTCTTCTCTGGCCCCCTGTAAGGCGCTTAATGTTTTGAGCAATTTGGTTATGATGAATCTTGGTGTGGTTTCCTTCATGTTTCTTGTACTTAGTCTCATTGAAATTTTGTGTATTTATAGTTGGCATCAAACGTGGAAATATTTTGGTCACTATTTCTTAAAATATTTTTCTTTTCCTCCCTTTCAGACACTCCAGCTACACATATATAAGGTTTCTTGGAGTTTCCACAGCTCACTAGTGCTGCTTCATTTATGTGTCTGCCCCCCCCCCTCCCGCCCCATCTTTCTTTTTGGGTAGTTTCTGTAGGTGTGTAAGTTCAGTAATTTAATCTTAGTGCCTGATCTGTTGTTCCCATCCAGTGTATTTTTCATCTCAGATTTTGTAGTTTTCATCCTATAATTCTAATTAGCTTTTTTTTTTTTTTTAAGATTTTATTTATTTGCGAGAGAGACAATGAGAGACAGAAAGCATGAGAGGGAGGAGGGTCAGAGGGAGAAGCAGACTCCCCGCTGAGCAGGGAGCCTGATGTGGGACTCGATCCCGGGACTCCAGGATCATGACCTGAGCCGAAGGCAGTCACTTAACCAACTGAGCCACCCAGGCGCCCTCTAATTAGCTTTTTGAACATCTGAAACAATTACATTAACTGTGTGACCTTGCCTGATCCTAATATCTGAGTTAGATTTAGGTGGTTTTCAAGTGGCTGTTTCTTATCATAACTGGTCCTGTTGACCTGCTTTTTTCATGCTTGGTAATCTTCGACTAAATGCCTGGCATTGTGAATTTTACTTTAATGTGTGCAGGATATTTTTGTGTTCTAATAAATATTCTTAAGCTCTTCTGGGATACAGTTAAATTACTTAACAACAATTTGGTTCTCTTGGGTCTGATCTTTAAGATTTGCTAGGTAAAACCAGAGCAGTATTCATTCTGGGGCCAATGATTTCCCACTACCTAGGCAAGAATGCTCCATGAATTATGAGGATTTCCAGTCTGGCTGTTGGAAATAGGCATTTCCCCAGTCTTGGGTAGTTTCCTCACATGACTGTGCCAGATACTTGGGAAGAGGCCTCTACAGATCTCCAGAGTCTTCCTTCTGTGCTGTATCCACTTCTGTCCTGCAAACTCTACCTGCTTCAGTCTCCCACACACATCTTCCTCTCCTCCTCAGTGAGTGCAGCAGGTGCCTCCCGTGACCCCACCAGGTGCAGTGGCCTAGAAACTTGCAACAATCAGCCAGGACAATTGTAGCCTTCACCTGTTTCCCTCTTTCATCAGCCACTCTACTTGGCTCTCTGGTGTCCTGGAAACTGTTGTTTTAAATACTTTCTTTTTTCCCCCCTTTTCAGTTGCTTTAGGTGAGGGAGTAAATCCTGTCTGTTACTTATTCCATCTTGCCTGGAAAGAGAAATGCTCAGGTGTTTTTGGTTTTCTTAAAATTATTTTTAAGTGTATAATTTAAAGCTTTGATATTACAATATTAAATTAGCTTCCCCCAAACTTCCCGATAAGTATTGAACTTTTGCTTTATCTCCAAATGTTTCTCATAGTGCAAACTAGAGCATATGAAAAAAGGTCTTTGAACACCAGACCTGCATCCCTCAGGGCAAAGAATAACACTTTGCACAAGTGGGCCACAAGGAGACCCTGCTGCAGTCAGCACTAGGAGATGTATGAAGAGTGGACTTAAGTTCTCCATCCCCAAAACACTGTGACAGAAAACCTTGTACATTCCTCGGAGTTTAATCTCTGCTCATTCTTGGCCAGTATATTTTAACTGAGGAAAAAGTAAGATCTGCTTTTCTGAGACCTTTTTATCTTTAAATAGGTTAGGATTTGTAAGGTTCTTCTGAAGAAATTCATCTACAATATAAAAAGTTTATAACATCTTGCTCCATGGCTAAAAATTTCTGTGGTGGAGAAGTCCCCAAAGTACACCGTGCCTTCTCACCTGAGTCCAGGCTGGGTGTTGGCATACTCAAGTGCCTTCAATAGAAGCTTTCCAAAGACTATTGTAGAATGGATTATGTTAACACATCACCAGCATGGATGCTAATCCCCAGCAGGCACTTGATACATAATGGCCCTTGAGATTTTTCTTGCTTGCATCATTGACAAGAGCCTTTATATTGATGAGACTTGTAGCCCAATTTGGAGTGTGAATCATACCTGTGCAGTGTGTCTAGGCAACTGTCACCGAACGCAGGCCTTAATGCTGCTATTTCTTCATTTTAAATGATACCATTTATTTCTTTTTGTCTTGGCTTCTCTGGCCAGGATCTCTTAATACTGTTTTGAATAGAAGTTGTGATAACAGGCATTCTTGTCTTGCTCCTAAATTTAAAGGATAAACTTTCAGTATTGCACTACAGATTTACTTGGAGTTCTGCTGTTTTTTGGATATCTGTTCCCACAATGAAAGTCCTTTTTGAAATTACAACATTGTCTTTAGTGAGGCCTTTTTCACATTTGCATTTATAAGGAAATATTTATGAAATGTATGAGACAAAAATTAGAAAGATAATCTTTTTGAAGTAAGTCAGATATCGTATATTTGAAAAACTGGTCTACAGTTAATCGTATGTAAGTTGCTTTCTAATTATAGGGCAACTACACTTGTCTAAATTGGAGAGGAGTAAACCTGTAGGGTTTTCCAGCGGTTGCTTCTCTTAAATAAGTGTTTTTGTTTCTCACATATTTTGCATTTTCATTGACCTGCATAGACAGAAGCACCCCTTGTCACTAATTAGTGTGGTGTGACAGGTCACATCATGTATTTCTGTGAAGTTCCACTGGGTATAAGTGGGGTTCTCACCTCTTAATTAGTGCCGTGCATGGTGTTCCTGTCATTCCCAGAGGCCTTGTGCCCCTTGAATGGAAAACTGGGAAGCGGAGAAGGAAGGTGTCCTCTGAAGCTAGTGCAGATGGGACTGAAGGGCTTCCCTCAGCAAAGCCAGGAGCCTCATAAAGTGCTTGGATTCTTGTGCCCATGGTCACCAGGGTGGCTTAGGATCAGGCTTCCTACCATGGTCCGTCAAAATGTCCACTTACGTGCTCAATTCAGGCTGACTTGCCCTTCCTTTCTAGCTGAATGAATCATTACAAAAAGGGTTACCATCAGAATTTTAGCAGGGTTGGGACTAGGCAAAACAAGGAGCACTCACTTTCAGGTTTATGTGAGTGTCATGGACTGAATTATGGTCCCCCTAAAATTCATATGTTGAGTCTCTAGCCCTTGGTACCTGAGAGTAGGACTATCTTTGGAGACAGCCTTTAGTGAGGTAATTAAGGCAAAGTGAGGTAATTAAGGCAAAATGAGGCTGTTAGGGTGGGCCCTGATCCAAGATGACTGGTGTCTTCTAAGAAAAAGGACACAGACCCCCACCGGTGCTTGTGCACATGTAGGGACAACCATGTGAAGGGGCAACAAAGGAGGTGGCTGACTGCAAGTCGAGGAAAGAGGCCTCCGAATGAAATCAACTGGCTGGCACCTTGAGCTTGGACTTAAAGTATCCAGAATTAGGAGAAAAAATAAATTTCTCTCATTAAGCAACTCAGTCTGTGACATTTTGTTATGGCAGGCCTACCAGACCAACCCTGCACTTGCCTAGGCCCTGAGAGTGAGTGCCGGCTTAAATGTGTTCTTAGACCTAGCTTCTAGCTCACCTACAACCTCAGGCTTGAATTTGAGGGGGACGCACACTCCCCAGTTGATTGAAAAATGCTGGGTGGTGGTTGAAGGGGAGGGTGAGCCCCATGTTCTCTCCTGCACATACTCACAGAAGGGAACGTTTTGCTGGTCCACCAATTGCTTCTAAATTTCTAAACGCAGCAATGTTTGATGGGTTTATACTGTGCCTGATGGCTCGATGTCTTTCCTGAAGACAAAAGTTGCTGCTTCTCTTCTGAGTGTCCTGAGAACTAAAGAGTAAGTGTCAGCAACAGGTTTATGTCTCCCATCACACATCACCTCCGGAAGAAATGTTTGAAGATCTAGTGGATATATGTGTCGTAGAATTAAGAAAAGAGGAAAGGCTTCTGGATAAAGGTCCAAGAGAATTCCAAAGAGCCAAGAGAAGGAAAAACCAGCAGCTAGACAAAGTGCAACTCAAGAATATCAAAGAGAGATTTCTAAAACATTATAGAAAAAGAGCACAAATCAAGGTGCAGCCATCATATTGACTGAGGATTTTTCAACAGTGACCCCAAATATAAGAAGACAATGAAAGGGTGTTTCAGGGTAATAACGTAGAACATAGAATTTCCTATCCAGCTCAACCTTTAAAATATGAAGACTTGATAAAAATATTCTCTTGTATACAAGACCTCAGAAATTAAACTATTATAACTGCAATAAATGTAAATGAACTAAATTCACCAGTATAAAAGATAAACTGAATACAAGTCTACATGACACTTATAATTTGATAACATTCAAATTTTAAAGGTAAATGAACCATACTTGGAAAATACAAAAAACAAAAAAACAAAAAAACCTGGAGTGGCTGTATTTATGTATAAAAGACTCAAAGACAAGGCACCTAGGTGGCACAGCCAGTTAAGCATCCAACTCTTGGTTTTGGGTCAGGTCATAATCTCAGGGTCATGAGATCGAGCCCCACCTGGGGCTCCATGCTCAATGCAGAATCTGCTTAAGACTCTCTCTCCCTCTCCCTCTGCCCCTCCTCCCAAGCACACGTTATCTCTCTCTCTCTGTCTCTCTCAAATAAATCTTAAAGACTAAGACAAACTGTATTGTTAGAGATAGAAAGGGTTATTACATAATAAAACAATAATGTAAACAAAACCTAATAGCATGTAAGTAAAAAGATTCAAAATTATTTGTTATATTTTAACATCTAGCAGTGAAGTACCCATTTCAAAAGGTAGAAAATGAATAGAATGAACATAAAGTAGAAGACAAAATAGTAGAAATTAATAAAATCAATACAAAAACACAAAAATCCATAAATTAAGAGAAAAAAAATTGGTCCAAGAAAGGTGAGACATATGAATAATAAGGAAAAAAGTACAAAAAGATGAGAGATTTAAAAGTTAAGGAAACGTGTCTCCAGGTATATGCTAAAGTTTTGAAAACCTGGACAAAATTCACGTAACTCAAAAAAAGTGTAGCTTAAATAAATGGAAGGCTTGAATATTTTTTTTAGAAAAGCAATTAAAGCAGTGGTTAAATCTTCCCATGAAGAAAACCACTTGATTCAGTTCAAATAGGTGATTTCTTTTTTTTTTTTTTTTTTAAGATTCTTTTTTTTTTTTTTTAAATTTTTTTTTTGTTATGTTAATCCCCATACATTTCATCATTAGTTTTAGATATAGTGTTCCATGATTCATTGTTTGTGCATAACACCCAGTGCTCCATGCAGAACGTGCCCTCCTCAATACCCATCACCAGGCTAACCCATCCTCCCAACCCCCTCCCCTCTAGAACCCTCAGTTTGTTTTTCAGAGTCCATCGTCTCTCATGGTTCTTCTCCCCCTCCGATTTCCCCCCCTTCATTCTTCCCCTCCTGCTACATTCTTCTTCTTTTTTTCTTTCTTAACATATATTGCATTATCAAATAGGTGATTTCTAACATTTTTGAATACACATCAATTTCACATTAACTTTTCCAGAAATTAGGAGGATAAAGGATACTTGCCATTCTCGTTCTGAGATCAGCATAACCGTGATGTGGAAATCAGACATTCTGTGAACATTACAGGTCTTTTCCACTCATTAAAATAGATGAAAAATATCCTAAACACAATTACCAAATTAAATCTGATGTTGTATAGGAAAGTTAGGTTTATTCTAGATGTGTAAGAAACGTTAGAAAATTCATAGTCATATAAAGAGATGTTCAGCATTAATGATTTAGGGAAATGCACCTCACATTCCCAATCACATGTTATGCCAATTAAATTGGCCAAAACCAAAGAGTCTGATGGTGCCAACTAGTGTGAGGACGTGGAGAGTATACCCACCAAGAGAAATTTTGCAGAGGTACAAGACACCTAAGAAATTTTATTGCAGCAATGTCCGCAACACCAAAAGCAGGCATGTGAATCGTTTCCATATCAACTGTAGTGATACTACGTGATAGTGAACTGTGTTCTGGTAGCACGATGGAATATTCTGCAATAGAGCACATGAACTATGCATAGTGACATGCAGCAAGATAGGTTGATATCGATATAATAAGTGCAAAAGGTAACCCAGAAACGTTACATCTTGTATAATTTTTTTCATAAAATACAACTAAAATGTAAAACACATTCTAGGAACTCCTATTCTGCAATGACTGTTCCTAAAGCAAGTGAATACAATAATGAAGATAATAATCAGGAGAAGGGTAGCTTCAGCACAAGGGTTGGAGATGGGGTCTTACATGTGGATTGGTGTCAGTTCTAGCTTTTGTTTAGATGATGGGTTCATGGGTTCATGGGTTCATGGGTTCACGCTCCCTCTTACTACATGTGAATGCATGACAAAATCAGTTTCAGTGTTTCTTGGAGACCCTCCTGGAGGCTTCCATCCTTTTTGACTCAGCTGGATTGTTTCACTTTTATATTTTTTAAATGTGTTTACTGTCTTCATAGTTGGGTTTTTGGATGACAGAATGGCAGGCTCGTGTGTTTAGACTGCCCTGCTTAAGCCTGGTATCCTTAGTATATTCAAGAAAAGCCTTTTGACCATCTCCTGTCCATTGAGGAGAGAAATAGTCCAGCTTGTGTCTTTTTTTTTTTAGTTCATTCTGGTTTCTTGAGATTGGTCAGCGTTATCAAAATAACAGGAACCTTGGGAGGGCATGCTATCTTGGAATTTTTTTGTGGGGGAAGGAGGCAGACTGGACAAACAGGCAAATCCACTGGGTTTAAATTTTAAAAGCATCACATAAACTTGAAATGCATCACCCTTATGTACCAGGTAATAATTTACCCACTCTCATTTTACAAATGGAAAATGGGATATCCTAGACTTAAGTAATTTACCCAAGATTCTACAACTTTTAAACCTCAGAACTCGGGCATTCTGGCTCCTGAGTCTCTACTGTTGACCTCTAACCCATATTATGAGTTCCTATTCTAGTAATCATTAGTATCTAATGTAACTTATGTACAGTCCTTGGCTCTGAGTCTGGCCAGCTATCAAGGTATTTGTATTTGTCAGAAATAGGTGAGACTGTGCTTTGCTAACATAAACCTTGAAGTCCCAGCAGCTTAAAAACATTAACCATTCTTACACTGACATCTTAATCTGGTTTGGGTTGGACAGTGTGAGGGAGCTCTCCTCCCAGCCTTGTCAAGGATTCAGACACCATGAGTCTTGTGCCCCCACCATGTTGGGGTCCTAGATTGCTCATTTGCAAATGAGGAAGCATATGTGAAACAGGCGTGAACCAAGTACCAGGGGGTAGTACCCAGAACATGACCCCGCTTGGTTACAAGGAGGGCTGGGAATACTTTTATTCCTGTGCCCAGGAAGGGGATGCAAATGGTTAGGAACACATTGGGTTGTTTCTACATAGGAAAACCCCCTTGGTAACCCAAGTTTGGCTGTAACATGGTTGGTGGTTGACTCTCATTTGCTGGTCAGTTCCCATTCTCAGTTGAGAGTGGGTTAACATTCTCGTCCTCTGTGGGGCATGAAAACAAGTCATCCTGTCTTGCGAAGCAGGGAAGCAGTGGTATTCACCTGACTTCCTGGTCCCCTTCGAAACCAGTTTCCTTTTGTCACAGTGTGAAATAGTCCATTGATTCTGAAACTCATTACTATTATCTTGAAAGTTCCAAAGTCGGTCAAAGTTAGGAAGCAGAATGCCTCTTAGGTGATTGAATCAAAATATAAGGATCTTAACTGGAAATAGAAAAAATGAACAGAATGAGATGAAGTTCTGATATGGTATCAAGATTCTGCTTTCTAACCTTGCCACATTTGAAATTTCTGAGACTGTGTCAGCAAGTCCAAAAACATCTGGACTGTTTTATCATGGTGTGCTCTTCCTCATTGTTCAAAATGGCTATGTGAGTTCCAGCCATCAAATTGAAGTTCTACAAGTCATTATGGAAGGTGCAGTAAAGAAAGACATGAAAAATTTTGAGATAAAACATTGAACAGTATACTAAAGTGTGCAACTCAAGACAAATTTACATGTATACACTGTTGTTTGTAATAAACACCAGAGGAAGATTTAGAACATTTCACAAACCCCAGAGGGCTCCTTCATGTTCTTTCTCAGTTAATAGTTCCAGCCCTGAAGTAACCATTCATTCTCCTCTGTAATTATACATTAGACGTGCTTATTGTTGATCTTAATATAATTGGAATCCTACTACATGATGTCTTTTTAAAGACTATTTTTTAGAGCAACAGTTTTCCATTCATCGGAAAATGGAGAAGAAGATACAGAGATCTCCCATGTACCCCCTGCCCCACCCCCCCCACATGCATGGCTTCTCCTATTAACATCGCAAATAGATAGGTACGTTTGTTAAAATGGATCATCCTACATTGACATGTGCTCGCCCAAAGCCCATAGTTTAATATTATGGTTAACTTTTGGTGAACCAATGTGTTTGGACAAATGTATAATGACCTGTATCCACCATTTTAGTATCCTACAGAGTAGTTTAATTGCCCTAAAAATCCTTTGTGCTCCCTATTCATCCCTTCTTCCTCCTTAACCCCTGGCAACTGCTGATCTTTCTGCTGTCTCCATTCTTTTGCCTTTACACTTTGTCGCATAGTTGGAATCCTAGAGTATGTAGCTTGTTCAGATTGGCTTCTTTCACTTAGTATTATGCATTTAAGATTCTTCCATGTCTTTTCATGGCTGATACCTCATTTCTTTTTTTTTTCTTTTTTTTAATAGTAAAGGTAATGTAATCATTTATTTTTAGAAGCATTTGCTAAACATGCCCAGGTTTAACTGTTGTTTATGTGTCTAAAATTTATCAGCCAATTACTACTAGAATTTTGTCCAAGAGAGATGAAAACAAGATGCCAGGTGGCTAGTGAATAATCTTTATGATGCTTACTGTCTTTTTTTTCCTTTCTTTTTTTGCATTTTTTAAATTTTATTATGTTAATCACCATGCATTACATCATTAGTTTTAGATGTAGTGTTCCATGATTCATTGTTTGTGCATAATACCCAGTGCTCCATGCAGAACATGCCCGCTTTAATACTGATCACCAGGCTAACCAATCCTCCCACCCCCTCCCCTCTAGAACCGTCAGTTTGTTTTTCAGAGTCCATCGTCTCTCATGGTTCGTCTCCCCCTCTGATTTCCCCCCCTTCATTCTTCCCTTCCTGCTATCTTCTTTTTTTTTTTCTTAACATATATTGCATTATTTGTTTCAGAGGTAGAGATCTGAGATTCAACAGTCTTGCACAATTCACAGCGCTTACCAGAGCACATACCCTCCCCAATGTCTATCACCCAGTCACCCCATCCCTCCTACCCCACCCCCCACTCCAGCAACCCTCAGTTTGTTTCCTGAGATTAAGAATTCCTCATATCAGTGAGGTCATGTGATACATGTCTTTCTCTGTTTGAATTATTTCGCTCAGCATAATACACTCCAGTTCCATCCACGTCATTGCAAATGGCAAGATCTCATTCCTTTTGATGGCTGCATAATATTCCATTGAATATATATTCCACATCTTCTTTATCCATTCATCTGTTGATGGACATCTTGGCTCTTTCCACAGTTTGGCTATTGTGGACATTGCTGCTATAAACATCGGGGTGCACGTACCCCTTCGGATCCCTACATTTGTATCTTTGGGGTAAATACCCAGTAGTGCAATTGCTGGGTCGTAGGGTAGCTCTATTTTCAACTTTTTGAGGAACATCCATACTGTTTTCCAGAGTGGCTGCACCAGCTTGCATTCCCACCAATAGCGTAGGAGGGTTCCCCTTTCTCCGCATCCCCGCCAACATCTGTCGTTTCCTCACTTGTTAATTTTAGCCATTCTGACTGGTGTGAGGTGGTATCTCATTGAGGTTTGGATTTCCCTGATGCCGAGTGATGTTGAGCACTTTTTCATGTGTCTGTTGGCCATTTGGATGTCTTCTTTGGAAAAATGTCTGTTCATGTCTTCTGCCCGTTTCTTGATTGGATTATTTTTTCTTTGGGTGTTGAGTTTGATAAGTTCTTTATAGATTTTGGATACTAGCCCTTTATCTGATATGTCATTTGCAAATATCTTCTCCCATTCTGTCAGTTGTTGTTTGGTTTTGTTGACTGTTTCTTTTGCTGTGCAAAAGCTTTTTATCTTGATGAAGTCCCAATAGTTCATTTTTGCCCTTGCTTCCCTTGCCTTTGGCGATGTTTCTAGGAAGAAGTTGCTGCGGCTGAGGTCGGAGAGGTTGCTGCCTGTGTTCTCCTTTAGGATTTTGATGGACTCCTGTCTCACATTGAGGTCTTTCAACCATTTGGAGTCCATTTTTGTGTGTGGTGTAAGGAAATAGTCCAGTTTCATTCTTCTGCATGTGGCTGTCCCATTTTCCCAACACCATTTGTTGAAGAGACTGTCTTTTTTTCATTGGACATTCTTTCCTGCTTTGTCAAAGATTAGTTGACCATAGAGTTGAGGGTCCATTTCTGGGCTCTCTATTCTGTTCCATTGATCTATGTGTCTGTTTTTGTGCCAGTACCATACTGTCTTAATGATGACTGCTTTGTAATAGAGCTGGAAGTCCGGAATTGTGGTGCCGCCAGCTTTGCTTTTCTTTTTCAACATTCCTTTGGCTATTCGGGGTCTTTTCTGGTTCCATACAAATTTTAGGATTATTTGTTCCATTTCTTTGAAAAAAGTGGATGTTATTTTGATGGGGATTGCATTTAATGTGTAGATTGCTCTAGGTAGCATTGACATCTTCACAATATTTGTCCTTCCAATCCATGAGCATGGAACGTTTTTCCATTTCTTTGTGTCTTCCTCAATTTGTTTCATGAGTGTTCTATAGTTTTCTGAGTACAGATCCTTTGCCTCTTTGGTTAGATTTATGCCTAGGTATCTTATGGTTTTGGGTGCAATTGTAAATGGGATCAACTCCTTAATTTCTCTTTCTTCTGTCTTGTTGTTGGTGTATAGGAATGCCACTGATTTCTGTGCATTGATTTTTATATCCTGCCACTTTACTGAATTCCTGTATGAGTTCTAGCAGTTTTGGGGTGGAGTGTTTGGGGTTCTCCACATAAAGTATCATATCATCTGCAAAGAGTGAGAGTTTGACTTCTTTGCCGATTTGGATGCCTTTTATTTCTTTTTGCTGTCTGATTGCTGTGGCTAGGACTTCTAATACTATGTTGAATAGCAGTGGTGAGAGTGGAAATCCCTGACACGTTCCTGACCTTAGGGGGAAAGCTCTCAGTTTTTCCCCATTGAGAATGATATTCGCTGTAGGTTTTTCATAGATGGCTTTTATGATATTGAGGTATGTACCCTCTATCCCTATACTCTGAAGAGTTTTGATCAAGAAAGGATGCTATACTTTGTCAAATGCTTTTTCTGCATCTGTGGAGAGGATCATATGATTGCCCCCCCCCAGCTTTCTTTTGGTGTCCATTAGCATGGTAAATGGTTTTCCACCCCCTCACTTTCAATCTGGGGGTGTCTTTGGGTCTAAAATGAGTCTCTTGCAGACAGCATATCGATGGGTCTTGTTTTTTTTTATCCAATCTGATACCCTGTGTCTTTTGATTGGGGCATTTAGCCCATTTACATTCAGGGTAACCACTGAAAGGTATGAATTTAGTGCCATTGTATTGCCTGTAAGGTGACTGTTACTGTATATTGTCTGTGTTCCTTTCTGTTCTATGTTGCTTTTAGGCTCTCTCTTTGCTTAGAGGACCCCTTTCAATATTTCTTGTAGGGCTGGTTTCGTGTTTGCAAATTCCTTTAGTTTTTGTTTGTCCTGGAAGCTTTTTATCTCTCCTTCCTTTTTCAATGACAGCCTAGCTGGATATAGTATTCTTGGCTGCATATTTTTCTCATTTAGTGCTCTGAATATATCATGCCAGTCCTTTCTGTCCTGCCAGGTTTCTGTGGATAGGTCTTTTGCCAATCTAATGTTTCTACCATTAAAGATTACATATCTCTCTCCCGAGCTGCTTTCAGGATTTTCTCTTTGTCTCTGAGACTCGTAAGTTTTACTATTAGATGTCGAGGTGTTGACCTATTTTTATTGATTTTGAGAGGGGTTCTCTGTGCCTCCTGGATTTTGATGCCTGTTTCCTTCCCCAAATTAGGGAAGTTCTCTGCTATAATTTGCTCCAATATACCTTCTGCCCCTCTCTCTCTTTCTTCTTCTGGGATCCCAATTACTCTAATGTTGTTTCGTCTTATGGTATCGCTTATCTCTCAAATTCTGCCCTTGTGATCCAGTAGTTATCTTTTTCTCAGCTTTATTTTCCATCATTTGGTCTTCTATATCACTGATTCTCTCTTCTACCTCATTTATCCTAGCAGTTAGCACCCCCATTTTTTATTGCACCTCATTAATAGCCTTTTTGATTTCAACTTGGTTAGATTTTAGTTCTTTTATTTCTCCAGAAAGGGTTTCTCTAATAACTTCCATGCTTTTTTCAAGGCCAGCTAGTATCTTTAAAATCATGATTCTGAACTCTAGGTCCAACATCATACTAATGTCTGTATTGAGTAGGTCCCTGGCAGTTGGTACTACCTCTTGTTCTTTTTGTTGAGGTGACTTTTTCCATCTTGTCATTTTGTCCAGAGGAGAACAGATGAATGAGAGGACAAAATGCTAACAGGGTAACAACGTCCCCAGAAAATATACTCTAAACAAATCAGAAATGACCTGAAACTGGGGGAAAAGAAAGGGAAAGAAAGAAAAAGGAAAAGGAAAAAAAAAAAGAAAGATAAAAACAAACAAAAACAGAACAAAACAAAAAAAAAACAGAATATGATCAAATATGATCAGGCTGGTGCATAGATCAGTGCCACACACTAGATTTTGGGTGTATTTTGGTCTGTTAGAAGAAAGTGCCTCCCAAAATTTTAAAGACAGAAAAACTTATATATGTATAAAAATAAGGGTTGATACGATGAAGGATGGAATATGACTGTAAAGATGAAAATTATAAAAAATTTCATAAAAGGAATTGATAAGTTGTTTGAAAAAAGAAGAGGATTTAAAATGGAAAAAAAAGGGAGAGAATGTGATCAGGCAGGAGACTAGAACAAAGCCATACACTAGAGATTTAGGGTATATTTTGATGTGTTAGAAGAAACTGTATCTCAAAATTTTAAAGAGAGAACAACTTATATATATATGCCAAAAATAAGGGTAACTACTATGAAGGGATAGAATATGACTCTAAAAATGAAAAATAATTTTTTTTTTAAAGATGAATTTTTTTTTTTTAAGATTTTATTTATTTGCAAGAGAGAGAATGAGAGACAGCATGAGAGGGAGGAGGGTCAGAGGGAGAAGCAGACTCCCTGCTGAGCAGGGAGCCCGATGTGGGACTCGATCCCGGGACTCCAGGATCATGACCTGAGCCGAAGGCAGTCGCCTAACCAACTGAGCCACCCAGGTGCCCGAAAAATAATTTTTTTAAAAAAGGGATTGATAAGATGTTGGTTGAATAACGGAAAAAGAAAAATTAAAAAAAAAATTAACTTTGAAAGACTAAAGAATCATGGTAAAAAAGCCATGGATTCTATGTGCAGTATTGCCCTAGCGCTGGAGTTCTGCCGTTCTCATTGATCGGTAAACCTGGTCTTGGTTGGCTGTTCTCGCTGATCTCCTGGAGGAGGGGCCTGTTGCCATGGTTCCCAAATGTCTTTGCCGGAGGCGGAATTGCCCCACCCTTGCCCAGTCCGGGCTAAGTCATCTGCTCGGGTTTGCTCTTGGGAGCTTTTGTTCCCTGCAAGCTTTCCGTACAGCTTTGGAGGCCGAGAGTGAAAATGGTGGCCTCCCAGTCTCCGCCCCAGAGGAGCTGAGAACTCGGGGCCGCTCCTCAGCCCCCAGAGAAAAGCCGTCAGTCACTCCCGTGTCCCCGGTCTCCGGCCACACTCCATGCTCACCCGGCCTGTGACCAAGCGTTTCTATCTCTGGCACCCGACCCCGGGTGGAGTCTCCAAACCCAGCAGATCCCTGCGGTGCGCTCCCACGCCGCTCCTCCCAGGGGAGGAAGGCGAGTCTCCCCGGATCTGCCCCTTGTTGGGTCCCTGCTGGAGGAGCAGTGGCCCGACTGTGCCGCAGATCACGGTTTATGGCAACCCCGAGCTGAGAGCCCACGCCTGGGCTCCGTCTCTGCAGACGGCTTCCCCGCTCCGATACCTGGGAGCTCTGCCGCACTCAGGCACCCCTGGTCTTTCTGTGACCCGGAGGATCCTGAGACCACACTGTCCCGTGAGGGTTCCACCCCCCGCTCAGCCACCGGAGTGACGTCCCTCAGCGGAGCAGAGTTCTAAAAGTTCCGATTTTGTGCTCCGGGGCTCTATCACTTGCCAGAATCGGCTGACAGAGGCCCCTCCCCCGCCATCTATCCTCCCGAATATCGCCTCAGATGCACTTCTCCGCATGTTCTACCTTCCAGAAAGTGGTCGCTTTTCTGTTCAGAGAGTTGTTGCTGTTCTTTTCTTCGATCTCCGGTTGAGTTCGTAGGTGTTCAGAATGGTTTAATCCCTATCCAGCTGAATGCCTGAGACCAGACAAAATCCAGGTCTCCTACTCCTCCACCATCTTGCTCCACACACCCCCTTTTTTTTTTAACCTCTCTCAGTGGTGCCTTTCGAAGAATAGAAGTTCTTAATTTTAATGAGGCCCAATTTATCGGTATTCTATGATTGGAGAATTTTGTGACCTTTTAAAAACAATTCTTGCATACTCCCAAATTGCTGTTTTCTTAGAGTTATTCTACTCTCTTTCATGATCAGGCCTGTAACCCTGGTAAAATTTTGAGTATGATGTGATAAAGTCAAGGCTCCTTTTTCCACCCTGTATATCCAATGCTTCCACCACTGTCTTTTCACATTGAATTGCCTAGATGCTTTTATCAAATCAATTGACCGTAGATGTGTTTATGTCTACTTTGGATTCTCTATTCTGTTTCCTTGGTCTTTGTATTCCTGCACCACTAGCACATGATCATGACTGTTGTAGCTTCACCCTGCAAGTTGAAAATGAGGCATTGTGAGTCCTCCATATTTATTCTTTTTATTATTATGACTATTCTAGGCCCTGTGAATTTCCATATAAATTCATAATCAACTTGTCACTAATTAAAACAAAACCCCCAAAATGCCTCTTGAAAATTTGGGATTACATTAATACCACAGATCATTTGATAATAGTCCAACATCAGTAAAATCTTACAATTAAATAATATGATATTTCTTGTCATTTCTTTTATTTTTTTCAACAGCCTTAGGGTTTTTAATGTAGAAGTTTTGCACATTGTTTATCAAATGTATTCTCATGTATTTTATGTTCTTGTTGCAGTCATGAATGGTATTAATTTCCAGTTGTTGCTAGTATACAACATAATTAGTTTATATATAAATTTTAATCAAGTGAGTTTCCTAAATATGTTGTACTTTATTTGGATTTTCTGTATACTCAATCACTTCACCTGTGTCCACTGTTGAATAAAACTACTGATAGTGGACATCTTTGTATTGTTCATGACTTCAATATTTTGCCATTCAGGTTTAATATCTAACTCTTGATTTTTTAAATAGATATCCTTTATCAAAATAAGGAAGTTTCTTTTAGTCTCTAGTTTGTTGAGAGCTTTTATCATGAAATATGTATTGATAAATTTTATCAGATCTTCTGCATTGACTTTTCTTGATTAATGTTATGGATTACTTTTTTTAGTGCTGAACTATTCATTTTTATAATAAAAACTTGGTTGTGATTTCATTATCTTAATATATTGTGAATCTTGATGTGTTAATATTTAGGATTTTATAACTATGTTGTGAAAGTTATTGTCCTGAAATTTTTCTTTTTTCAATATATTTTCCAGGTTTGGATGTCAGGAATATACTAGGAATAGAATGGGACAGACTTCATCTTTTTCTCTGTCCTTTCTTGTGGTTTCTTTGTGTGAAGGGTTTTGAATTGCAGATTTCAAATTCTTTAATTGATATAGTGATTCCTATTTTCTTTCTTCTTGAATGGGTCTTGTATTTTGTATTCACAGAATTGCTCCATTTCATCTACAGTGTTTAATTTATTGGCAAAAGCTGTTGATGATACTGTTTTGAATGCCTTTAATGTCTGTAAGTGAATACAGCCTTTATTCTTTTTTTTTTTTTTTTTAAAGATTTTATTTATTTATTTGACAGAGAGAGACACAGTGAGAGAGGGGAACACAAGCAGGGGGAGTGGGAGAGGGAGAAGCAGGCTTCCCGCCGAGCAGGGAGCCCGATGCAGGGCTCGATCCCAGGACCCTGGGATCACGACCTGAGCCGAAGGCAGACGCTTAACGACTGAGCCACCCAGGCGCCCCCAGCCTTTATTCTTGAAAAGGGTAGTGTTTCTCTGTGTTTCTTGGATTGCTAGGAGTTGGAGTAGATACAGTCAGAGGTTCATCTATTTTACTAATACTTTAAAACTGTTAACTTTTTCCTTTGATTAATTTCATTTTTCTCTGCTTTTTATTTTATTGATTTTACTCTTTTAAAAATTCTTCTACTTTCCTTAAGGGGAATATATTTTTCCAAGCTACTTTGAAGGAAGCTTACATCTTTCATTGTTCAGCCATCCTCCTCTTTTAATACAACCCTTTAAAAGCTATAAATTTCCTGCTAAATACTGCTTTAGCTGCATCCCACAAGTTTTGATATACTGTACTTTTACTGTTTCCTTAAAAATATTTTCAAGATTCCCTCATTATTTCTTCTTTGATTCATGTGTAGTTTCTAAACATATGGGTGTTTTCTTAATTCTCTTTGTATTTCTAGTTTAACTCTCCTGTGATCAGACCATTTTTTCTGTGTGATTTGTGTCCTTTAGAGCTTGTTTAGATTTTTTTTGTTCCAGCCTGTGTTCTATTTTGGTAAATGCTCCATGTGTACTTAAACAGTGTGTATTTTGTAGTTATTGGATGTATGGTTCTATATTTTTCAATTATGTCAATACATTATTTCAAGTAAGGTAAATATTCCGTATCTCCTTACAGTTTCTGACTTGTCTTCCACTTCCTGTAATTCCCAGTGGCACGTTAACTAGCTCAAAATATGGAGCTTTATAATGTAATTTGTTGGCTTGAATTGAATTGGTTTGACTTGTACTAAGACAGTCATCATTTTAAGGATCATAGGGAAAATGGTGTAAATTGAGAGGCATCCTTCCTATCTTCCAGCGAGTTAAGGGTGGTCTGTAGTAGGCAGACGTTCCTTTGGTGATTGCCGTAGCCGGCATCAATCTCTGTCTCTCCAGACCTGTAGGATAGAAACCATGTTGTAAAAACTAACACAAAGGCATATTTGCTTTCCTTGATACAAAGGGTCACTTTTTATTAATTTAACCTAAATATTTGCATGTATCTGGGCATTTTTCTGATTGAGTATAAAAGCCAAATAAGCACATGAAAGTAATAATTCTTCCCTATGCTTCAAATGGATAACAATATATAAAAATAGGAATTTACTCTATTTTTTAATCTTTAATATTCTTTGAATAGCCAGTAATTACAGTTTACCTGTTCCTTTAGCTGTCCTGTGAAGTTCCTTAAGACATGGCCTGTTTAGATGCTCAGTCAGCTTATACAGGCTTTGATGAAAGGAAGAGAGGCTTTAAAGTATTTTTCATAAATGCTTACTGCTTTGGAAACCAATGACAGTATTACTAACTGGAGTGTTTCCCAGGGTGATAATGTTACTCACTAAAATCAACAAGTAAGGATGTGTTTGAAGAAATAGTTGACTTAGGACTCATAACTTCAAGAGGAGTACTTGTATTCTAGAACAAACATCATACAACACTTATTGGATATGTTTTATAGCCTTTCTGTGCCTCCAGTTTTTTCATCATAATTCTCCCATTGGAGTAATGCCTGCCTCTTGGGTTCTTTGAGGACACTGCTGCCTTATAAAAGAGGTGCCATGAGTCATCTTGACCTTCTCTGACTTCGTGGCTCTCCCAGAGATATTAGGGTTTTTAATTCTTGCTTATTTACAAACACACAGTGTTAAGATTGTCTGGATAGAATAACCAGAAGAGTCAGGTATTGTGAGAGGGGCCTCCAAGTGTGTTATTAAGAAACTTTATTCCTCAAAGGTCACCTTCTGACTGCCAGTGAGGTTTCAGTAAGTTTTTTCTATGTAGACAAAACTTGTCAGATCTCTTGGATCTTAATAAATGTTTATATCTAAGTCCAAAGTCAAGTTTTCTGTGAAACAAAAATTGGCTATGACCATATTGTGACTGTCTGTCCAAAATCAGGCAGAAAGGGAAGAAAAAAGGAACAATGAACAGATGGCACAAATAGAAAAAAAAATAAGATGGCACATTTTAATCCAGCCAGTCGGTAATTACATTGAATGCAAGTGGTCTTAGTATTCCAATTATGAAACAAATTGTAAAACTGGGGGCGGGGGGGGATCAAGATCCAAATAAGTATTGTCTATAAGAAACCCACTTTAATTCGGAAGCCATATAAGTTTAAAACATAAAGATATATACTATGCAAACACTAATTTAAAAGAAAGTTGAACTGGTTATGGCAGTATTAGACAAATATTAGGGCAAAGAATGTTACCAGGGATAGAGACATTACCTATTGATAAAATCGTCCATTCACCAAGAAGACAGTCTTCAACGGCTGTGCACTGAACAATGGAACATACAAAACAAAGATCAAAAGAGAACTAGACTAGTATACAATAAGTTTTTATCACTCCTTTCTCAGTGATGAATAAAATCAAGAAGGATGTGGACAGCTTGAACATTATCCACCAACTTCTTGTAATTGGCATTTATAGAATATGCCATTAAACAAAAGCCAAGTATACTTTCAATTGCACATAGATTATTTTGAAGATAGAGCATATTCTGAGCCATAAAATCTGAACAAATTTTAAAGTATTGTGTATAATCTGTTCTCTTACCACAGTGGAATTAAATTATTAACAAAGATAGGTGAAAAATCCAAAATATTTGAAAGTAGCAAATGAACCTCTGATCCACAGAAGTCCTCACAGGGGAAATTAGAAAATATTTTGAATTAACATAAAAGCCCATCAAAAGTTGTCAGGTAAGCTAGTACTGTGCTTTGAGGGAAATTTGTAGCATTAAGTACTTATACTAGGGAAGAAGGATCAAAACAATGATCTAAGCTTCTTTAAGAAACCAGAAAAATAAGAGCAAATTAAAGCCAAGGTAAATGGAAGGAAAAAAATAAGATCAGAGGAGGGAGGGGGTAGAGGGTGGGGTAGATGGGTGATGGGTATTAAGGAGGGCTCTCGTTATGATGACCACTGGGTGTTGTATGTAAGTGATGAACCATTGAATTCTTCTGAAACCAATATTGCACTATATGTTAACTAGAATTTAAATAACAAATTTGAAAAGAAAATAAGAATAGAGATCAATGAAATTGAAAACAGAAAACAATAGAAGATATCCATGAATCCAAAAGCTGATTCTTTGAAAATTTCAGTGAATCTTATCAATCTTTAACCAGACCAAGAAAAAGACACAAATTAACAATATTAAGAACGAGAGAAGACATTCCTACAAATCCTGCTGACATTGAGAAGATAAGAAGTGTGTGTCATTGACAACTACGCCCATACGTTTAACTTCTTCAATAAATGGGCTACTTTATTTTGAAAAGCACAACTACCAAAGCTCAATCAAGAAACAGAGAACCTGAATCGTCTTACGGTCTATGAAACTTTTCCATAAAGAAAAATTCAGGGCAAGATAGCTTCACTAGTGAATTCTACAACAACCATTTATAGAAGAAATATTGTCAACTCTACAAAATCTCTTCCAGAAAATACACAAGAAGGGAACACTTTCCAACTCATGCATTACATTCATAACACAGCTAGATAAAGGTATTAAGAGAAAATTACAGAGCCCTATCCTTCATAAACATAGATGCAAAAATCCTCAAGAACAGTAGCGAGTTGAAACTTGGAATATATAAAAAGAATGATGCAGTATGGCCGAATTGAGTGTGAAACTGTTCAATATTTTAAAATTTGCCATTTCAACCAAACAACCCCTGGAGATAAGCTATGATCATCTCCATAGATGTGTAAAAGAAATTTCTTAACCTTATCAAAGAGGCATCTATGAAATACCTTCAGCTAATATCTTACCTAATGATGAAGGATTTAATACTTTCTCCCAAAACCCAGAATCAAGGCAAGGAGGCCACTCTTCCCACACCCGTTCAAGTTGCGGTTCTAGCCAGTCCCGTACATCAAGGAAAAGAAAGACCTGTTTTGGAAAGAAAGAAAGAAAACTGTCTCTATAGAAGACATGATTGTGTACACACAAAATTTTTTAAAAATATCCCCCCCACAAAAAAAAAAAAAAAATGACTGAATACATGAAACCAACTGTATTTCTATACATTAACAGTATTAGAAATTTCAAAAATATAGTTCCATTTACAATAATAGGAAAAGAAAACATGAAATATGTTTCTGTTGATGACACCGCAGGATATATACGCTGGAAACCACAAAACCTACTGAAAGAAATGAAAGCCTGCCTAAATGTTTGGAGAGACACACTGTGTTCTTGGACTGGAAGACTCAGTATCATTAGGGGATCTAATTCTCCCTAAATTGGTCATTGGGTTTAATCCAATCCTAAAGTCACAGCAGAAACTTTCTGTAGAGATTGACAGACTATTCTCAAATTTGTATGGAAAAGTTCCAGTTCGCAGGTATCCTGGCGCTTGTCCATCAGTCCATCATGTAATTCCTTCAAGGGAAAGTGCTAAAGTCTGGATTTCCCACTCTTCTCACGAGAAACAAGATTTAAATTTTTCAGATTAAGGTGGTTTCAGCTTCATGCCTGATAAACCTTTTGGAGAAAAAAAATAGAATGACTTGTTGGATTACATTGTCTTTGATTTTTTGATATTTAGTTGGTAATTATAATTGTGTAATTGCACATCATAGACTCAGAATTAACGTGTTCTTTTCTCCAAACTTTCTGCATATTGGAGCATTAGAATTCTTTTGGTTGGTTTTAGAAACATTCTAGGATTTTAAAATATTTTGCATTTAATACTGAAAACATGAAATCTACATAATGTATGCAGCATAACTAATATTAGAAGCATGTTCAAGGAGCAGCCTGTGGGGTTAATAGAGTTTAATTTGCAAGACAAATGAAGGCTTATTTCCTCCTAGGCACTCTGCTCTTAATTCTGGTCGGGGCACTTTTGAAGACTAGTACCATTAATAGATGACGTGAACCCATGTTGGGCAGGAGCAGAACTATCTAGCGGTGGAATCAGACAACCTTTCCACTCAGATGGGTGTTCCCCAGAATACAGAGCTGTTTCTTGAAATACAGTGCTTACATACTTGTGTGATGGTTTCCTCAGACAGCCATACTCTGGGGCAGGGGAGCAGAAATGGTTTATGTATCCCTACAATAACCGTGATTATAAAAAATTAGACACTCTGAATGCCCCCACACACAGTGGGGCGGGGGGGGGGGGTTCTACTACGTAAATCAAGATTTATCTGTACATGGGACTATTCTGCATTTTTAAAAAATGATGTTCCCAGGAATCTTCCTAACAAAGGAAGGTACTTACTATAAACATCCCACCTGACTTTATCAAAAGAAAATTTAAATGATTGAAAGACTTAACCACAACTGATTTAACATATTCCTTTATCTGTGGTTGATGGGGTTGTGGATAATTGGTAACTGCCCGGGTGTGATCCCTTGTGAGTCAGCAGAGCTGGCTTTAGGGTTCAGCTGGTGTCACCCTTGGCATTTGAGACACTTCAGTCTTTGAGCTGACTGTGCTCTCACTAAATGATCGCAGTATCCCCTAGTCACTGAGACGGCCAGAAATGCTTGCACGCCCTCTAAACATCCTGTAGGCCTGCACTCCTGGCCTGCTTGAGAACCCAAGGTCAGTGACTTCTGAAACTGGCAAAAGAGCGTCAGGACACCTACCGAATGTTCTGATTGTGCCCCGTAGAGGAGGTCAAGCAACCAGGATACTAAGGGATTTCTCAGACTCTCATTTTTATTGATGATTTATAGACAGAAAAGGGGGTTTTGTAGCCAAGTGGAAACCTGTTAGAAAACCAGGTGACCCTGTCCTGTTTTTGTCCGGTCCCTCCTCGGGCTGTGGCCAACGTGGGACCACCAGGGCTGGGTGTCCACCAGTCCAGGTAGAGCTGGGAGCTGTGGGAGGGGACCTGCCAAGGCCGGTAGGAGAGCTACGAGAGAATAGGAAGTTCGACTCAAAGAGAAAAACTGGAGTAAGCAGTTTGGAAAAGTCAGATGTTTAAAACATGAAAAGAAATGTAACTTTGAGTTGCAGAGGTTTTGAGTTTCATGATCTTGATGTGCCAGCGTCTCTCTTGGGGCTGACAGATCCAGGGCGAAGCGTTCAAAGGCAGCAAGTCCGTTTGAGCAGGGCCAGGGCGCACAGACGCGCCGGGAAGGGGGTGGCCAGCACGGGGCCAGGCCTGGGAGCCAGGCTGCAGTCCTCCTCAGACCGCTGTCCGAGGAGGGGCAGGCACGGTGGCAGCTACCTGCGAAATCCGCGGCTGGCCCTTTCCGCAGAAAAGGGCCATAGCGCATGGCCGCCTTCTCCATCCACCCCAGAACCTAATGTCTTCCACTCTGAAAGTGACTCATGACCCCCCTCCTGGTGGTGCCCCTCTGAACCTCTGGACATAACAAGCCAGCGTGGATTTCGTGGCATGCTTCAAATCAGGGCATCAAAGCTATGCTTTTTATGGTGACTTTTTAGAAATCTGAGAGTTCTAAAACAAATTTTTGACCTTCCATTTATGTGGCCTTGACCTGGATTGAGGTTGATTTCATCTCTTTCCTGAAGCACCCTTTCTTTCAGGAAGCCAGGGAGTGTTTGGAGAGGCTCTTGGCTCCCCCCGTTAACCTCCGCGTTCCATGAATCTCTGCAGAGGGCCAGCCATGTGCTGCACCTCATATACGGGGTGGAGCTCTTCTCTGAGCTCACGTCTCATTTGCTGGGAAGGGTCTTCCGGCCCACCTTCTCTAAAGAGGCACCACCCTGCCAGTCCCCATGCAGCCCACCCCCGTTGAGTGTTCTTCTGGCAGTTGTCCTTATCCGTTCATTTGTATGAGCTTACGGTCCATCCCAGAACACATGCTCGGAGGAAACGGTCTTACTCCCCTGCCTCTCTAGCACCCACAACATGGTGTAGCTCAGGATAGATGTTTGGTCAGTACTCATTGAATGAGCAAATAAATGAATGAGCAAATGAATGAATGAGGACAGATAGGATGTAGGCCCTCAGGGCAGCAAGACAATTAGAGTAATGATAAAGTATGCTGCA
>NW_022589731.1:24452513-24459693 GCF_004348235.1 Phoca vitulina
CTTCTTGGCAGCTAGTCAGCCCATATCTTATGTAGATCAGTGTTGCAGACCCTAAAGGGTCTCCGTTGAGGAATAATTTTTGATATTATTAAGTAATTATTAATTCATGCAAAAGTAAACCGAGGAACTCAACTGGCTTGTGGTTAGAGCTGACTCTCATTCTCCGATTCTAAGTGTCTGGGGCTCTTAGCCTGTAATCCCTGGGTGAGGGGTCACAGCCTAGTGATGCTCTAAGTGTGGTCAGAAGACCGCCGCTGGGCTGCATGGCTCACCCGTGAGGCTCCGTCCCTAGGAAGGGCTGGGGTAGCCTTGGGGCAGAATATGTACACGGCTGTGCCTTGGTGCCTGGCACGGGTTCATAATTTCGATGCAAACCAGATGTCGCTGCAACTCTGGTGTCTCTTTGCAGTTTTGTCATTCATCATAGCGAAGCTGGAGGAAGCTGGTATGTGTAAAGGTCTGTGACCCAAAGCTACTTGCTGGCCACAGGTGCTCTTCATACCTTCAGGTCCAGGAGGGAGCTGGTGGGATGGAGGCTCTCCCCGTGGCTGCATCCGGAGCTCCCGGTGCCCACCCTGCTGGAAGCGGACAGAGCCACAGCCCCCCCCAGGAGGCTGGACTGAGGTTGTGCCCTCGGTCCTGTGCCCCATGGTTCTGTCTTGGGCTTGGGGGAGCTGTGGCCTCCCAGCTAGTGAATATTCAGTGTCCGAACTAGAGCACTGTCTACATTTGCACTGGGCTGCTGAATCTCTCGCCCTCCCACAGTGATTGTGCTCAAGAAACAAGGCCTTCCCTTCATGTCCCCGTCTCAGACTACTTCTGGTCATGTTTGTCAAATTGATCCTGCTTGGGTAAACACTAAAAACGGTACCAGTTTCCTGATTTCAGTATTTGTAGGGGTGGCCTTGGTGAGGCAAGAGAAGTTTGTCATCCTTTGTGTCCCTGGAAGTACAGGTGAAGTTCAGGTGTCAGGGGACTAGGGGTGCTGGCTGCCTTCATGCCCGCTCCAGCCCGCCGCCTCCCACCTGGGCTGCTGTGCTGAGGGACGTGACTCTCACAGTAGGACAGGCCAGGGGCCCGCAGTCCTGTCTGAGGGACGTGACTCTCACAGTAGGACAGGCCAGGGGCCCGCAGTCCTGTCTGCACCCCGCACAGCGGCAGGGCGCCCAGCTGGTGTGGCGGCCCCGAACCCGCCCCTCGTCGCTGTCCTCTGTACCTCCTTGCCCTGCGGCCGCGTGCTGACTGGTGTTCTCCGCACTGCCTGGATGGCTGTGCTCGCAGACTCCGCGTGGCACCCTCCCCTGCGGCTTCATCAGGGTGGTCTCTGTGGAGGCAGCCCTTGAAGCCGGGGCGAGTGTGGTCTTCCCCGAGAGCCAGCGTCCCATCACGGCCAGACCTTCCCTCAGATGTGTATTTCTCCAACACCCACCGCACAGGCTCTCCTAGATAGCACGTTTTCTGTATTAATTAGTTATGTGGCAGTCCCAGGGGACCAATAAGTTAAAGAAAGAACTAGTATGAGTGAATTTTTTAAAGGTCATTTGACTCTAGGAAAACCTGTTTGTTTGTTTTTAAAGCATTTTATAGAAATGTTCGATGGCAAAGTAAAATGTGAAGTATTAAATGGTTCTTACTGTAGTGAACAAATTGCCCCTGATGCCATTTACATCCTTGTGTGCTACATTTAGCCCGATATACTTGTCTACCTAATTCTCTGCACACTGAAAGAGCTCATGCCCCAATGTGAGAACACTAGGAGTTACACGATAATTATAACCAATGAGGAGAAAAATCATTACCTTCCCAGACCGCCTGAGCCCCACACCCCCGGCCAGCCTGCACCCAGCCTGAGTACTGGAGTTCCTCCTGGCACAAGGCACAGTGCTGTGGTTCTGCCTCCCAGTGGTGTCCCCGAGGGGGTGTGGGCCGTGCGACCCCGTCCCTCTGGGCTGCTGTGACAAAAGTATCACAGAGTGGGTAGCTTGTAGACATGTATTTCTCATGGTTCTGGAGGCTGGAAGTTCAAGGTCATCATGAAGCCAGTGCATTCAGTGTCTGGTGAGAAGAGCCCGCCTCCTAGACCGTGGTCTTCTGTGTCCTCCCAGGGCAGAAGGGACGAGGGGGCTCTCTGCGGCTCCCCTCCTAGGGCACTGATCCCATTCACCGGGGCTCTACCCTCATGACACAGTCACCTCCCAGGGGCCCCACCTCATAACACCTTCGCCTTGGGGGTTAAGGTAACATGACGTTTGGGGAGACACAAACATTCAGACCATAGTCCTGGGGATGGGCCTTCCTCTGAAGAATCTCCAGGCTGATACAGGGTCGCCCTGGTCTGTCCCAGATCACAGGTGACAGAGTCAACTATGACAGCAGATAGCATTCAAGTTTATGTAATAAAGGTTGTAATAACCTCTAGGTACCTTTCCAACATCAGGAGTCTCCTCCGTGAAGGACCTTTGGCTGTTAACAAATAGTGCTGAAGGTCTGTTCTTTGAAGTTAGTTTTATTTTTATTTTATTTAAAATCAATTAACATATACCGTATTATCAGTTTCAGAGGTAGAGTTCAGTGATTCATCAGTTGCATATAACACCCAGTGCTCATTATATCACATGCCCTCCACAATGAACATCACCCAGTTACCCCACTCCCTCACCCCTCTCACCTCCAGCAACCCTCAGTTTGTTTCGATGGTTAGGAGTCTGTTATGGTTTGTCTCCCTCTCTGATTTCGTCTTCTTTGAAGTTACTTTTAAAATAATCTGAATAATCTAGAAGTTAAACAGTGTAGGTCCTCAGAATTAGCATTCTGCTGTCTCTGTGCTTCTGTATTTGAAAGTGAAACCTTTCCAGTTCATATCCACAAGATGGCCAGCATGTCTTCTGCAGACCTGCTAATAGTAACCCCCTAGTTTTACACGTCACACAGGTTTACAGATTCAAAGTGCTGGAACAAACAATCCTAAAATTTGTATGGAATCAGAAAAGACCCTGAATCGCCAAGGAAATGTTGAAAAAGAAAAAGCTGGGGGCATCACGTTGCCTGATTTCAAGCTATGTTAAAAACAGTGGTCACCAAGACAGCATAGTACTGGCACAACAACAGACGTATAGACCAGTGGAACAGAATAGAGAGCCCAGATATGGACCCTCAACTCTGTGGTCAGATAATCTTCGACAAAGCAGGATCCTGAAAGTTTGAAGTGGAGTATGCACTTTGTTTTGGGTGGAGGCTGGGTGAGCCCCCGGTGCTGAGGCCTTGCTGGGACAACCCATGTGGGAAGCATGGGCCACAAGCAAACCTCACCAAACCCAGTGGTGGCCGGGTCTCCCTGGTAGTCGACTGGGACTTTGATCAGCTGTTGACTGGCTCAGGCCAGAGATTTTGAGGCAGCTTATAAAATTTCATAATGCAATAAGAAACACGTGTGAGGAAGAGGAAAGGGTGGGGGGGGGGGTACATACCTGACAGTAGAAAGGGAAACCTCAGGGCAGGACAGCAGGGGAGTTTGTCAGCCTTCTGGAAAAGTCTGTTCCGCATCACAGTCCAGGGTCTTTGGGGTGTAGGGGACAGCCAGGGGCAGCAGGGACCCTGCAGTCAGGGAGCTGGGGTGGCCCCCGGAGACCACCTGCCCGAGCCCCACCCCTGGCAAGTGGCAGCCTGTGTCAGCCACTGGCCAGAGCTCCCTCAGTGCCCCCCTTTTTCCCACCCTCCCTGCCACCTGCCCGGTTCTTAGATACCATGAGGATGACCGATCAGAAACAACAGTTTCGTCACAGTCTGGTGCTGTATCTGAGAAGACAGAAGGCCTCAGAGATCCATCGTGAACAATGATGAAGATGGTGGGGGGTTGTGTGCAGAGCAGTAGCCCTCGGGGCTCGGACCGGGAGGGCCCGCAGGTGGAATCAGGCAGCCGTGCCCACGTCACTGTGTCCCCAGAGTCTCTTGTGTTAGGAGCAATGGGATTCCACTCGTACTTTGTTCCATCGTTCGTCTGCTCTTCTGTCACACGGATAAAATGTAACATCAGTAGCTCTGAGCACAAGTTCCTTTGGGTCACCGTGAGCTTCAGGCTCAGCAGGGCAGGGAGGTGGGAATCGTCCGGTTGTTGGAGGCCCCCGGGACACAGGGTCGGCGGGACGGTCCGCGCCTGAGAGGCCGGTGCGGTGTGCTGGTGCACAGGCCGGGTCAGGACGTGTGCAGGGGTGCCGGGGGACGGGGGACGGGGAGGGGGGGGCCGCTGCTGGTAGCCCAGGCAGGGGAGCGCCTCTACCTGCCTTCTTCTGCCCGAGGCCCCTTGTGCAGTAAGGCCACCCGGGGGTGGACACTGGAACGTGGTGGGGGGACAGGCCGCTTGCTTTCCGGAAGGTCTGATGGAGACCTTGCTGCCAGCTCGGGGGTGAGGCTTCCTGTGGAGAACCAGCGAAAGCATTTAGGACGGCCTCTGAAACGTCCTTCCTCGTGCGGGGGTGTCCCGGCAGCGGCGGAGGGGGGCACGCGGCTGAGCGGCCAGGGCGCGGCTGACCTGTGCGTGGTGCCGGGGGCCGGCTGCCCCCCCAGGGGAGGCCGGGGCGGACCCCGCGCTGCGGGGCACACAGCCCGCCCGCCTGCGGCCGCGGAGCCTCCCCGCCGACAGCCGCTGCCGGCCGGGACCCGACCCCGTCGGGGCCGCGTGGGCAGCCGTGGTTCGGGGGACGGGGAGCTCAGTTTTTATCGGTCTGAAGCCTTGGTTACCCGGCTGTGGGTTGGCGAAAAGGTCGCTACGTTTCTTTTCACAAATCGGAATTTGACAAACGTGCACAAGGTCCGATTTTCCGGGTGTCACTGCTCTTGCTTCTGGAGGGCGTGAGCCTAGACGTGGGCGGGAAGGGCCGGGCGGAGGTCCCCCCAGCTCTCCCCTCCGGTCTGGGCGAAGGGACTGGCGTAAGCAGACTGGGGATGAGCTTGTAAAGCACTGGTAATCCTTTGCAAAGAGGGCAAATATAAATGTAAATCATCTTTAAGGGCGAGTGCACGGGAGCGGGCCTCCAGCACGGCCGCGGGTCGTCCTGGGTGCGCAGGAGGGAGCTCCGCGAGGACCGCGCTGGGGCGGGCTTGCTGCGCGTGCGCTCTCGGTCTTGCGGAACCGCACTGTGAACTGCGGAGCGCGTGCACTTTCCGGAGGAAAAGGTACAGTATCGATAGAGAGGCATTGATTTTGCATTGAGCGTGTGGGTGAGAGGTGGCGTTTCTGGCTGAATAAGCTAGCGACAGCCGGCAGCAGTAACAGTGGCCCCCACCCTCATTCTGAGTTCACATCCCAGAGGGGTCAGCTCTTCTGCGAGACCGGCCTGTGCAAGTCCCATGGCACGTGCACACTCTTGGTCCCAGGGCAACCCAGATGAAAAGCCACGGAGAGATGGGGACCGCTGGTGCCCGGTGCCCTGCTGGAGTGTTCTTCGGACTTCAGTACCTGTGGCACCTCGGATAGAAGGGTATGTGTGTGCACGTGACGGGAGCGGTATGGGCTGCAGTGGGATCAGGGATGCCCTGCCTCTGGCCCCAGCACCGTACTCTCCTGAGCGCCGGTCGTGTGCAGCGTCTGCTGAGATAGGAGCACAGCAGCACGGCTTCGAGCTCGCGCCAGCCCTCCTGGCTGACCGCCTCGGGAGCTCCCGGGACAAGCAGGTAGGAGGCCCGCCTGGGAAGGTGGTCATGTCACCTTTCTGGGGAGGCCGTTCTCCAGATGCTGAGACCCAATTTGACATTAACCTTCACATTCCACAGAAACAGTTCTATGAAAGGGTAGCATAGAAGGGCTCCCTACTAGGCCAAAAGCACTTCTTCAACCAAAGACCCGGCAAAAATAGCGATACTTCACCTTCTGCTCAGTCTGAAGCCAGCAGGCTTTCTGTGCGGTAGATGGGCTTTGTGAATGAGGTCAGGGGTTTGTCATCGTCTGCCAAGTTGTAAGTGACCATCAAGGGTCCTGTCGGACAGGGACTCTGTCTGCTCCTGGGGAGTCCGTGTGCCTCCCTGCCTGTGGTTGTCAGACTGGTGACCCTGGGGCTTCGGTGCTCTCACCATCATTGTCTACCCACCCCGTGCAGTGCAGTGACTGTTCAAGAGTTACGTGTGTGGCACATTAATTGGCAAGTAATTTTTTGTGAAACATGCCATAGCTGTACCGGCTTTAATTCATTTAACAAACACTTAATGAGGACCTACTGTGTTCTGGGAATACAGAGATCCCATAACAAACCAGATTAGAAACCTGGCTGAAAAGTGCTTATAATCTTGGCTGAGGATGGAGGTAGGCAGGCAGGAGCGAGACAGAAGGACTCTGTAAACTGTATTTCACATATCCGGTGCTGGTGAGTGTCCTGGAGAGCCGGCGAGCGGGAATGAAGGATGAGACCAGTGCCAGGGATGGGGTGGGTGCCTTTTAAATGAGGTGATCAGAGGCCTTGCTGAGGAAAAGACCTCTGACCTCCTGGGGGACAACTCAGCTAGGCCCCGGCCGTTTGTCATGCCTGTGGGAGCCTCGACAGCAGTGTGAGCTGGCTTCGTGAAGATGCTGAGAGGAGTGGTACTCCTTAATCTCTGAATTCACCTCGGGTGCAAATTCATAGCCAGGCCTTCCCTAATTGCCACCTCTGCACTGTTTCTTTGGCTTAGAAAATTCTCTTAAATATATTTAAACGTGATGTTGAAATTGGTAGGCACCCCCTCCCCATCCCCAAAGATCACCAAATCTTTGCGGGTCTTTCAAAAAGTAAAGGTGACCTCCCTAGTCCTATTACACTGTTTTGTGTTTGCTTTTGCTTCTTTAAGACTAATTAATGTGGGGCGCCTGGGTGGCTCAGTCGTTGAGCGTCTGCCTTCGGCTCAGGTCATGATCCCAGGGTCCTGGGATCGAGCCCCACATCGGGCTCCCCGGTCCACGGGAAGCCTGCTTCTCCCTCTCCCACTCTCCCTGCTTGTGTTCCCTCTCTCGCTGTGTCTCTCTCTGTCAAATAAACAAGATCATTAAAAAAAAAAAAAAAAGACTAATTAATGTGTGGGTGTCCCCAGTCCCTCCTATCTGAGTGTCAACCAAAGAACCAAAACGGAAGGCTGGGTTCCCGCCTCCTTCCACAGCAGGCAGGAGAATGCTGCAGGGACTGTCCCGGGCTCCGTCCACAGCAGGCTGGAGGAT
>NW_022589731.1:24459703-24507239 GCF_004348235.1 Phoca vitulina
CGGGCTCCGTCCACAGCAGGCAGGAGGATGCTGCAGGGGACTGTCCCCGGCTCCGTCCACAGCAGGCAGGAGGATGCTGCAGGGACTGTTCTGGAAGAAGCAAGCAGCACAGCTGTGTTATTGACTAGTAGCAGGCAGCTTTTCCTTGCCTGCCACCCAAAAGCAGACTTGCTACTCTATTTGTTTCATAAAATATGCATTGAGAGCAACACCCAAGTGCTGAATGACAAGTGACCCTCAGAGCATGCCTGTATGTGCTGTATTGGCTTGCCAGTGTTTCTTAGAGGCAGCGTTGATTCTAATTCAGTAGGATTTTTAACCCCTGCATTTAAAACTCTTGTTTGGAAAGTCCATGCTATTTCCATTAACATCAATGAGGTTTTCACATAAGCAAATATCTAATGTCATGCTTTGAGAATTGAAGCCTAGCCTGCTTTTAAAAGCAGAGGTCTCACTGTATCCATTGGAGTTGTGCAGTGATTTGACATGTCCTGGAAGAAATTACCTTTCAAGAAAGTGAGTTTGGTTGATTGAAATGAAATTAATTCCACATTTCCGTGTCATAATTTATTAACCTGATTGGCCTGCTGGATTCCAGCCTCTGTTTACAAACATTCCGTGGCCTGTGTGGACCTTCTCTCAGCAACCTAAATTTCCCTCCCTGAGCTCTGGGACCGAACCCTGATGCTGAACATCCCCCGAGACCTCTAAGTTGCAGTGCTTGAGTGTTGCTGGCATTTTGCACGTGCGGCCCACCTCCTGTGCCCATCGTATAATGTCACTGCACCTACTCTGGGCACTGTGGTTGCAATGGCAGTCCTCAGCTTCTGTGATTGCATGTTCTCGTTTCAGAAAATACCCAGCATAGCTGTCTCAGTGCCCACTTTCTTTCCCAGACGCGCCTGCTCGGGGACAGAACAGATCTCGCCCCGTGTGAGCAGCCTGGTGGAGTGAGGTTCTGGGCTCAACTCTGGAGAGTGACAACAGTCACACTTGTTCGCGAGAAAAGAACTCAAAGTCACACATCCTGCACGTTAGCTCCAAAGCTACTAGCATCGTTCACGATGAAGGAGCCTATGAAGTTTTGAAGATCAGCTTAGCCCTAAAATATTCCATTAGTAACTGCCAGAAAAGCCTTTTTGAAACAATATTAGACTACAGAAAAAGTGTGCCAATGTTAACAGACTGACGTTATAAAAACAGAAGTCCAATAAAATGTCTATACTTGAACTGAAGTCCTGCTTAGATATGTAAGTGTGAAATTATCTCAAAATTTTTAAAAAATGAAAAAAATCTACTTACGTATCCTTTCATAGAAGTTTTAGAATCCACGTCAGCCTTCATTTTTTAAAATCCAGTTATTTATGATTCAGAATACATTGACTAAATTAATTTGGGTTCACAATTTTATGTTAATTTCAAAAACTTTTGGATATTTTCCTTCCCGGGAACATGCTATGTTTCATTTATTCATCACTTCTTTGATGTTTTTCCATAAAATTTTATACTTTTATTCATGTAACTCACACTTTCTAAGTTTACTTGTATACATTTCTTAGTGTCATGTTATGAACAGGCTCTCTATCTCAGTTACTAACTGGTTACTGTTGACATACAGAAAAGTAGTTGACTGCTGTTGTATTTGGCCATTTTGCCGACCTCTCTCATTCTCATTTCAGTTAATTCTAATTTTTTCGGTAGGCCATCCTATCTGGCAGTAAGGACCCTTTTCCTTCTGCCTTTCTGGTACTTGTATCTGGTACTCCTCTGTCTTGCCATGCATTGACCAGGATCTAGGCAGTCATGTGCAGAGGAGGTGATGCTGTCTTTGGATGTGCCTCCTCAGACTGTTCTAGAAGCCAGTTCCCCTAGTGTTCCCGTGCTGCATACTCCATATGGATGATTGCTGAAACTCTTGGCTCGGCCCCCACCACAGGGAAACATCTATGATTACTGAAGTCCGTGGCACGCTGTCGGGCCTGACCTTATGTCATTGTGCTCTGACCGCAGTCCTGCCAGAACGAGCCCAAACACTAAGTGTATCTACACGGGCTTGGGAATCAGACTTTTGAAGTGTCAGCCGTGTTTTTAACCCATTTTTGTTGGGAAACAAAGTACACATGAAGAGAAGTGCACAAGGTGAACATTGGCATGACCATCACACATCAAGACACAAACCACCGTGGGCGGACCCTCGGGAGCCCCCTTGTCCTCCCCTCCCTCATTCTCCTCTTCCTCTCCCAAAGGCAGTTCCTATTCTGAGTTTTGATCAATTCCTGATTTTTCTTTGTGGTTTTATCGCCTAAGCATGAAACCTTCAGCACTGTAGTTTTGTTTTGCTTATGTTTTCGTTATCTGAAATAAGTCCTATCATGTAATCCTTCAGTACAGGCTGCTTTTACTCAGTGTTACTCATACGATTCGTCCACACAGGGGCAGGTAGCCATCATTTGTTCAGTTCCGTTGTTGTATCGTCTTAGGTACTTACTCCACTGTTAATGGACGTTTCATACCTGCAGCTTTCTTGCTGTTGCCAGTATGCCCTGTGATAATTCCAGGACACCTCTTGGTGCACATGCCCATGCGTTTCTGTTGGGCATGTACCAAGCACTGGTGTCACTAGTCACAGGGTGTGGGTGTTACCGTGTTTGGTAGATAATGCCACCCAGTTTTTCAGCATGATTAAATCAACTCAGTGCCCACCAGCAGTCTGAAATTTCCTATCGCACCACATCCATGGCAGTATTTGGTTTTATAAGCTTTTAAATTTTCGTCATTCTTTTTTTGTCATGTAGCTTGTTGTGGTTTTAATTTGCAGTCCTGTTAATGACTAACATGCCTGGGCACATTTTCATATGGTTATTTGCCATTTGTATTTACTCTGTTTTGAAGTGTTTGGACAGGAATCACCCATTTTCCTATTGGGTTGCTTTCTTTTTCTTAATAATTTACATAAGAATTCTTTATATATTCTGGATACGAATTCTTTGCTGGCCATATGGAATTCTTTATATATTCTGGATACGAATTCTTTGCTGGCCATATGTGTTGAAAATATCATCCACTCTCGTTTACCTTTTTATTCCTTTAATGGTGTCTTGCTGTACAGAATTTTTAAAGTAGTAAAATTTTATCAGTCTTTTCATTATGATTAGTTCATTTTGTCATGTGTAAGAATGCTTTTCTCTCCCATAAGATCATGAAGATCTGTATTCTAGAACAGAGATTGGCAAGTTTTTTCTGTATACAGATACTTAGACACTAAATATTTAGATAGTATGTAGTTTTGTCTTTGTGGACCACAAATAGTATCCATTACAGACTCATCTGCTTTTTTAAAAGCACAACCCTTTAGAAATGTAAAAACCATTCTTAGCTCGTGGTGAACTTCTTCTGCAGGCTCTAGTTTGCCTTCCTGTTCTAGAAGCCAGATTTTTTTTTTTTTTTTTTGCTTCTACATATAAAACTACAGTATACCTGCAGTTGATTTTGTTGGATGCTGTTCTGTAATGAAAGGCATAGACAGTGTCTAAATGAAGATCAGTGAGAGGTTCATTCTTTCCCCAGATTGAATTACTCTGAGTTCTCTGCTGCATTTCATTGGTCTACTTGTTTATTCTCCCATCACACTATCTTACTGTAGCTTTATAACAAATATTGGTATTTTAGTAGACACAATGCTTCAGTTCTTTATATAACTGCCTTGGCTATTCATGGCCAAGATATTTCTACTAGCATATACATTTTAGAATCCATTGTCAAATTCCAAAGTACTATGTTAAAAAAAAAACTTTTTCTCTTTAAACTAAGATTTGATTGACTCAATAGATTGGTTTGAAGCAAAATTGACATCTTTACAACTTAAGTCATCAAATCTATGAACACATTATTCTCATTATTGAGGTTGTCTTAATTTTTCTCAATGATTTAGTTTTTCTGTACAAAGGTCTTAACATGTATCTTGTTGGATTTATGACTAGGTATATATGTTTAAATATCTGAGCTATTATAAATGACAAATTTTTCTTTTTTATTCTTATGTTCAATTAGCCAACATATAGTACATTTTTAAATCAATGTTTGTTGGAATGCAATGTTGAAAGTGTCTTGGCTTATAGTTTATAAGACATTTTAAATTACAGGACACGTCAGGTTTCCTTAGGTCATTTTTTAAAACTTATCATGACTAATTGTACTGACTAGGACCTAGTTTACAGTGTTAAATAGAAGTGATGAGGGTAGACATCCTTTCCAATTTTAGGGAAAAATTATTCAGTCTTTTTGTCCTGATCACTGTAGCTGGATTTCATTCATCTTGCTCAAGATCCTACTTCTGGTTTCATTCTTTTTCTCTGTTGTTTTCCTGTTTTCCATTGCATCAATGCCTTCTATGCTATCAATACACAGACATAATTTTATTGGAGTGTTTTGATGACTTGGAAGGCATTTATAAAATTGGTAGATTCTTCTTGATGTTTTCCTTTTAGCATGTCATTACACTGCAAATTAATCACTTCCAATTAAAGATTAAGTGGAAACTCCTCAATTGTACATCTAAAAGGATTTTGAAATACAGAAACTTCCTTTGTACTTGCCTTGGGATCCAACAAAAGCTGCTGGAACAGTAGTTTGTGCTAGGAAAACCTATCTGCTATAGATTCATGTGGGAATGTAGGTCTTGGAAAGTGTAGAGCAGCTTGACAATTTCTTACGATTCAAACAAGGTTACTTGTCATCAAAGCAATTTTACTGGAGTGTAAGCATGTAAGTGTCATTTTGCCTTGAATTCCTTCAAAGAACTACCAAATCTGCAGCAAAAGCTGATTTCCAAAGCCATTTAGTGTTTAATGACAGTGGTTAAAGGCAGCTCTTCTGACTCAGAAAAATTTCAACCCTGAACTGTAAAAATTGTAATAAAACTTTGTCACTGCTGCTAAACCATTCAGGTGTTCTGTGGTTGGTAAAGGATATCCAGTTTTCATTTCTCACAAAATTTCACAAAACCGATGATGGTTAAGTCCAGGATAGAGTGAAAGATCATCTGCAAAATGCCTATTGATGGAAAATAGACCGAATGACCATAGAATTTAAATGTCTTATGCTTTAACAAGCTCTGTTAAGTTGTCCAGCTAAGCCTTTTTCTGTTTCACACGTTGACCACCATCACTTGTAATACATCCTAGCAGATTCCCCTTCAGGTTGTGCTGAGTTAGTGTTTTCTCAAAATCTTTGAAAATATTCTTGCTGTGCCACAGTTTTCCAACCCTTGATCTAGCTTTTGACATAAAGTGCAAGAGAACAGAAAAACCGAAACCAAGTAAAAGAAAAGCCAATAAAGATGATAAAACTCTCACCAGACTGATAAGAGAGAGGGATATAAATTTACCCATACTGGTTTTGAAAGGGGAAATCAGTACAGATCTTATAGATATTAAAGAATAATAAGGAAATCTTATAGTTTCATACCAGTGAATGTGATGACTTAGATGAAATGGAAAAATTCACATTTACCTGTAATTTACATATAATATATGTATTATAAATATATGCATATATATATTATAAGTATATGTGTATTTGATAGCTCTGAGGAATAAGTAAGTACCTTGAGTGCTAGGTGGTTATATGACTCTACATGTCAGTACTCACTGAACTGTATACCTAAAAAGAGTGAGTTGTAGTATATGTAAATTTTACCATGATACACCTGACTTTACTGTTTGATGCACCCAGTATTCACTTTGATTTACTTGCAGATTTTGCATTTTTGCTCTTCACCCATCCTGTACCTCCAATCTCCTTGCTATTGATAACTTTCCTTCTGCCTGAATAATACCTTTTTGGTAGTGATGTGCTGATACTAGCTCATAGTGGATCTTGAGAGCCCATTCTTTAATTTACAGTAATTTTGTGAACTGGTTATCCTACTCCATATTAAAAATTAAACTATATAAATTTATAGTCAAATACATTACATTTAGAGGTAACACATACGCAAAACCCATCCCTTCCGGTTACACTGATTTGACTGTTATTTATGCCTTGTGAGGTCATGTTTATGGGGGTGGTCTTCTGAGGATGTCTTCTCAGCTCTAAGGTCAATGCCATCACATTAGTATTTTGAAATCAGCCCTAGTGCAAGTATTTATGGAAATCAGCAAATGCTGCAAAATGGAGCTTACTCACCTAAATCAGGGGCTAATAAAATACAGCCCACTGCTGGCCCTCTGTGCACGATGTAATTAATGTAATACAGCCATGCTCATTTGTGTTGCCTATGGCTGCTTTCACATCTGAATAGCAGACTCCATTAGTTGTGACTAGACTGGCCCACAAAGTCTAGAATATTTACTCTCTGAACCTTTAAGAAAATATTTGCAAACCATTGGTCTAGATTTAAGAATGTGACAGAAAGGATGTTAATAATGACATTAACTTTAAGAATGTCATGTGTGCAACCATTACATTTTGAATAGTGCAAAAAAAATCCTATTAATATTTGAAACTATAACCTGATTCAGCAGAGAAATTGCTCCTCTGTAACTGGTAAGTATGGGAGGTTCTGACCTACATCCCCAGTGCTTCACTTGGCTCTTGTTGACCTAGCCACGGCCATGTGGGTGCTGTACATCCATCAGCTGCAAGCACAGGTTGGCTATGGGCACAAGAGTTGAACAAATACTGGGCGCCTGGGTGGCTCAGTCGGTTGAGCTTCTGCCTTCAGCTCAGGTCATGATCCCAGGGTACTGAGATTGAGCCCCGCGTCAGGCTCCCTGCTCGGCAGGGAGCCTGCTTCTCCCTCTCCCTCTCTCCCTCCCCCTGCTCGTGCTCTCTCTCTCTGTCAAATAAATAAAATCTTAAAAAAAAAAAGAGTTGAACAAATACTAACGAAAGCTTCTGGGAGAATCAGTGGCTATACAAAATTTACATGAAAGACTATTGTATATTATATGTAAATTGTGTGCTATACATTCTTTATATCAGTACACTTTATATTTTAAACAAACTTTTGCCTGCATGAATGCATACTTATTTTGAAATGCCAATTACACGTTCATTGGCACACATGGTCTTTATTGACCTCCATATGGGATCACTGGTAAGGAATGCTCAGATTTTTGTTTCTTTTTCTGAAAATAGCTTAGTTTTTATTTTTGAATGATACTTGTCCTTGGGATACAATTCCAGGTTGACATTTATTGTTCAGAGTCTAGTGGTACCTTTCCTTTTTTCTTAGGCGTCCATCAGTCCTTGTGAGAAGTGAGCTGTAAGTACAATTGCTGGATCTCTGAAGGAATAGCTCTTCTCTGACTTCACATCTGAAGGGATGGGGATCTTTTATTTGTCCTGCTTTCAATCCTAGGGCTTCCTGGATCTGTGGCTTCATATCTTTCAGCAGGTTTTGTGTGGGCTCACCTCTGTCCAATGGCTGCCTTATACGTGCTCTCTCGTCCTTCTGGGACTCCGTGCACACATCTGTCAGACTTCACTGTATCTGCTCTTGCTCTTGTTCTTCAGTATTTTCCATTATTTTATCTGTGCTATTCATCCTGTTCATTTCTTCTGATCTAACAGTTCGCTAATTTCTCTACAGTGCCAAATTTGGTTTTAAATCCATTCATAGTATACATTGTTTCCAACATTTACTTTTCAACTCTAGTATGTTCACTTTTTTATTTTTTTATTTTTTTATTTTATTTTTTTTTAAAGATTTTATTTATTTATTTGACAGAGAGATAGAAGAGCACAAGCAGAGGGAGTGGCAGAGGGAGAGGGAGAAGCAGGCTCTGCACTGAGCAGGGAACCCGATGCGGGACTCGATCCCAGGACCCTGAGATCATGACCTGAGCCGAAAGCAGACGTTTAACCATCTGAGCCACCCAGGCACCCAGTATGTTCACTTTTTTAAATAGTTGGCAATTCTTCCAGAATTTTGTAATCTTGGCTTTTATCCTACTTGAATGAACCACAGTATTTTCAGTTTGTGTCTGATACTCCTACCTCCCTCTTATCTGCTCATTTGTTTTTGCTGGGTTTTGTTCATCTTGACCCCTCGTGTGTCCACTCATTTTTTTATTTGGAATCACAGTGCTGCATTTGAACAGTCGTGTGCCGACATGGCCTGATACCTGGCATCGCGTGTTTTCCCTGCAGCAGTGCCTGGGGCTCTGGTGCTCTGGTTCCCTCTGCCTGGTCTTGGGGCTCAGCATGACTGGGCCACAGCTGCGCTTCCTGAGGTTTCGTGTAGTGGCCACTCACCCTTAGACCTATAGGGTGGCCGTTCAGGCTCCTCCCCAACATGAGGAGCTGCCAGGGCCCCGCAGGCCAGTTTCCCTGGTCCCTGCCCCATGGCTGTGCAGAGCCCATCCCAGCCACCTGTCAGGGGCACCCTGTCTCTGGGATAACACAGCCCCTGACTGCTGCTCTCCCTGCACCATGTCCTACAGTTGTCACTGCGTAACCCACCCATTTCTCAAGCCTGACCTCAAATCACACATCCCAACTTTAAAAATAATGCACTCAGCCTGCCACCCCCTTCCGTGGGCGGGCTGCATTCCTCTGCCACAGGGAGACATCCCCGTGCACACACTTTAAGCTCTCTGTGTATGCTAAGGTGTCTTCTTTATGATGCTTGCCACCTTGCTGTGAGCCCAGTTGACAGGTCGTGTTGAACGCCCAGGTGTGCAGGCTGACGTCCACCCTCTGCCTTGTTCTTCCTGCCGTGTCTTTTTTGGGAACCATGTGCTGCCCAAGGGCCAGCCCTCTGGCCCCATCCCGAATGGACTTGATGCCAATACACAGGGTTACAAGTTCTCTAGGCCCGGATATATTAGCTGAACAAATTGCCAGCTTGTGTTTTCAGATTAGTGGGAAGTGAATGGTTAATGAGATACATGCGTTTTTTGAGATGCCGATTCTAACCAAATCAGAACATGTTTTGTGGTGTTTAACATGTTAACTAAATATGATTTACATTGAAATCTAAATGGAAGTTTGTAAAGAAATAGCCGTATCTTTTTGCCAAACATAATCCTTTATATATAGTTATTTTGCTGAGTATTTTAAAGTATTGATTTAAAGCAGCAATATGGTTGCTTCTGTCTGGGTTTGAGAGATTTCCTAAACTTTAAATGCTTGAGAGTCATACATACAGCAATTGTTTTGGCTGTTGTAGAAAGACAGAAGCCTGACTTCCCTGATTTAACAGTCTCCAGTATGCATGAAGTTGTCTTGGCCATCATTTTTATTAAACTATGTGCAAGAATGGAGAATTCTTTCATGTCCTAAGATGTTAGTGCCTATGGCTTTGGGAACCAGAGTTACCCAATCTGGTGACCACTCAAGTCTTTTCTATTCTGGTTCTAAGGTTAGTAGTTCCTTAGAACACCTGTGAACTCCACACCAGATATGACGGTGAGACTTGAAGGGGCAGTGACGTTGAAGGGCACGAGGGGCGGGAACCGGCTGCCTGTCTTTAGTTCGCTTGTCGCTTTATGCGCCTGCTGGCTTTGCATCCCCTGCCCACCCACGACAGACTCCTTTTGGTTTGATTCTGCTTCCTCATTCGTTCTGGCTGACTCCTTCAGGCCTTTGCCGCCCAGACCCCTTGCTGGTCTTTCAGACCAGGGCCTTGATGAAGTGCACATGGTTACCTAGTCACCAAAACAAAATGCAGCCCTAAAAAGGGAAAAAGTTTTCCAAAGGAAAAATAAAAGAGAACTTTGTAGGGAGCCTGGGGAACCTACTTGGGTCCCCCTTGACACCAGCTGGGGGACAGTGAAGGAGCAGAGATAGTGGAGTGAGCACTCCCGACTGTGTCCCCGAGCCGCCTCACTTGCAGACCCTTCCTTCCTGCTGGGATCCGTGCTGGGAGCACAGCACTAAGATCTGGGATCCGTGCTGGGAGCACAGCACTAAGAGCTGAGGTCCTGTTCTCCCTGCCCTCCTGGGATCCACAGTCGGGGGCGGGGGCTGGGGTTTACCAGCTGGTGAACAAGTAATTGTTGCAGTGAAGTACTCCACGGAGAAGGACCAAGTGCCCTGAGAGCATGTGTGCGGCAGGGGGTGGTGAGGGTGGCCTTCTGTGTAGGCGTCAGAGGCAGCTTCCTTGAGAGGCGACATTAGACAAGATCTGAGCAATGAGAAGGGAATACAAGAGCATTCCGGTCAGAACTGTGTGTGAAGTCCCCGTGCATTTGGAACAACCCAGAAGGGGACCTGTGTGCTCTGCACAAAGTAGCTAGACGGGAACCAAGACAAGGGCCAGGCCCTAGCCAGGGGCCCACTCAGCCTGAGTTCTGGGAGAGCATCAGGAAGCCATCTGGAGGGAACAGGCATGGTCACCGTGATGGTTTCGTTAGTTGTCTCTGGCTGTAGTGTGGAGAACACGCTGGATTTGGAGATGTTGGGGGCTGCAGGCTGGCTGATTACTAGCCTGTCATCTGGGTCTAGGCAAGAGAAGAGAGGAGTGTGGACTGCTAGACCATGATGGGAGTGAGGTCTTGAGATGGACAGGTTGGAGAGACGGGTGGGCACGGAGCAGGGGGCCCAGCCATGGAGGGACGATGATGTCAGCACTGGGCAGCCTCTTCCTGAGGTCCAGGGAAGCTGCATGGGCACACAGGTCAAATTGGTGGAGAGTTACAGGACAGAGGAAGGAGATGTGGATTGAGAGAAATCCACCTTGTAGCTGGTGACACAAGCCATGGACACAGACAACCACCTAGGACGCGAGCCCAGAGGGAGGAGATAGATGGGTCTCTCTCAGCTGCCAGGAGACTCGGTGGAACAAGGAAACGGACCTGCCAGAGCCCATTTCCCAGGGTCAGGGACCCCGCCCTCCGCACACCGATACCTGCAGTCCCCTTCCCTTGAATCAGAACTTCATGTCTGTTCCTTCATTGTATGCCAGGATTTAAGGGGCAGGTGCCGGTATCCATAGCCCCTGCAGGTGAGGCCAGGCATCAGTGCGGTCTGCGCGGCCCAGAACTTGGCACACAGTGGGGGCCCGGGGGGTGGGAGGGAGCCCCGTGGACACAGCAGAAGCACATTTCCCCCCCCCCCCCCCCCCCCCCCCGCTGTGTGGTTGGATCCCCGTCCCTGCAGCCCCAGACTCAGGCAGTCAGGTGAACCCACCATCCTTTGGGTGAGAACCGCCACAAGCTGTGGCCCAAAGGCAGCCGCCTGCTGGTGCCTAGTAGCTCAGTTCTGGCGTGAACATCCTTCACTTTCTCTCACCCATCTGCTTTCCACACCATCGCTTCCTGGGTAGTGGGAGGCTGCTGCTCCTTCAAGGTGCACCTCATTGTGTTCCAATTCCATGCACAGTAGGCTGGCCGCGCCCAGCCCTGGCGGCCTGGTCATCAGTCCCAAGCTTGGGACATAAACACAGAGGGGCCTCATGGAGACGGTCGCTGGGACCTTAGGACCAGCATGGAGGATATCCCCTGCTCGGAAGAAGGCTTGGACTAGCTGTTTAAGCCAGCCTTGCCTTAGTGCTCTTCTGGAGGGTGGGGAGGATTTCAGCACCCCCCCCCCCATCATTTTCGTCCACGAGGCTGGAGCCCAGAGGAGGGCATATTTGAGGGTCCGGCCACATTGGACTGTGTTCCGCACAGTCTGCAGGTGGACTTATGTTCTATTTAATAGGAAATAAGCATTTGATAATTATAATCACTTTAAATTGATAAATTCTTTTAAATAAAAGAAATCATTAAAAATGGCTTTTCTGCAGAAAGTAGTACACGGGGAAATGAAATTTTCTGTCTCATTGGGAATTTCTTGGTAAATATGCAGGCAGATTGCATACATTAAATTAAGATCATGGAAGTAGAATGATCTCCTGTAATTCATGGTTTAAGCACAGAGAATGCATTCTGTATGGGGTAGAACAGAGTAACAGACGCTGGGCACCAAGAGTATGTTTTCTTTGGGAAAAGAAGTTGAAGCCCTTACTATTTGGAGCACTCACCATCGTTATTTTAGTAAATCTCCTGTCTCATGGACACGTGAGTGAACACAGTAAGGCCTCTCCCGTCGTTGTTCGTAGGTTAGTGCTTTGCTGGATCTGTGGCCTTGGTTGGGATGGGGGAGTGACCGACCTTTGTGCCAGTTTCCTGAGAGATGACTTACGTGAAATACGGATTTTTTTTTTAATATTTATTGTACATATTTTCATTTTCAGCTTTATGGTATTCACTTTGTGTTTTCTTACCTTGTATCTTAAAATTATGTTCTGTTGGTAATTTTACGTACTGTATGTAATGCTGTTTTCTTCCTGGGGTGACCCTGAGTCGGCCTCTGCTAACACAGGTCAAGTTTTCCTGGTTTCCAAGGTCACCTTCAATCCGCAAATCTCCAACTTCTCTGTTAATCTCTACACTGTAGAGAACAGCCTGCTTTAGGTCTTTGCAGACAGGCTTCATCCCTTTGTTCTTCCGAAAGGGAAGCCGCCGCAGCAAGCCCCCCCGCTCCCCGAGGAGTGCCCAGATCTGGCGGCGAGCAAGAGAAAATCCCATGTAACCTGAAATCGAGGACCTCTCTTTCCACCCAATCAGCCCGTAAGTTGTAGCTCTCCTCCCCGAACCCCACCTGACGGGTGGTCTCAACAGAACGCCTGTCTCCTGGTCCCTCTCTGACACCATTAAGTGGCCTCTTGCCTCCTGTGGCCGGGGACACCCTGCTGGCCTCGCTCCCTGGGCAGCGCCCGGCAGGGGGGGAGCAGGCCGTCCAGCCACAGCTGGGGGACCACTCAGCATCTGGCTGCATGTGGGATGCCGGCGTCAGGGGCACCTTGATCGCCACCGCCCATGCCCCCCACCCCCACCCCAGCACCAGGAGCCCTTCTGCTCACAGATGAAGCTGTAGTAGCCGTAAGAGATGCAGTGATAAATTTAGATTCTTTTGGTGTCTGCAGGTCGTTATTGGAATTATAGCAACTGGCTGTGAGGTCATAAAGTTCCCTTGACAGGTTGTGAATACCAAGCTCCCAGTAACTGTGGAGGCGGCCCACGTCCTCCTTCATTATCGTCAAGAAGCGCTTGTCTCAGGAAGGCCAGCGTACAATTAAAAAGGGGAAGCTAGGAAAAGCTGAGTGGCTAGCTTCCGTGTGGAGAGCCTGGACTTCTCGCTCTGAGCTGTGGAGGGAAGGGCTGGGTCACTCTTCTGGAGACGCGGCATGACCTAGAAGCGCATCAAAGCTCAGCGCATAGCCAGTGGTGCGGCCTTCCCTTCCCGTGCCTGCAGGCTCCCGGGCTCCAGGCTGGTGCTGCCTGGCCCGGCCTTCCTTTCTGAGAGGGAGCAGACTCAGGAGCTGGCACTCATGCATGGACAGGCTGTCGGTGCCGGGCTGGTTGGGCCTCACACCCATGTGGGCCTGGAGGCCAGCTCAGGTCACCTCCCGTTATGTCAGGCGCAAGGCAGAGGCTCTGAACCTTGCACCAAACAAACATGTCCCCTGGAAACCTGTGTCTTCTCCTCGGCGCACCAGGAGGTGAACTAGATGTTTATCTTGAACCTTAAACCGTACATAAAATGCAATCAGTCCTTCAGCACTTGGAACAGTGGCCACATCATGACCTTTTAGTGACACCTATGGGGTAACACGTATCCCTTAGCCCAATCAGCCGTGTAGACCCAGCATCATGCACAGATGCAGCCATAACTGGCCTAAGTTAAAAATCAACTTAAAAAGAAGCATAACATTCATAGTATAAAGGAAATGTGATTCATAAAATTATAAGATTTTAAGCTCTCACAAATAAGCAGTTCAGATTAATGTGTTTTTGTGGAAAACTTGGTCTGATTAAATTTTGTACTATCACATATCTGTTTCCCAAACTTTACAAAATTCTTGTGTACCTTGAGGATTCTAGGAACAGAAAGATTTGGGAAACTGGCTTGGACCAAGTTGGAGGGGCCCCTTTACTGCATTTTCAGGTTTGGGTGTGCGGCCAGAGACCTGCCTCGGAGGAGGGGGTGTGTCCCCACGTTTCCCCAGCAAATGCTTTTCTTCTCCAACACGTGAGAACCTCCTGGGTGATTTGGGGGACCCACAGAACACAGTTTGAGAAATGCTGCTTATTTCGTTGAAAAAGTGTGTAATTAAGAAAACAAATGGGATATTTATAAAATGTTTAAGAGCATAGCCCAGTGAACGTTGACCGTCATGAATGAAGTGAGAGGCTCTGCTTCTGGAGGATAAACTTGCTATCTGCTCAGGTGACTTCATGTTGGTAACCCGGTCAGTAAACAAATCCACCCCCTTCCCGGACTTCATCCTGTAATGAGAGATTTTATGTTTTCGGCGTTCACGCGTGGAGGACTTAACAATCATCTTACGTTAGCCTGGTGCCATTGAAACAAAAAATTAGTCCAAGAACACAAGCCTAACACCTTCCTTGGAGAGTCACCGTCAGAGCGTTGTGTTTACCAGACAACGTGTCATGTTTATAGTTACAAAAAGAACTCCTATGGACTTCATGGGAGTACAGAAGTGTCTCAAAATTAAAAATAATTTTTCTAAAATTACTGTAACTGAACAGATCATTCCACCTCTATGACACCATTCTGATCCCATAGTTTCTGCGGAGAGGCTAGAAAAGGTCTGATTTAGAGAGGAAGGCAGGCAGAAGCCGCTCTAGCGCCCTGTACGGTTCAGGAGCAAGGAGCACAGAGCTTCATAGATCTCGTACATTTTTCTCATTCATATCCTGTCGATTTGTGACAGTGATTACATGCTATTGTAGTACAGGGAAGACGGTTTTTTAACCGACTGTGTGACCTGTAGACTTTCTGGGAATTTTCATTAAGGTCCGTGAATTGTACAAGCTGAGGAAAGCTGAGACAAACGAGTTGGAACCGACTGGCATGGAGGCCGGCCCGAGTTTAGACTGTGTTTCTCAGGCATTGTTTGGGGATCCAGTAGCAGACCGTGGTCTGTTATAATGGAACCACCCCGCAGGGCTGCAGAACTTTGATGAAAGTTGAGAATCCTCCTCCTCCTTCTCCTCCTCCTCCTCCTGGGCATCCATATTTGGGGACATCCAGGCACCAAGAGGCAGGAGGATAGATCTGTGTCTCAGGAACCCCTCCTTCCTAACAGAAGGCTTCGCCTGTCCTGGTCGCCTTGGTGTTTTAGATAACCGCTCTTACAGGTGTGTCTGAGGTCCCCCTGTCCCGGCCCTCAGGGGAGGGCGGGATGCCTGTGCCCTGGCCTCCTGGTCCTCTCTGGGGCCTGGTGACCCTCCAGGCCTTCCAGAGTGAGCGCTCATAGTCACATCCCCACCACCGTGGCCTGGGACTGGTCGACAGGGCTCTCCTTCCCTGGGGATGCCAGGATGTTTTCTGTCAAAGTTAGAAATAATATTTCCTTTAGAAGCTGGGATAAGGCTCTGGCTTTTCTGTGATGAGCACACTTTCACCTTCTAGTGTTGGCTTCTTCCCTGCACTTCACAGGTGACTGGCATCTTCTGCTCAGGGCCTGCCTTGGCCAGGAAGATCTATCTGTTGTGGTGGTTTTGACTGTTGAATTTTTCTCAACTTTTTTTAGTTTTTTTCAAACACCCCCATAGGTAGTTCCCAACTCGGCATGATTTGGGGCCTTCTGCCCACAGACTCCCAGGCCCCTGTCCTGCAGCCTGTCCCAGACAGCACCTACCCCCGCTTCCGGGAACATGGTGTGTGCTCTTCTCTGGACCTGACACTGTCCTGGCTTCTCTACCTGGCACTCTCCATCCCTCAAGAATGGCCTCACACTTGCCCTTCTGTGACCTTCCCTGACCTCTGCCAGCCCCCCTAGAAATTTAGCTCCCTGTTCCCTCTGCTTCTGTGGCCTGTGCACCCGGCATCCTTCCCACAGTGACACCCGTCTTCCCCACCTGCTGCCACTGTCAGACGCAAGCCGGGGATGCATTACACTTGCTTCCGGAGGGACTGTGTCAATAAATCACGTCACCAAGTGATGTTGGCGATGCCGCTTGCTGTGTGAGCTTCCTCCTGCACTTCCCTTGAAGATGCCTCCCCCACCCCATGCTTCCCGTACCTACACCCGATGTCTGGGCCATTACCTCACACCAGGCCTTCATCTGTGTGTGTCCCCCTGCTGTCTAGATGGCACCTTGAATGTGGCCTTTTATCAGTTTGGCCTCCAGGATTTAAAATATGCACCAGTATTTATTTCACACATTTATCCATCCATTTGAGCTTGTGATGTGAATTATATTTTAAATAACATTATGATGTGTGGAACATTTCATTCTTAACTGAAGCTTTCCCTGGTGTGCATCAAAAGCATGCAGTGTCTCCCATCTTCCAAAGCCTCCTGTAGGGAAGCCCAGGGCTCTCTAAAGGCATCTGCTGAAAGGCTGCAGAGCTGGCCATTCAACTCCAAGAGATGCTACCCATCTTGAAAATTGGTCCAGGATAAGAAAATTCCAGAAGGATCGGTACTACATATTCCTTTCTAAAATTCTGCTCCTAAACTTCTGCTCTGCAGAAGACCCTCTAAAAAGAGCATGGTAGTTGAGAGCAGGACCCAAGACTTACAGATCCCATACCGGACAGAAGGCTTGTGTTCCTAACCTGTGAAGTCCTCTCTGAATTCAGCCGTAAGAAAATAACATTCCAGCTGGAAAATGGGCAAAAGAATTGTCTAGACTCTCTACCAAAGAGGCTGTAAGTTTGGCAATAAGTACAAGAACAGATGCTCGTCCTCAGCCAGTAGGGAGATGCAAGACGAGGTCACGGTGGACCACCACTGCACATCCACCAGCCACTCTGGGGACGGGATGCGGCTTCTTACGGAGTCATCCTGCAGCTTCCTCGCAACCCAGCAGTGGCGCTTCTGGTCCCACACCCTACAGAAGAGGAAATTCATGTCCACACAAAAGCTGTGCCCACATGTTCAGAGCAGCTGTACTTACAATGGCCCCGAAATTGGGAACAACTCAAATGTGTTTCCCAAAGTGAGTGGATAACTGGCCTGTTCTCGATGAGCGCTTACCAACAGAAAGCAATGAACTGTAGACACACGACACAACTTGGGTGTGTCTGAAGGGCATTGTGTTGCGTGGAGAAAGCCATCCCTAGAAGGTGTGATGCTCTTGACATGACAGACAGGTAATGGTGAAGAGCAGGTCAGTGGTGGTCTGGGACTGGACTGAGACATGGGGGGACTGTAGCGGGCTGTCTGTGTGGGACAGAACAGGGCTGTGTCCTGCTTGGGGTGGTGGGTATGTGAATCTAAGCATGTAATAAATCTTCATTTTAAAAATGCAAAAACGTTTTAAAGCGTCATTAAAATTTTAAAAATGTTTAAGTGTACATGGAGCCTGATGACATCCAAATAAGATGTGTAGTTTTGTGACTAGGACTATACTGATGTCAGCTTACTGGTCTTGCAAACACACCGGGATGCCTGAAAGGTTATCACCGGAGAAGGCTTGAGTCAAAGGTACATGGAAACTCCGTCCACTACATTTGCAATGTCTTGTGAATCTTAAATTTTTTCAAAAGTTTTAAAATACTGTTCCTACTACATACCAGTTTTAAAAAATAAAAACAGAGCATGGGAGAGAGTGGGCTGTTGCTGGGTGTGCTGCTGTGAATCCCAGAAAACCAGCTTCGCTCGTGAATGCAGGGGTTGGGGGCAGACCCACTCTTGGAAGGACAGTCAGTCCCAAAGCTAAAAGACAACTTTTCCCCCGAAGATTCAGGGAAGAAGGGAAACTCTTCGGCTAGAAAAAATGTATGCTGAACTTGATACTGCTCATTGCTTATTCTTTGATTAGCCTCATTACCTTGTGTCTTAATGACTTAAAAAACAGATCCAGAGCAGCCAGAGAATGTCCAAGTGAGCATTAGGCTTCCCCATGCGACAACTTTTAACACTGTGCAGGTATGAAATATGGAAAACTTCTTCCTGACACTGATCACATTTGAAACTTCATACTTTCTTAATTCAGTCTGTTATTGACAGTAATATATTTTAACTCGAGAATGTGTTCGTTCAGTGCATATTGACTTGGCTTGTGAGAACGTCCGCCCTACACGCGGACATTGGATTTCCTGTCATGGTGACTTAGACGTGAGGACGGCAGTGAGTGATTCCTGCCAGTCAAGAACTTTCACTGGAGCCCCACTTGAATGGTAATAATCTGCTCCTGTAATTGCTGTGGAAAAGGAAAACCCTCTAGAGATTTTATATCTAATCATTTATTTATAAATCTGTAGATGGCAGTCTGCAGAATACGCATCGGGGGTCAACTTTGTGCTCAAAACAGTTGCCTGATGTTTACATTTCACGGTGTATTTTTTTAACAGTACCTCCAGCCCCCGTGATCACAAAAGGACCCTGGCTTGCTGGTAGTGCTCTGTGCCTCATCCCATGGCCCAGCCACTTCATTACAGATGCGTCTGCAGAGGCCGGTCCCCTCTGTATTAGCTGAAATATGCATGTTTTTCCATCTCATTAATTCAGTCTACATACAATTAATTTTTGCCTATTAATAAACCCCTTGGTGTTAGTGACAGCTATCTAAACCACTTCACCTAGTGTGGAAGAGAAAAGTGTACTTGCAAATTTCCACCCCTTGTCTGCATTTTTATTGTCGTATCTGTGGGTTGGAGGGTGTTGGTGCATAAATCAAGCAATGCAAGGAAATATAAACTGCTAAGAACCTGGCCTTAGACCAGCTGATGGGGAAGTTTGAAATATTAATTAGCTCCACTTGTATTTGGAATAGATGGAGATACAGAGAAGCTGTCCTCGCTCGTTGGGGTCTCTGGCCACAGGGAAATTTATCGGAGCCTAGATAAGTCAACGTTCTATTTTTTTTTTTTTTTTTTTTTACAAATCTAAATACTCAACTAATCTGAACACCACTCAAAGGGCATCTTTTCTGTGTTTTCAAGTCTCATAATTTCTCTTAAAAAAAAAACCCTCTAAATAGAGGTGATTGTGCATATGACAATTTCTCCTGCTGATAATATTCAAAGGGAAAGGGAAATACCAAAAATGAGAATAGAGCTTTGAAATTGAAAGGAGACACCACCTCCTTTGAGACCTGGGAAACTAGGAAGTTCCCCTGAGATCTTGGTTTTGCTGTGTTCTTATCTATCTTTGTGAGGGGACAGCTCTTTGCCACAAATGAATTTCTCTCCGTTCAACACCAGCCAGGAGGAAATGTAGTTCTAAATGTAGTGTGAAGGATTCTTAGATTTCTTGTGTGGATTTGTAAAAAGTACAGTCACCGTTCACAGCAAGGGTCATTTAGGAGATCTAACCGTTGACCTCCTAAAAATTGCTAGAGTGGGCAGCTCCTTTCTAAGGGATTTGCATCTCGGATATGAAGCTACAGTTTATGGCGGGCCTGAGTAGCTGATGAACTTGTCCACGAGAAAGGCTTTAGAGTGCCTAGCCTGGTAAATCCATAGGAGTGACGTCACATGAAAGTTTCCGGACTGTTCTGTGAGGAGACTTAGCCAGTGTCATTGGCCAGCTAGGTTGGAAGCAGGTGGTTGATTGAAAAATAGATAAACATTCAATTTGCTGATTTTTAAATAAGCCATATATATCAAATCTATCAATTGTAATGATTAACAAGAATATTTTAGCAAGAATATTTAGTAGGGATGTATAATGGCTTGAATGAGACTCTCCATTTGGGTACCGATCACAGAAACCAGATCTCGTCAGGGTTTGCTGAAACTCCCTGCCCAGACATGAGCAGCCTGACCGGTTCCCAGTAGCCAGTGTGAGCTCTTGGAAGGGCGAGCTCTATCCTCCCAGTCCTTGTTTAGCACCTTATAATGCCTTCCCACACCCTTAGGGTGAAGATGAGACCGTCCCTTAAGCCTGCCGGCCCCTCTCTCCCTCCTGCCTGCAGCCCGTTTCCCAGTGTTCCTGTGTGACCGGTGGGGCCTGGCCCTCCTGGTGTGGGCTCCTTCCCTGTGGGCCCTTTCTCCAAGAACTCAGTAGGTTGTGCTTTCTACAACTAAATGGTGTAACAGGAGTTCAGTGGCTTATGCAGTGAGTGAATGGGTTAAGTACAGTTGAGCCTTGAACAGTGGGGGCTAGGGGCACTGACCCCACACATAGTTGAAAATTCACGTACAACTTTTGACCCCCCCCAGAACTTAATAGCCTGCCGTTAACTGGAAGCCTCACCAGTAACAAGCAGTCCGTTAACTTGTATTTTGTATATTACATGTGTTATATGTGGTATTCTTACAATAATGTCAGCTAGAGAAAACGCTATTAAGAAAATCATAAGGAGAATACATTTACAGGACTGTAGTGCCCATCAAACAAAGTCTGCGAACAAGTGAACCCGCGCAGTTCCACCATGTTGGTCGAGGGTCCACTGTCTTTTCAGAACAGTGAATTTCAAGTTCCTGACTATGCTTTGAGCTCATCCAGAGAAAGTCGTTGTCAAGAATAACTAATCATTTCATGAGGTCTAATGAAGAAGCCATTAGTTGGCTTCTGAGATGAGCAAGTCAACCTCTCAGACCGTGAAGTACCTGCCGGTTTTGTGATGAATCCTCTGCATGCACAGATCTGACTTTGCCCCAGTTTCTAGCTAATTGAGGAAATGTTTCTGTTGTCTTTGCACTACAGTATGTAATTATCCCCTAGTTCTGAGGATCGGCCATTGAACCTTTTCCCCCCCTTGCCCTTGGTTATTCTTAAGTTTAAGACCGTGCACCGTGGCAGCTTCACCCACCATCCGCATTCAGTTCATGCCGCTTTTTAATGTCAATTATAGAGAAAACTGCTCCCCTGGCTTCAGAAGTTTAACTTTCTTCTGAGAAAGTTGGTGGCTCTTCAGACTTAATGTCTAAAGCAATAGAACCAGGCAGGTTCTGGGAAGCCCTGGTGTCCAGTGGGTAAGTGAACACAAGCACATTCTTCCAGAAGGTGGAAGTTCTTTATGCTGCTGGTAGTAGGGTCGGAAAAAAGAAAACCGGGATCTTTAAATCCGCATCCTCAAGGTGCCATCAAGATGGACCTGGAGGAAAATTCTACGTGAATAAGAACGAAGACGGGAAGCCTCATCTTTGTTACTGAGGGGCCTGCCTGTCCTGAGTGATGTTTTCTCTCTGCCTGGCATACATGAGCAAGGACTAGTTCGGGGCACCGAAGAAATGGGTTCAGAGCACCGAGGAGGAGCCCTGAGGGAGAAGGCGCTTGTGCTCTGGCCTCCAAGCTGGTGCCAGCATCTTCTGGACCACGGATGTGAGTGGAGCTGAGGGGTTCTCTCACCGGTCCTGCCCGCGGAGAGCCCAAGCGTGAGCTGTCCGGAGGCTGCAGCCTCCCGTCCTGGCCTGGCAGAGGTGGTGGGGAAGTGGTGGGCTATATTTTACTCATCCTTCCACCCCCTTAGCAACTTCTAGAGTGTGTCGTAAATGGTAGATACGCAGCAAGTGTTTATGCACCAGAGAGGAATGGCACCATGCCCGTTCAGCTCAGTGAGGGGACACTTGTGCGCTCTTCTGTCCCGGGAAGAGAGACGCTGTACTGAGTGCCGCTGACTGACACCTCCTGTTTCCTGGGAGCTCGGGAAGGCAGTGATTCATTATTACATAGTTTTGGGGGGTACTTTTAGGAAGAAACATCTGTTCCTTTCTGATCCTTTGTTTCTTAAAATGTTCAACGGAGTCACACATTTCTAGTAAGTGTATTTTATTTCACTTTTTTTTTCCATAAAATACTTAATTGAAAATGGCAAGTGGGGTGGTTTGCAGTTTTTCCGAGCTGAGGAGTCCAGCTGCAGGCCCAACTGCCGTCAGAGTTTTTGGTTTGGTTCCTGGAAATGGGAGTTCGTTTTTTTAATTACATACATAATAACTAGCAGGAAGATGTTCAGTTTTCAGAAGCTAGGAGTGAGAGGAGCATGGGTACCAAAAAGGGGACAGTAGCTTGGGAGTTGTGAATATTTGTTTTCAAGTCTGACTTCTGTTTAATTTTTTTAAGTGTTTTAAGGAAGGAAGCCTGGTGGAGCAGATCTGTCCGCTAACACAGGCATACACCCCTTTTCTGTATTCTTTTTGGCCTATTTTCCCTGGTAGTTAGGCCAGCTCTTTTGAAGACATTGTACCCCAGGCAGAGGGCCATTTCTGCTGGAGGAGTTGAGATCCTTGGCTGAGCTCTTGGTCACACTCTGATCAGCCAGGCTGAGAGCTGACAAGTTTGCTCTCGGTTGCTTTGTGCTGTGTGACTTCAGATCCTTGGTCCCCGGTGTTTCTGTGCTGGGCCAGCAAGGCCGGGGAGAGGAGACGATGGACTTTGGTAAACCTGAAGCTGCACAGTGTCTAACACGATTGGTCGTATGGTGTGTAAACGGAGAACTATGAAGTCTCTGTGATAAAGTAGTGGACTCATCCAGATAGGTCTGGAGTCCATGCAGGTCTCTTGAATCCTGGGCTCTGGGTGGAATCAAAGCTGAGAACCGTGGAATCCTCTTCTGCGGATCTGGTTCAGGAAACTGTTTCTGAGATGTTTCAAGTTTTGATCAAACCCGACGTGCAGTTGAGGCAGCCTGTACCCATGGAAGTTTGTCCTGGGTTTGCATGTATCTGAACCCATTTAAGAAGTCCAGGTATTAAGCCTTTTAGAGAACGTATAAAGAAGTTGATGGAAAGCAAACTCTTAGCAGGAGTACAGTGAGGCAACAGAATCTGTCAGACTATTTAGGTAGATTCCTAAAGTAAATCCTAAATCATTTCTGAGTACATTCAGTAGTACCTCTTGGCCTCACTTTCTATCATCACGAATTTTCACTTAACACTTCACCGACCATCATGAGCCCTTCATAGAAGGCAGTGAAGTGTCCATTGCTGTGAATGACAGAGCTGCCTGAACGCATGGGCCGTGCTGGTGGAAGCCGTCAGGCGCCAAGTATGTGGGTTGGAGGGTAAGAACACTCCGTGGCACTTGGGGTGGTCTGACGTGGGGTCTAGATGAGGCTGCAACGACAGGAGAGCTGACAGCACCAATCAGTGGGGCCCGTTCCCTGGGCTGAGGTCAGACTGGAGAGGGGGCAGGTCCCAGGGTGGGAAGGCACAGTGCAGGACGGCAAAGGGCTGTGGCCAGTTTGGCGGGAGCTCGGGGTCCCTCGGGGGTGAGCCTGAGTCCAGGCCAGACTGAAGGGGAGGGGGGTGGGGCTCTGACTAACACCAGATGCAGAATTTGGATTTGATTCTATATGCATGAGGAGGAGTCTGGAAAGTCTTGCAAGCAGGATGGTGACTGGGACCGGGCAGGGTTTTCAGAAGACTTACCTGGTTTGGGCAGGTTCTCTGGAAGGGAATGGAGTGGGGCCAGGACAGTTCCGAGGCTCTGGTGGTTGTGCGCGGTGTGGGTGGGAACTGTGCATGGGCAACAAAAGGGAAAGGAGATGGGAAACATCACAAAGCCCAACACAGCCATATTTCCAGGGATTTTCAAACGTGAGTCAGTAGGAGAATTTTAGTGCCATCGTGAACAGCAGTAGGCAGCTGGAAGGTGCTACTGCCTTAGGGAGAAAGCTGTGTGTGACTGTGACGTGGCATACAGTTGGAGGTGATGACCAGCACCCCGGGTGGCCGTTCAGAGCAAGCAGCTGGCTGGGCGGAGCCTAGGGGCAGTGGACTCTTTGTCACTTGCATTCCCCTGCCAGGGACACCTGACGCCGAGTCCACACAGAACCTCGGTCAGTAGTCAGGGAGGGGCAGAGAGAATCAGGAGGAGGACTCCGTGCAGGATCTGGTGCGGGGGTCAAGCAGAGATGGGCAGCTTCTGAAAGAAACCAGAATCCAGACTCTCCCCTCCTATCTCGTGGTTGGTGCATAGAAAGCACCTCGAGTGACGCCCAGTGCACAGGGCGTTCTCCGCCCCACCAGCCCTGTGATTCGTGTCATTTAGTTACTCCAGGCGCCTCCGGCTGATGTGGTTGGTGTTGGAGGAGGGGCACTTAAACTCGGGCTTACATTCGGGTTTGGAAAAGCACCTGATCTGGGGGCGTTAGAGGTGGAGTGACAGGGAACCATCTGGAGACACCCGTACAGGACCCGATATTAAACACCTCGCAGGCCCCATCACCTCTGCCACCACTCCTCAGCCCGCTGTCGTGCACGTAACCACACGGGTGTGGTTGGGCCCCAGTAAAGCTTGGTTTACAAAAGCAGCTGTGGGCCAGGTTTGGACCGGGGAGATACTGAAAATCCTATGTGGGGACAAACGTAGTGTGAGCGATGGTTTAAATGCTGGATAACTATTGGTGAGGAGGTGTTGTAGGCAGCAGCTGTGGTACTGGCCCAGCGAGAAGGGGGCCCGAGCTAAGGGGCTGCGGTGGAAGGAAGAAGAAACTCCCAGTTCCCTTGTGGGCATGAAAATGGCCCAGAAGGACACACTGTGTGTCCTCTCTCCCAGGAGAGCTTCGGGGACCCCATTCCCAGCGTGGGCAGCGATGGGCACTGCGATCAGTTATCTGGGGTGAACACGGCTCTCCGGCAAAGCCGGGCAGCTCAGAAGCAGGTCACATCCAGGCGTCTGTACACAAAAATGAATAGGTATTCTCAAATGCAGTATTAACACACCAATGAAAAACCAAGTTGCCTACAGGATTCTAGTTTCTGGTAGATTATTTTTGTACCTAGGCCTGTCACGTGGTCTCCTAAGCGTTGACAAACCTGAGACAGTAAGAAAGCCAGACCAGGTGTGAATACAGTTGTTAACATGATAGCATTTTTTTCTTTTAAGGTGAGAATAAGGCTGTTACTTCTTCCCATTAAATTGTAGTCGTACTGCAGTTTCCTATTACTTATGATCTAAGCAGCTACAGAACCTTGCTCAGTAGTCTTGCGTGAAGAGGGGATGCAACTTGTTAGAAGCAGTAATTTCAATCTATTTGTTCCATTTTTATCAGCACTAAATAATACCTTTTTAGTATCCTATTGGGATTAGGGTAGGGATGCCAGATAGAATACAGGATGCCCAATTAAACTTATGTTTCTGATAAACAGGGAACCATTCTTTTAGTATATAAGTATTTTACAGAAAAATTTTGTTGATTTGAAATTCAAATTTAACTAGGTGACCTGCATTTCATTTTTTTACTTGAGTGTAGTTGACACACGACGTTACGTTAGTTTCAGGTGTACAGCATAGTGATTCAGCGAGTCCGTACGTTGCCGTCTGTCACCACACACCACGGACGCTGCTCTGTTCTACACCTGTTATTCCTGGGACTTAGTCACTCCATAACTGGAAGTCTGTGCCTCCCCTTCACCCATTTTGCCCAGCCCCTCACCCATCTGGCAACCATCAGTTTATTCTCTTGTATTTATAGGTCTGATTCTGCTTTTTGTTTATTCATTTGTTTTGTTTTTTTTAGACTCCATTTGTGAGTGAAATCATATGTTATTTGTCTTTCCCAGTCTGACTTACTTCACTTCATACTCTCTAGGTCTGTCCATGTTGACACAAACAGCAGATCTCCTTTTTTATGGCTGAGTGATATTCTTTGTACATACATACCACATCCTCGTTATCCATTCATCTATGGGTGGGCATTTAGGTGGCTTCCATATCTTGGCTATTGTAAATAATGTTTCAGTATGGGGTGGTGCATATATCTTTTCAGATTAGTGTTTCTCTTTTTGGAGGGGGTAAATACCCAGTAGTGGAATTACTGGATCATATGATATTTCTATTTTTAATTTTTTGAGGAACCTCCCTACTGTTTTTCACAGTGGCTGCACCAATTACATTCCCACCAACAGTGCACAAGGGTTCCTTTTCCTCCTCATCCTCGCCAACACTTGTGGTTTGTTGTGTTTTTGATTCTAGCTATTCTGACAGGTATAAAGTGATGTCTCATTGTGATTTTGATTTACATTTCCCTGATGATGAGTGATGTTGAGCATCTTTTCATGTGTCTGTTGGCCACCTGTATGTCCTCTTTGGAAAAATGTCTGTTTAGGTCTTCTGCCCATTTTTAATCAGATTATTTTAGTGTTGAGTTGTATTAGTCCTTTGTGTATTTTGAATAGTAACCCCTTATTGGATATGTCATTTGCAAATATCTTTTCCCATTCAGTAGGTCACCTTTTTGTTTTGTTGATGGTTTCCTTCACTGTGTGAAAGCTTTTTATTTTGATGTAGTGCCAATAATTTATTTTTGCTTTTATTTCCCTTGACTTGGGAGACGTATCTAGAAAGATGTTGCTATGGCCAATGTCAGAGAAATTACTGCCTGTATTCTCTTCTAGGATTTTAATGGTTTCGGGTCTCACATTTAGGTCTTTAATCCATTTTGAGTTTATTTTTGTGTATGATGCCAGAAAGTGGTCCAGTTTCATTCTTTTGCATGTTACTGTCCAATTTTCCCAACATCATTTGTTGAAGAGACTTTTTCCTATTGCATCTTCTTACCTCTGTTGTCATAGATTAATTGACTATATAATTGTGGTTTTTATTTCTGGGTTTTCTGTTTTGTTCCAGTGATCTGTGTGTCAGTTTCCGTGCCAGTACATGCTGTTTTGATGACTACCACTTTGTAGTATACCTTGTAATCTGGGGTTGTGATCCTCCGGCTTTGTTCTTTTTTCTCAAGATTGTTTTGGCTATTTGGGGCATTTTGTGGTTCCACAAAATTTTAGGATTCTAGTTCTGTGAAAAATGCTGTTGATATTTTGATAAGGATTGCATTGAATCTGTAGATTGCTTTTGATAGTATGGACATTTTCACAATATTCTTCCATTCCATGGGCATAGAATATATTCCCATTTGTTTGTGTCGCCTTCAGTTTCTTTCATCAGTGTTTTATAGTTTTCAGAGTACAGGTCTTTCACCTCCTTGGTTAAGTTCATTCCTCGATATTTTATTATTTTTGGTATAGTTGTAAATGAAATTGCTTTTTTAATTTCTCTTTCTGCTTTGTTATTAGTGTATAGAAATACTGCCAATTTATATTAATTTCGTATCCTGCAACTTTACTGAATTCGTTTATTCTAATAGTTTTTCAGTGGAGTCTTACGATTTTCTATGCATAGTGTCATGGCATCTGCAAATAGTGGCAGTTTAACTTCTTCCTTACCAACATGGATGCCCCTTATTTCTTGTCTGATTGCTGCGGCTAGGACTTCCACTACCATGTTGAATAAAAGTGGTGAGAGTGGACATCCTTGTCTTGTTCCTGATCTTAGAGGAAAAGCTCTCAGTTTTAACCACTGAATATGATCTTAGCTATGGGTTTGGCATAGGTAGCTTTTATTATGTTGAGATATATTCCCTCTAAACCCATTTTGTTGAGAGTTTTTTTTTCTGCATCTAACTGAGATGGTATGATTTTTATCCTTCATTTTGTAGATGTGGTATATCATGTTAATTGATTTGCAAATATTGAGCCATCCTAGCATCCCTGGAATAAATCCCACTTGATCATGGTGAATCAGCTGTTTATTGTTGAATGGGGCCTACTAGTATTTTGTTGAATTTTTCATCTATGTTCATCAGGGATATTGGCCTATAGTTCTCTTTTTTTTGTGGCATCTTTATCTGGTTTTGGTATCAGGATAAAACTGGCCTCATAGAATGTACTTGGAAGCTTTCCTTCCTCTTTTATATTTTGGAATAGTTTGAGGAGAGTAGGTATTGACTCTAAATATTTGGTAAAATTCACCTGTGAATCCATCTGGTCCTGGACTTTTATTTTGGGGAGAGTTTTTAAAATAACAATTCAATTTCATTAGTAATAATTGGTCTATTCAAATTTTTTATTTCTTACTGATTTAGTTTTGGAAAATTATATGTTTCTAGGAGTTTATACATTTTTTTCTAGGTTGCCCAGTTTGCTAGCATATAACTTTTCATAATATTCTCTTATAATCCTTTGTATCTTTGTGGTATCAGTTCTCTTTCATTTCTGATTTTTTTAATTTGAGTCCTTTCTCTCTTTGATAAGTCTAAAGGTTTATCCCTTTTTATCTTTTCATAGAACTATTTCTTGGTTTCATTTTCTTTCCATATTTTAGTCTCTTTGTCATTTTTTTCTGCTCTGATCTTGTTTCCTTCCTTCTACCCACCTTGGGCTTTGTTCTTTTTTTTAGTTCCTTTAGCTGTAAGGTCAGGTTGTTTGAGCTTTTTCTTGAGGTAGGCAGTCCTATATCACTATGTATTTCCCTCTTAGGCCTCCTTTTGCTATGTCCCAAAGATTTTGGACAGTTGTGTTTTCATTTTCATTTGTCTCTGTGTGTTTTTTCTCCTTTGATTTCATTATTGACCCATTGGTTGTTTAGTACCATGTTGTTTAGCCTCCACATGTTTGTGTTTTTTCCAGTTTTTTTTCTTGTGATTGATGTCTAGTTTCATACCATTGTGGTTAGAAAAGATACATGGTATGATTTCAGTCTTCTTGAATTTATTGAGGCTTGTTTTGTGGCCTAACATGTGATCTATTCTGGATAATATTCCATGTGCACTTGAAAAGAATGTTGTTTTTAGTTGGAACATTCCATATATATCTGTTATGTGCATCTGGTCTAGTGTGTCATTTAAAGATGCTGCTTCTTTATTGATTTTGTTTGAAGATCTAGCTATTGATATAAGTGGGAGTGTTAAAATCCCCTCTTATTATTGTATTATCATCAATTTCTTCCTCTGTAAGTTTATTATTTGCTTTATGTAATTAGGTCCTCCAATGTTGGATGCGTAGATATTTAAAATTGTTATATCAGGACGCCTGGGTGGCTCAGTCAGTTAAGCATCTGCTTTCAGCTCAGGTCATGATCCCAGGGTCCTGAGATCGAGTCCCGCATTGGGCTTCTTGCTCAGTGGGGAGCCTGCTTCTCCCTCTGCCTGCCACTCCCCCTGCTTGTGCACGCGCGCGCTCTCTCTCTCTTTCTCTCTCTCTCTGACAAATAAATAAAATCTTAAAAAAAAAAATAAAATTGTTATATCTGCCTGTTTGATCCTATTACCATTATATAAAACCCTTCTTTGTCTCATTACCATCTTTGTTTTAAAACAAGTCTATATTGTCTGATATCAGTATTGCTACCCTGGCTTTTTTCCACTTCCGTTTGTATGGTAAATGTTTTCCATCCCTTCACTTTCAGTTGTATGTATATTTAGGTGTGAGGTTAGTCTCCTATAGGCAGCATGTAGATGGGTCTTGTTTTTTTAATCTATACTCCCCCCCACTCCCACCCCATGTCTTTTAATTGGAACATTTAGGCCATTTTATATTTAAAGTAATTATTGATAGCTATATACTTATTGCCATTTTGTTAATTGTTTTCTGTTTGTTTTTGTGGTTCTTCTCTGTTCCTTTCTTCTCTTGATCTCTCTTTGTGATTGATGAGTTTCTGTCACATTTGGCTTTCTTTCTCTTTATTTTGTGCATCTATTACAGGTTGTGGGTTTGCCATTACCATGAGGTTCATATATAGCATCCTGAATGTATAGCAGTCTATATTAAGTTGATGGTCATTTAATGAACACAGTCTTAACGAGGGATTTGTATTTCCAAGAATCTGTGAGTTCTGTGAGATTTTAAAATTTGTTTGCATTGCAATTAAAATCTTGAAGAGTAAACATCTCATCATTTCTAAAGGTAAAATGCTTCTTCAGTTGGGAGTCACAGTTGGGAGATGTTTTTGTACAACAAGTTCAAGTTACTATGTTTCAAACTAGAGTTTTCTTGAGTATCTGAGAATCCTTTGAAAAGAAAAGGATCCCAAAATTCTCGGGCCCGAGATCCAGTCTAAGCCAAGGACTTAAATTCAGAGCGGAGCATACGTGGGGCCTCTGTAGGCATGCTGCTACACATCTGTACTGAGAAATAAGACCCAGTTCTGGGGGCGGGGGCTGGAGACTTGGGACCAAGGAAGAAGAGAGAGACTCCAGAGCATTAACAATTGCGTTGTGTTTGTGGTTGGCAGAATGAGGCAGCCCAGAGCCCCGTGTCTGACCTTGGGGATTAGGTGACCCTGCATGGGGCAGCAGAGAAAGGACATGCTCTCTCTTCAAGCTCCCACCAGATAGATTTTCAGTGGGGTCTTCTGTCTCTTTGTCCCCCTCTGCTGTTCTCAAGCTCTCAGGGTGAGGCGTTTAGGGGTCAGATCAAGGCTTAGTGCTCTGAAGTACTGCCTCCTGGCTCCAGGGTTCGCGTGCAGGGCCTCTTCCCTTGTCCTGGCTGTCAGAACACCTGTAAATAAATGCTGCTTTGTTTTTGCTGGAAAACTCTGTGACACCCCCTTCTCTCTTCCCCTGGGAGGGCTGTGAACCGGGTCCAGGCATGGAGCTTACGGTCCACAGACCCGCCTGCCTGCAAGTGTGACAGCCTCCCAGAGGGCTGTATTGATTTTTTTAAGAGGAAGAAAAAGGCATATAAAATTGGACTTTCCAACCTTCTTTGAGTAGAAATTGGTGCTTCCAAAGGGAATTTTAATTGGCTGGCTTTGCAGCTAAAATATTTTCTACCCCTTTCTTTCTCTTCTTCACCCTGCCTCTCTCTGTTCATCCTTTTAGACTTCCCCCAACCCCGTTTACTTTTACTTCCTGCTCTTGAGCAAAATTGGGTCCTTTACGGGTGGACTTCTGATTGGAAGACCTCGGGGTGTTGCTAAGTTTGAGCATCCTGGAAGGAAGACAGAGGATGCTGGGGGAGCAGCCAGCTCGGGGAAGGAAAAGAGGGGGCGGGAAATGGCATCTGTGCTTGCTGTTCAGAGTGAATCACCCTTCAAATTGAAAATCTTGATTTCCAGTGCCAGTGACAATACTTGCTGAAGAAGTACAAATCTTTCCTGCTTCTTGTAATCTACTTCTTGCAAATATTAGTACTCTGGAAAAAAGATTTATTTTAATAATGTGAGTTTTAGGTGTTTTTTTTTTCTGTAGTTAACATTGTTTTATTACCCTATATCCTTGCCAGAAAGCGCATTTTAAGAGTTTCAATTCAAAATTAAATATGACCTCAGTGTTTTAAAATACAATTACATTAACTGTCCATTTAATAGTTGCTTAAGATTTTTTTGGCCACTAATGTATAGTCAATATACTTGTCTGATATTAAATACAGGGTTTTCAGCCCTGCTCACCCGCTAACATGTTCCAGCTGCAACAATAAATAGGAGCAAAGGCTTTCTGAGAAAGTGAGCTACAGAAAGTTGTTCCCAGATGAAACTGCAGTGTTCTTTTATATCATCAGCTATGCTTTTCTTTAAAAACTCCACTGTGTTTGATAATAGGGAACGATCTATTATTTATTTAGAACTGTACAAACCAATTTACAAGACAGGTAATTTAGTGGTAATTTAGGATTATTTATTAATGAGCCCAGTACACAAGTTAATGGGACCAAACCCTGTGGAGGTCAGCCCTCCTAGAAGATGTGCCTTTGGAGAGAAAAGAAGTAGTGTCTTCAGAACATTCAGTTACTATTTTAACATTTAAATTAAGACACATTCCCTTGCTAAGATGCAAAACAATTTTTTTTTCCTGAATTGCATCACAACAAAGTAGTCTTGAAGCTGTCTGGAGATCAGTTTTGTCAACCATATTAAGGGTGGGTATGTTTTAGCCCTGTTAGTTCCAAAGGTGTGAGAGCCTCGAGAAGGAGCTGTGGTTTCCCAAGCTCAGGCACATCCTGCTGTCCCTGTCAGGTGCTTTGCATCCGGGATACTCTGTCCCATCGCTCACCGCACATTCCAGAATTCCCAGTCACTGTGGGAGGGGCGTGTGTGTGCCTGTTTCCTGGGAGCTGGCTTTCTTCTCATGTCTGTTTTCCCCCAGCAGTGATCAAAAGGCAGAGACTGCAGAGGGTCAGCTGGTGCCCTCTGCATGTCCTGGGGTGGGGGGCGGGGAGTTCTCCCCACTAGGACCTCTTCCCTCTTTCTGTGGTGATCTAATGGCTGCCTCTTGGAAGACTAAAAAACCTAATGGAGAAATGAGGGGCAGCATAAGTGGCCTTCATAGAATGTGTCTGTAGTCACTGGAATTCAACCTTTATCTATAGTCAAAGAATGAAGATAGAGCTAAGTATGCTGCTTAATTTCATTTTTCCTGTGTTTCATCTCATTGTGCAGTTGATTGCCTTATATCAGGAGTGGGGAATGGAGCTGCCGTGAAGGAAACTCACTTAGTTTTGTGTCTTCAAATCTGAAACAATTCCAGGTTTTGACTGTAGAGTCCTATCAAAGTAAGCAGAATTGGAAGTGATGCCCAGTCCCTGGGCTTTAACAAACTTTGTTATTTGGCCGTCTGCTACGAAATCTGAAAAGGCAGAGAAATGTAGCTTTCACTGTTTAGAAAATCTTTGTGGGTTTTTCTTCCCCCTGGGGAATGGTTTTCAGCAAATTATTCATTGGAAAAATGAAATCTGAAATGCAGGTGTTTCTCCGTGCACATGCTATGGTGGTGGTACTAACACCCTTGCATCTTGTTTACTCATTCGCTCAGCAGGCAGGCATGGAGCACCAGTAATGTGCCAGATAGGACCCCAGGGCTGAGAGGCAGAGTTGGGATCAGCTCCGTGACAGTGCATGGCTCTCCATTCAGATACCTGGAGCAGCCTTTGCGGGAAGCCCATCCATCTGACTTCTTCATGCAACCTAGGCTGACATCTACCCTAGCAAAAAGCCTGGCCTGCTGGTTTGCCAAGCCACGTAGAACAGTACTGTGGTGTTTATCACTCTGGGACTTGTTTCCATAGGGCTAAGTGTGGTGAAGATGATGGGCCTGGGACATTCTAAGGCCTAGACTTCTTACTTATAAAAAGGAATGTTGTATGGAGTGGTCATCGAGGCATTTAAATATAAACATGGCCTTCCTTAGGGTATAGACCAATAATGCCCAGTGGGCCACTCCCTACAAACCTGAGACCCTATAGTAGGGGGCACCTAGTCTCTCTTCTTGGAAGCGTCTAGAATATAAAAAAAACTGGAATTGACACTCAGAATCCCATTGTCTTTGAATTGATAGGGCAGTGGGCCTTGGATGTAGTCTTATGGATTAGGGGAACTTTATAGAAGTTACATAAATGTAAGAGAATAAATCCAAATGCTATAAGGGATATATGCTATATAGGATAATAGGATATATGCTATCAAGAATAGAGCATGTAAATATAGGGACTTTGTATTAAAGGAGTAACTGTTTCCATTTCAGAGATCATCAAGAATACTGTGGATTCGTGGAGGTGGTCCAGAGATTAAGTAAGGTCTTTGGATCAGACAGACTCTAATTCAAATCCTGGTTGCATCCCTTATGCGTTGGTCAAGTTATTGTCGCATAACTTCTGGACTCCGTTTCATCTTCTGGAACATAGAGATAGTATCTCCCTCAGGGGTTATGGGGAGGAATAAATACAGAACAGTTTAACTAAATATCTGGCACATGTTAGGCACTCAGGAAATTGCAGCTGCGAAGTTTTATGGAAGTGTTTACCTTGACTTGTTTCCCTATAGTTGATCCTCACCTTTATTCAGCAGACCTCTCCTTTCCAAAATGCCATATTGTGTAATGAAGGTCTGACATTGAGACATTTTCTCAACAGGGACTTCTGAAGTCAGTTGCCTTGACTCTGGCTGACTTTGAATGTGTTATTGAGAGAATTGGGATATTAAATTGCATGTTAGAAAACCAATCATCTTTTACCCATCTTAACTATGGCCCTGAGGTTTTCCCATTCTCGTGCTACTTTCTTTTCCCCCTAACACCTGTTTGTTTTAGGGAGCAAAGGCCCTCTCACTGATGTTTCAGTTCCTCTATGTCCCTAAAATCTTCTATCCCAGAGCAAGCCCTTGTTGGAAACCTGTGTCTTTTTCCTTAGGTGTCCTTGCAAAAATTTAATGGCACAGAGCATTTAGTCGTATGTAATGACTTTCTGCACTATCATTCTGTCGTTTGGGCACAAACATCGATTTCCCCTATCTTGGCATGTGAAGGAAGGAGTCTCATTCCTGTCTGTCTCTCCTCAGCCTGCACACACCCTCAGTGGAGCAGAGCAAGGGCACAGAGAGTCTTTGAGGGCATTGGAATGGGGCAGCTTGTAGAGAGGCCAACTCTGCAGGTTGGCCCAGCAGAGAGAGACCAGACTGTAGAGGATGCTCAGAGCAGGTGGCTGCTGCCTTGGGCCACATGAGTTATAGAGTCAGCCTCAAAGATGTTGCGGTTGACCAGATGCCCCATTCTGAAATCTGGATGTTAAGATGAGGCTTCTAAAATTCTTGTTTGTGGATCAATTCATATTTGTCCCTTCTTTTCTGGGAATGAAGAGAATTACCCTATAATGCACAGTTACCTAACCCCAAAGATCCTTTGGGGGGAAAAGTACCCATATGGCAATACCAATAATTTGATGAGACTGGTGGAAAAGACTCCTTAAAAATTGTATTTTTACAGATATTTTTCAACAAATGAACTAAATTTATTCTTATTGACAGGCTTGTAATCTACTTAAGTAACAATTTGATTAGGATTTTTTATTCCTCTTTCATGTTAGCTATTTCTTTTTTTAAACTATTTCGTTGCTAATATATAAGCATTTCATTTGTAAGAAGCTAAATTAAGCTGGGAAAGAGGAATCTACCTCTCGTGTGTGAAATGTTAGAAAGCTGCTCTGCTCCCTGCTTCAGTGGTGAAAAGCAAATGCAACACAGATATAAGGCTATTTGAACTCTTTATTTGCCACATTTACAATATTAATAACAGCGTTTCTAGAAGTTGTCACATCAAGTAAAAGATCTTCATTCCAGGCTGTCTTTTGGGGCCAAATTGAGACTGGATGCATGCATTTAATAAATTGTAGTCTCAAGTAGTCATTTTTGTAAATAATTAGTTTCAGTGAAAGAATAAGTTAGCATATTGTATGCATCTAATGTTGCAAATGTACATACAGCAAACTTTGCTATTAATCAACAGTCAAGCACCGCAAGTGGGGTCTCATACATAATGAATTGTGCTTAAGCCTCATGGGTTTCTTGATAGAAAAATAAAAGAAAACACAAGTGTAGTAAGCTTTTGAATAAAATTTAACTAGATTGCTCTGCATCCTGTAATTGTTTTGGAATCATTAGGGACCTGATAATTCATCTATAGTTTTGGGGTGTTTTTATCTTCATCTGTCAAATAGTAGAGATTTTAATGATATGTTAAAGTGTGGCTAAAATACAGTTTTCCTTTTAACAATTTGAACATTTAGGAGAGAAAATAAATAGGCTTTTTTAAGGCATTCTAGTCTGCCAAGTATACTATTTAAATTGTGTTTTTAATATGTTTTATTGCTTATGTATTTAAGAATCATTTTCAAAAGGAAAAAAGTATATAGTTCTTATGACATATACCTTGTATTGAGGAGTTGAAAATTTACATAACATTTTCCGGGTTTGGAGGGGGTTTTAAAATACTATCATAAATTCCTCTATGGTCTTGTGTAGATTCTGACATTAATTTGAGCCCCAAATTTTGAGGGCTTAGGATGCCCATTAAAAACTGATATCCAATTTAAGCAACATACCTGTGACCACCCAGAAAGTGAATAAATTGGGGCCCAGTTAAATTTTACTGCCGCTTCCTCCTCCTATTGTTAACCTTGGGACGTGAACCATTGGTGGCCTATGATAGGATCATAAATGTAGAATCCATTTTGGGGGTGTGATTGTGGGGGTGGAAGGTATCAGGCAAGCAGCAGAATTTATGTCCATCGTTGCTCTGATCCACACTGTAAAAGCTCAGCGAGGGTGCGCAGAGCACCTGTCAGAGCTCCAGCTAGGCCTCCTGCAGGGACGGTGGAAGTGCCACCTTCCCCGCGAAGCCGTCCCCAGGACTTCTGTCTGGACCGGGCGTGGGCTCGCGTCGCTACTGATTTCCCTCCGTCGAATGGTAGCAAAGTCTCTTTGTTTCATCGAGATGGACCTGTGAAAACAGAGCCCGGAGCCCAGCACGTGCAGGTCAGTCCGTACCCACGTGTCAGGAGTCATGGGGCTCCTCTCTCCCTTCGAGTGCACACGTGCAGGATCGCGTCTGCTGTTTGTTGTGTAAACGTCAGTATGTTGCTGGTACTCCCTTCTCCTCCTCAGTTGACTGTGGAGCGCGCCCAGGGCAGCGTGGGAAACCCACGCACTGACATGCATGTCGTTGGGACGGCACCGGACGCACAGTCACGCCGCCCGCTGCCGCCCTGAGCCTCGGGAGGCTCCAGCCCTGTTGCTCGATGAGCCCCGGTCGGGAGGCCTTTGTTCTTCATCTCTGACTCGCTGCTGCTGCTGGAGGCCAATGTCTCTTAGTACCTGCATCAGCACTCTGCTTCCCTCCTTCCCCGGTCTTCCCTGCTCTAGAAGTTCAGGTACCTGCACAGATCCCATCACACCCGCGCGGTAGTATTGCTGTGAGCTGCTGGCCGGCAGGCCGGGTCACAGAGCTGCCGCTGGACGTGTCCGTTCATCAGACGGCCTGGGAGAGCCGGCATCGGGGCGGGCGTCGGGAACACGGAGCTGAGAGGCCGAGTGGAAGGTTGCGGGGACCTCCCTGCGTCTCACCTCCGCCGCCTCCTCTGCCCAGCCGTGCTGCAGACGCCGCATCAGTGCCCCTGTGGATGCGCCGCGGGCATGACGGGTCCTCGATGACGGCTTAAATAGAATCAAGCCACACAACTCAGTTGGAATAAAGAGTTTAAAATCTTTATTCAGCCCCTTCATTTAAAAAAAATGATTTTTTTTTTTGATCGTAGGTAGCATAATTTATTTCTTGTCTTCCATCCTACCACTGGAAAAAGAAAAGCATCTGAGCTTTAGCAAGAAGGTATCATTAAGTGCAGGACAAATCCATCAGACACAAACACAAGAGACTCTGCTAGAGATCTGTTAAATTAGACATAATTGTGCATTTGCCAGTGATACTTGGCAGCAGTATCCACATGTTTTAAAATCACCTCTATTGCAATTTTAAACTTTTGCTGAAAATGTGCACCTTCCTGAGGCTATGGGGTCTGGTGCTCTGCTCTGGAGTCCACACTGTGTCCTAGAGCCAGAGAAGGGGAGATTTGCTTATCTAGCTCAGCTTGGGAAATGTTTCTCATCGTAAGGGTGTCCAAAATGCTGTATGTGGCTAAGGCTCTGGACTCTTCCATCCACTGCAGGCTGTACCCCGCTATCCGTGTGTTTTCCCACGGACCGATCGCCCGGCCTTGTTAAAGGACACAGCCTGGGTCAACTCGCTGCCAGATTCCAGGTGAACTCCAAAGAATACGTGTCTTTGGAACTCTTTCCTAAGGTTGTAACTCTGCGTGGGTGAGCCTCTAGCATCACCAGTTCATGTTCCCAAACCATAAAACTCAATTTTATCCCAGGAAGACAGAAATATTGGAAAAGTACTGGGGTCAAAAAAGAGAGGTTTTTGAATGTCTGCTCCCTGGGTGTAGCTAATGCTGCTAATCAGATGTGAGAAGCTTAGAACTTTTGGCCTGTTTTCTTACATCAAATGGGATTTAAGCCAAGTATGTGACATTTTAATGTCTTTGGGAAGTAGAATTCATTCAGAAATGAAGATTTAGTGATTCTTTACTACCAACAAAGTCTTGAGGTGCCCCCAAACCCAAATACCCAAATCTCCTGCCAAACTGAGTTTTAAAGTATTGAGCAAATTCGTAGCTTTGGGAAGACCCTGGAGGACATGGGGTCAGGAATGTTCTTCCAGGTTTCCTCATGTCACGCCAGCCCTTGCTGTTGCAGACCCTGGGCGCGGCTTTCTGGTGGGCTGGCCAGCCTGGCTCGCTTTGCCCAGTGGGCTCCTGGTTCTGCAGCTGCCACTAGCCTGAGCCCTGTGCAATAAATGCACAATTATGTCTAATTTAACAGATCTCACCCGCTGGCTGGGCGGCACACCCGATGGCTTCCCATGCGGCAGATGGACGCCTCGGAACCTTGTCCCTTTAAACTTGGGTCCCTCCCCTTGTGCTCCTCTGCGGCTGGTGTGCTGCCTCTGTCCCCTCACCTCCTAACCGAAATCCGTGTGTGGAGACAGCAGGCCGTGTTGCAGGTAGGAAGGCCAGCTTTCCCGTGAGTGCCATCTAGGCTCGTGTGTGTAACGCCGTGAGTGGGTTCTGCTCCGGGTACGCGGGTGAGGCATCCCTGCGTCACTAGAGACGTTTCAGAAGTCTGTTCTGGAGCACTCCCCCACTCTCCTGCGTCCTGATTTGAGCTGAAAGACAAAGCTGACATCTGAAACAGTTCACCGGAACATTCTTTCTCCAACCCCAGAAGGGACGGGGTCACGACTGCAGGGGAACATCACTCGGGGCTTTCGATCACACCGGCGTTCCCGGGGCTTCCCCTGGAGGCTGTTGTCGGGGATTGCCAGCAACTGCATGTTTCTTGAAGAAACCCTTAAACCAAACCACATAGCCTTTCGTGTTTGCTCTATTGCGGTGTGCCCAGTGCTCTCTACTGTTCTGTGTGGAAAAGCTCAGCAAAGCCAAATTCATGGGTCAGCCGCTAGCCAGCCCTCTCTTGCCAGGTTTAACAAAAGGCGGGGGCTTCCAGTGTCCCGGGATTGGCCTAGGGTGACTCTTATTGATGACGAGTGGCATCCTGGGAGATGGTCTCAGGCGGAGCGACTCTGATGTGCCCCTTACCGCACGGTCCCGGCTGACAGCAGGACAGGGCCTGCCCTCGTGTGCCCTGCGGGCCGGCCAGCCAGCTGCCGGCTATGGGCTCCCGCGCCTGGCGCTGGCCTGCAGACGGGTGTGCGCGTCTCCGTGCTGGCTGAGCGGCAGGCTCCCCGGGAGGGCTGGGATGGGGGGCTTAAGGGAGCGTGGGCCGCGGAGCCCGTGATCACTGGGGCTTCGGGCCGGTCGGTAGGGAAGCCTGCAGAGACTCCTCGGTAATAAGCGCAGTCACTGGCGGGGCCGCGCTGCCGTCACACCGTGGCTCGCGCTGGGGCGTGCGAAGCGAGGCTGGAGGAGAGGGCAGGGCAGAGGATAAATTTCGTTTTATTGTAGAAATGGAAATTTGTGTCATGGCTTTAAAAATCTGGTTTTATGTGTGTGTTTAACGCCATTCATTTTAAATGTAGTATCATAAATCCTTGCTTCAGAAGCAAAGCTGTTTAATTACATTTCACCCATGAATAGTTACCTAATGCCAATAGAGAAAGAGTTAAAAAGGAGACCTACAGAGTAAATCAGAGGTTGAGATCTTTAGCACAAGCATAAAAAATCAATTTAAGATGAATTTTACTACTATAAAAATTCTTCAAATATCCTTTTAAGAGTGGGAAATGCAAGTAGGGACACAGCTCCCGTTCTAGTCCCTTAGCCACGTGGAGGACATGGCTACCAGCCTGGTCAGTGCCTCCGAAACCCAGACGCCCCTATTCCCCTCGGGCCTCTGAGGAGGGAGCTGTAAGTCTTGGAGCAAAGCGGGTCGCTAGTGGGTACTGAAGCCCCCGCCGCTCGGTTTAAGATGCCCCGTCTCCCGTGGTGTGTGTCCCTTGGCCCAGGGAGGCACATTCACCATCTGCGTGACGGCCAAGCACAGCCCGCAAGCTCTGATCACCATCTGTAGCCTGCTGCAGGGTGCGTGTGGGTCAGCGTGGGCTCTCGAGGCAGTCCCTGTCCCTCTCCTGCCTCCTCGGGAGGGCGGTCTCCCGTGGGCTGAGGGTGGGGACATCGGCACCTTAGCTCTGTTCATGTCCTGTTTGGGCAGACATCACGTGCAGACTGCTGCCTGCACAGCCGGGCGGCCTTGGCCTTGCTTCATGGGAAGGGAGCCCTGTCTCACCTAGCACACCACCCCCTCTCCCCCCACCCCCACGAGCGGGATGGCAAAGCACATGACAGGCTTCCCCATCTTTATTCTCCAGTATCATCAGGGCATATTTATTCAGTACGTACGGAACAGTGCAAGAACAGAGGGACTAGAATTTCTCTCTGAAGTTGAATAACGTTTAAGCCAGGCATGGGAAATTCGACTCCTTCCCTGACCAGATGTCCTGATGGAACGAGAAATCAGGGCAGGGACGAGATGCATTTGCACCCCCAGCAATGTCTCTGCCCCGCTGGCTCCGTGGAAGGAGCATGTCCCGTGGGGCCCCTCTGTGGCTTTGGGGTCCACGCCTACCAAGGGCCTGTCCACGTTGAGTTCCCACTGCAGAGATCTCACAAAGGTGGCAGCTGGGCCGAGGCTTGGGCCTGCTCTGTCTGGTCGTGAGTTGGCAGGATGGGCAGCTTGTGTCTGTTGTCCCTCTCTGCCTGGACACTTTGGTGGGCTCGTTTCTTTTACCTGTCACTTTCCTGTTCCTTCCTTATCACTGTCCACGTGCAAGTGCTTAGAACACCCCCCGCCCCCCCCACCAATCCACTTTCTGTTCTACCATAGAAAAACAGTAGAAAGGGCATTTCTGTGCATCCCATCCAAGGAAGCTTATTTCTGGAAAGATCCAGGGACCTCAGTGGAGACTCGCATTTCCACAGAACGCTGTGCCTGAGAGACTTGGACTCCAGCACAGGATTCTTTCTGTAAGACCTGCTTCGAGGTCTTCAGTTATTCTCTGTGCTGTGAAGTGCACAGGCTTCTGGATCTGCAACAGCCTGTGCATGCTCCTGGGGGCCTCAGTCACCCTGATGTCCCCGTGCTGGGCCACATGGCCAAGCAGTGGTGGCCTCCCCACTCAGACCCTCACAGGGTGGTGGGTACGAGGCGACACAGGCAGCCTATAGTTTGGTGCGCATGCGCACCCATCCTTAACACCCAGAGAGTGAGGTATGGAGGGTCAGGAAGAGCCGCTTGCAGCTGCCCTACCCCAAAGCTTCAGTATCTGAGAATACTAGACAGACTCTGCCCTCCAGGCCCAGAAAGTGGCTAGGAAGCCTACCACCTGTCCAGGGCCTTGGAAGGGAAGGAAGGAAAGTCAGCTGAAGAAATCAGACTTGGTGCCAGCGCTTTTGTGGGTGTGGGGTTCTAGGAAATTGAAATAAAAATTGGATCCATCATAAAACTGTAGGGCTCAGAAGCAGGGATGTTTCCTCATTCCAGCAGAGCAGATCCCCAGAGACTCGGTACCTGCTGAAGGTAAGTCAGCTCTGTGAGAGGCCGCTACCAGATCCCACAGATGGAGGAATTAGACCCTGAGGGCAAGGAACAAACTGAATCGAGTCTAAAGTATGTTGTTTTAAACTTAAGGAGATAAAAGGAAGAAGTGACCATAAGGAATGAACAGAGGAATTTGAAAAAAAAAAAAAAAACCAGAAGCCAGAGCTGAGTGGCTGACCTTAGCCTCGCGGAAGGACCTACACACAGATTAGACACTTGAAGTATGAGACTCCATGGACCGAAAGCAAACTGCAAGGAAATCCCCCAGAATCCAGCCCCAATCGGTAGAAAATCCCGAACATGCTATTCTGTTGAAATTGAGTGGGAGGGGCAGGGTGATCAAAATGCAGGTTGATTACTTTGGTAGTATTTCTGGAAGATATTTTTGATAAGGTGTGATTTTACAGATGAACGATAGAGGCTCGCGTGCACCTGTTAGCCTTGCAGAGGGGCAGCCACGCGCTCACTGGGCTGGCTTCTGCGCTTGCCGTCCCAGCGCTGTCACATCCTGCTTCACCGGACTACAGACGTTCAGAGCCCCAAGTAGCAAAGCCTGTGTACTAGGATGTTCCTCCTGGAATCGCCTCTTGTTTTCAAAGAGGAGCTGTGTTTCTTAGAGCTAAAGGTGGAAACGTGGCTGGAAGGCACCTGCCCACCGCTGCGTGGCCGTGGGCACACATACCCGGGAAACTGCCATGTGGGCACAGTAACGTTTGTCTGCTTTTCGCTTGTGTGGACTCAGGGCCTGAGGTTTATTACCATCCTGTTACCACTTTTGCAGACCCCCGGAGGCCCCCACTCTTCCTGAGCTGCTCGTCCGTCCAGAGGAAATGACGGAGCCCCTGGTGCAGTGCGTGGCCTGGCTGGATGCCTATTTCCATGAGCCCGAGGTCCTCCCAGGCCTCCCCTTGCCTGCGATTCACCATCCCATTTTCCAGCGAGGTCAGTAACTCCGCCGCCTCATAGGGTTTCGCTCAGGGAGCTTGACTGATTAACTATCACTTACATCACAGCCCATTTTATCGACTCTACTGACTTGGTATTTTTACATCATCTAAACAGAGACAGCATGTGGCCACGCTATAAGGACAAGAGTTCACGATCTCCACCCATTCCAAATGCTTGTGTTAGTTTTGGCATGTGGTCACGTAATTCTTGGCAAAGGCAGTAAAAATGATGCATGCAGATCGACTCTTGACTCTTGCTGGCTGAAAGGTTTAAATAGGAACACATCTGAATAGCAGTGAATTTTTCAATAAGCTTATTGTTAACTTAAACTATCTGCTTGCCAACAGCACAGAAAATGAGGCTTGTACATGGACAATTAGCCACTTCCATAAACTCGGCTGGTGAGATTTACATCAGAGTGGGTAGCAGCATTGGGTTGTCTCGGATAAGTTTTCAATCTAATTTCTCAAACTTGCCATAGTTAGATACTGTGTTCTTAAACATGATTGAGAACTTACTGCCTAAATGTAGCAGGCTTAAGGCCATGGTCTGTGGTCACCAAAAAACATTTTCCCAGATGCTTCTTTTTAAGTTCTTGTTTGGACCTTAATTATGGCAACTAAAATTATTCTAGGCACATACCAGGGGTTTATTTTGCATAGTGATTTTTTTATACTCATTTTAAGATAAATGCATGTGTATGTGTACACAAATATGTATAGATGTATTCACACATGTACTCAAGGGAAAATACTACCCTGAGATTTTAGATAAGGTAAATTTAGAGGCGCCTGGGTGGCTCAGTTGGTTGAGCGTCTGACTCTTGGTTTCAGCTCAGGTCGTGATCTCGGGGCTGTGAGATCGAGCCCCGCATTAGGCTCCACGCTCAATGTGGAGTCTGCTTGAGGTTCTCCCTCTCTCTCCCTCTGCCCCTCTACCCCTCCCTCTAAAATAAGTATATCTTTAAAGTAAATTTAAAGCAATCTTGAATTTCAAGACAGAGTATCCTAAATAAGTTTAATGGCATTCTAGTAGCTGCTATGATTTTCAGCAAAAAGAAACTTGAAAGTGGAGTAGGATTTTCAGGGGCAGTGGCTAGAGAAGCTCCTGGAAAGTTGAGCTAATACCTGCGTTGACTAACAAGGTCAGACAAGTGAACAGATAGTAAGTACCCTGAGCATTTTCGCACATAATGAACTGAAACAGTACAAGTGTAATGACCAGGGTCCCTTATGAGCCCCCTGTGTCATTCAGAACGGCCTCTGGGAGGGCTGTGGGAGCTCCAGTGGGCCTCGGCATGTCGCTGGGCACACGTCGCGTCCTGGATGGGCCCATGGGGCCACCGCCACTCTCCAGGGGCATGAACCAGCCGGCTGCATGGAGGCTGCGGGGAGCTCGGCATGACCTCCATGTGCTGCACGGGCTGAGGAACTCAGGTGTGGCTTTGCTTCTGAAGTTGGGGCTTGGGAATCCTGGTGCTCTGAACTCTGCCGTCCACGGTCATCACTTGGAGAGAACTGTGCCGCTAGGAGCAAGAAAGAATTGCGCGACTGGCTTTCCTCTCTTGCAGGCTATTGAATAGTGAGCAGAAATTTAAGGTTTTGAAATTTTCAGGACAGAAAAATTAGAAAACCAAGGCAGGAGGTATCTGTATGATCGAAGGGGGAGGTGGGAAGTGAGCTTATAAAATCCTGTCCTCGGTGTTTGAAGAGGGCTGGGACTGGCCACACTGACCCTGCCTCCCTGGCACTGGGCCTGAGCCAGCCCGTCTCCTCGTCCAGCCCCCATGGTCAGCGTGGGTGACCGGAACGCACCAGAAGCAGCTGCTGGGGTAAGGATGGGGGCCATCCAGCCCCAGCTAGAAGCTCTTCCCTGTTGGACAAGACCCACAGTGCTGGCGGGTGCTTCCAACTGGGGCCAGGTCCTTATAGCCAGGTTTAGGGGAGACAGCCTCCAGCACCTCCTCGGGACAGGGTCCCCTGGGCCAGCCCCGCCTCCTGACACTTAGTGGTTGCCGCCGGCCAGGGTTTCCCACGCCTTAGCATGTGCAAGCCAGGTTTTTCTAATTTAGCTCAATCACTTACTCCCAGGCAGGGACCAGGTGTGGGGATTTTACAGTTTAAGAAGGGAGGTGGTGGATGGTTATAATACATTTGCTAACACGGAGTTAATTGGCACTAACCCCCAGATGTGGTAACACCCCTCTCTATCCAGTGGTGGTTGGCTTTGCTCTGTTTCTACTTTGTATCTTGTAGCACAGTGAAATCATGGTGAGTGGGCAAGTCCCATGCAAGGAAAATCCTCCGGCAGCCTCAGAGACCTCTAGACACTGCATTAACATAAAGAAATAAACCTTCACACAATGCGAGGCGTGGGTACGTTTTAATGTGGAATAAATGTTTTTTTTAATAAATTCTATTTTCTGTGCATCTTAATTTTTGGGCACATTTAACATGCTTTTGCGTATCATGTTTTCAGCATGGTCTTGCCTGAGATTTAGACCAGGTCTGCCTATTTTAACTTGTTCTAAAAACGTAATCCTGACAGAGCTCACCGTTGAGCTCCGGCGCCTTAACCTGCTCGTCCTCAGGCACGGGCCTGTGCACTGGCGGCCCCCAGGGGCCAGGCCCCCACTGCATTCCATGGGCCCCTCTTGTCTGTGGGCAAGACCGCTTCACCATTTCAGGATCTTCCATGAGATGAGCGCCCTTTTCACCATTGGTTCATTTTTTAAGGCTGGTCACACACGCGCGCTGAGGTAAACCATGTGAAATTACAGTTTTTGTTAGGTTAAAAAACTTAACAAATACTAGAAATTTCACATAGTTCAATTTCTTATCTTGGAAATTCTCCCAAGTTTGATGAGTAACAAGTTAATTGCCTGGGTTTTTTGGCCAAGGAGCCGTGAAGCTGTCTTTCATGACCACAGGTCTGGAAGTGTGTGTGGCCGCCTTTTTCTGGAGCCACTAAGGATAGGGCTCCTCCGAGGGAAAAAGGCTGCAATTACTGGGAGTGAGGTTTAGCGTGCTGCTCAGGAGATTACAAGAAAAGTGGGTGTTGAATAAGATGTGTTTTAATTTTCTTGTGAGATTGTGTTTCTGGTGGAGGGCATTTTCTAAGAAAAAATTGTTGTGTGTTGTTTTTAGAGTTTAGGGGGGGTTTTGCTTTTTCCTAATCTGCTTTATTAAAGTATCAACAGGACCATTTGTTGTAACCAGTCTGATGGAGAAACAGCAGTCTTGGGCACAATGAGGCATTTTAGGGAGGTCAGGTGCCCCCCCCATGAAGTCTTTGCAGAGGTCAGCATTATTTTGAATTCATTTTTCTCCAAGAAATAGTTACTGAATGAAGCCATTGGTCTTGAAATCTTAACGTTTCTTTTATAATGATATTGTTTGTCGGGCTCCCTGCTCAGCGGGAAGCCTGCTTCTCCCTCTCCCACTCCCCCTGCTTGTGTTCCCTTTCTCGCTGTGTCTCTCGCTGTCAAATAAATTAAAAAAAAAAAAAAATCTTAAAAAAAAAAAAAAGGGGGCGCCTGGGTGGCTCAGTCGTTAAGCATCTGCCTTCGGCTCAGGTCATGATCCCAGGGTCCTGGGATCGAGCCCCGCATCAGGCTCCCTGCTTGGCGGGAAGCCTGCTTCTCCCTCTCCCACTCCCCCTGCTTGTGTTCCCTCTCTCGCTGTGTCTCTCACTGTCAAATAAATTAAAAAAAAAAAAAAAATCTTATAATGATATTGTTTGAAGTTCTTTCCTGTTAATATTTTCTAACTTTATATTTACTTATTAAAAGTAACGTTGCTTCATTGTATAAATATGCATGTTCATGTCGCCTTCGTAGTCCGTGGCAAAGCAGGTAAAAAGATAAAAGTAGCACTTTGCCAGAAGCGCAATTTCACAGAGTTCGGGAAAAGCCAGACCTGGGGGAAACTGAGACCAGCTTTCAGATTCAGGATGTGTGCACACGCTTTCCTCCCCTTCTCCGCTCCTCTGCCTGTCGAGGTGCTCGGGGCAGGGTGCCTGGGCCCCTGCGCCTGCTCTGCCAGGCTGGGGTGGGCGCTTCTTCCCCGGATGGCCCCCCAGGAGGCAGCCCCGCAGTGCAAGCCCCGCAGCGTGTGTGGCCTTGTGAGCCCGGCGGGTGGGTGCAGACGGCGGTGGGCCCCAGCTGCTCCTTCCACTGTCTTCTCACAGATGATGGTTTTCAACAGATGAGTTCTGAGTTTTCTTTTCAAAGTGACTGCAATGTTCCCTTTTAAATGAAATGTTTAACACTTTAGTAATTCCTCCGTCACAGCTATTAGCTTGTAGCTGTGAATCCGGGTGCATGACAGTAGTAAGATCGGCATTTGTTCATCCTGCTGGCGAGTATTCCAAAGCCTCAGAAAGGATTCTCTTATTTGTGTATCTCTGTTGAACACCCTCTTTCCAAAGGGCCTCTCCTGAAAGCCCTGCCAGAGAGTTACGGGAAAGGCCCTTCCAGGGTGGATGAATGAACTTCCCCCCTGCCCCCACCCTGTGTCCTGGAAGACAGTCCCACCATGCGGTGTGCTTCCAGGGGAAGCTGTGGGAGTCCCGGAAGGCGGTTGGACCACGAGGAAGTGAACAGCATCATTACCTCAGGTCCTCACCAGAGACGGCCCTTTAACATTAAAACTCCCTCTCGGAGAGCCAAGCCAGGGCTAATCGTGCCAGCCCCCCTTGGCCCCCACCCCCCAGCCTTCACGGGGCACAGGTCTTCTGCCCGCCCAGCTGCCGCTCACCCCGGGCCGCTGCCTCCCCAGGAAAGGAGGCACCGAGCCCTCCTCCTGTCAGGGTCCTGTGGCTGGTTTGGGTGATCGTCACGTGTGCACCTGTAAGTCCCGAGTCCAGCCTGAGCCTGAGCCTGAGCCTGAGCTCCTCTGCAGTGCGTGCAGCAGAGATGGGGCTTTTCCTTGGCCTGCCCTTCATGTCCACAGCAGGAGGCGGCTCTGTGCGTTCACCAGGTTCCTGCTGATACTCTTCCCTGCACTTGAAAAAAAATCGAATCTAAAGAGAGGCTAATAGCTAGAGCAAGGAATGGTATTTACAGCTTCTGGTTGGTGGCTCTCACAGTTCTCCCGCATTGGCAATGAGGCCGTATAGAAGTTGTTGGCCTTGCTATGGTATTACCTATTCTGTAAACCTTCCGATGCCCATTTATTGATTAGAACAAGCTAACAACACTGCACTTAAATTAAGTGGGAAAGAAAGCTGGTGAAAATGTACTTTCAACCCTAGGGCTGCCACACTGCTTTTTGGGGGGCAGCAGACGTAGAAATGGGGCTCAAGGCCCTCTGAGGCCAACGCTGGGAAAGGTGCGGATCAACAGCCAGAGAGGAGGTGGCAGGCGTGAGGGTCAAGGTGCCGGGAAGATGGTCAGGTGTCCGAAATCAGGAGCAGCCCCTCCTGCCATGGGGAGTCCAGCCCAGCCCCTAACTGTGCATGTGGTTTCGAGCCGGGGGGGGGGGGGGGGGGGGGGGGGGGGGGGGGGGGGGGGGG
>NW_022589731.1:24507339-24627339 GCF_004348235.1 Phoca vitulina
GGGGAAGGTCAGGGGTGTGTTTAAGAACAAAGGTGGGACTGCTATTCAACATAGTATTAGAAGTCCTAGCCACAGCAATCAGACAACAAAAAGAAATAAAAGGCATCCAAATCGGCAAAGAAGTAGTCAAACTCTCACTCTTTGCAGATGATATGATACTTTATGTGGAAAACCCAAAAGACTGCACCCCAAAACTGCTAGAACTCATGCAGGAATTCAGTCAAGTGACAGGATATAAAATCAATGCACAGAAGTCAGTGGCATTCCTATACACCAACAACAAGACAGAAGAAAGAGAAATTAAGGAGTCGATCCCATTTACAGTTGCACCCAAAACCATAAGATACCTGGAAATAAATCTAACCAAAGAGGCAAAGGATCTGTACTCAGAAAACTATAAAATACTCATGAAAGAAATTGAGGAAGACACAAAGAAATGGAAAAACGTTCCATGCTCATGGATTGGAAGAACAAATATTGTGAAGATGTCAATGCTACCTAGAGCAATCTACACATTCAATGCAATCCCCATCAAAATACCATCCACTTTCTTCAAAGAAATGGAACAAATAATCCTAAAATTTGTATGGAACTAGAAAAGACCCCGAATAGCCAGAGGAATGTTGAAAAAGAAAAGCAAAGCTGGCGGCACCACAATTCCGGACTTCCAGCTCTACTACAAAGCTGTCATCATCAAGACAGTATGGTACTGGCACAAAAACAGACACATGGATCAATGGAACAGAATAGAGAGCCCAGAGATGGACCCTCAACTATATGGTCAACTAATCTTTGACAAAGCAGGAAAGAATGTCCAATGGAAAAGAGACAGTCTCTTCAACAAATGGTGTTGGGAAAATTGGACAGCCACATGCAGAAGAATGAAACTGGACCATTTCCTTACACCACACACAAAAATAGACTCCAAATGGTTGAAAGACCTCAGTGTGAGACAGGAGTCCATCAAAATCCTAAAGGAGAACACAGACAGCAACCTCTTCGACCTCAGCTGCAGCAACGTCTTCCTAGAAACATCGCCAAAGGGAAGGGAAGCAAGGGCAAAAATGAACTATTGCGACTTCATCAAGATAAAAAGCTTTTGCACAGCAAAAGAAACAGTCAACAAAACCAAAAGACAACCGACAGAATGGGAGAAATATTTGCAAATGACGTATCAGATAAAGGGCTAGTATCCAAAATCTACAAAGAACTTATCAAACTCAACACCCAAAGAACAAAGAATCCAATCAAGAAATGGGCAGAAGACATGAACAGACATTTTTCCAAAGAAGACATCCAAATGGCCAACAGACACATGAAAAAGTGCTCAACATTGCTTGGCATCAGGGAAATCCAAATCAAAACCTCAATGAGATACCACCTCACACCAGTCAGAATGGCTAAAATTAACAAGTCAGGAAATGACAGAGGTTGGTGGGGATGTGGAGAAAGGGGAACCCTCCTACACTGTTGGTGGGAATGCAAGCTGGTGCAACCACTCTGGAAAACAGTATGGAGGTTCCTCAAAAAGTTGAAGATAGAGCTACCCTATGATCCAGCAATTGCACTACTGGGTATTTACCGCAAAGATACAAACGTAGGGCTCCGAAGGGGTACGTGCACCCTGATGTTTATAGCAGCAATGTCCTCAATAGCCAAACTGGAAAGAGCCAAGATGTCCATCGACAGATGAATGGATAAAGAAGATGTGGTATATATATACGATGGAATATTATGCAGCCATCCAAAGGAATGAGATCTTGCCATTTGCAACGACGTGGATGGAACTGGAGGGTATTATGCTGAGCGAAATAAGTCAATCAGAGAAAGACATGTATCATATGACCTCACTGATATGAGGAATTCTTAATCTCAGGAAACAAACTGAGGGTTGCTGGAGTGGGGGTTGGGGTGGAAGGGATGGGGTGGCTGGGTGATAGACACTGGGGAGGGTATGTGCTATGGTAAGCGCTGGGAATTGTGCAAGACTGTTGAATCACAGATCTGTACTTCTGAAACAAATAATACATTATATGTTAAGAAAAAAAAAGATAGCAGGAGGGGAAGAATGAAGGGGGGGAAATCGGAGGGGGAGATGAACCGTGAGAGACTATGGACTCTGAAAAACAAACTGAAGGTTCTAGAGGGGAGGGGGGTGGGAGGATGGGTTAGCCTGGCGATGGGTATTAAAGAGGGCACGCCCTGCATGAAGCACTGGGTGTTATACGCAAACAATGAATCATGGAACACTACATCTAAAACTAATGATGTAATGTATGGTGATTAACATAACAATAAAAAAATTTAAAAAAAAAGAACAAAGGTGGGCACGAACGCTGAACTCAGATGGTGTACAGGGTGTGGAGTGAGTCCTGGAGCTGACCGAGGTGGTGCGTGTGCCGTCTTCCTCATCGGGGACATTTACTTGCCTCCCTGCTCTCAGGGCCTGATGAATGGTCCCCGTGAAGCCCTCCTCGAGGCACCAGAAGGCCTTTTCCGAGCCTTGCAGAGGGAGCACTGCTTTCTCCAGACAGCCCCTTCTGTCTGGCCGCGAGACCTCGTGCTCACGGGAACCGGCAGCTGATGCACGTCCCTCTCCTGGCGGGACAGAAGCACCCCTTTGTGGGCTGCCCGGCCCCAGCCGACGTTCAAATATGGGCATTGCTTCCAGCTCCTCGGCAGAATGAGTGTTAGAGTACCAGAATTCTGTGTCCCACGGTGAGGCTTTCTCTGGAGCAAGGGCCCTCAGCCTGAGCAGAAAGCCACAGAGCCCTGAGGGGTGGTGGCTCCGTGGGCTCCGTGGCCACTGCCCTGGTTGGTTCTGGTTCCATCTGGGGGAGGCAGGGGCTGGCAAAGCCAGCTCAGAAACAATCCGTCTACTTCACCCTTAGCTCTTCAACTCGACTGATCAACTGCATTTTGGCATATTGGTGAATTTCATGGGCCAAAGAGCCCGGGGTTCAGATTATGTCTTAGTTCATTATTTCCTATTTTATTATGCAGTTTCCTGCCTGGCAATTGTCTTTAGTATTTGTTTATTCTTTGTACTGTGCGACCACATCTTGGACGAGGAGTTTTAGCTTCAGCTATGATTCATTTAAACGAACAGCTTTGTTAAGTTGCTCTTGAATCTCCACCCCTTTATCTTGGAATGTATGTATCTGGATGCTCTAGACAGTTTGTTCATATTATACCTATAATTTCTGTACTTTTCACCCCTCCCCAAGACACATCCAAAATCTTAAGATAGGCAAATGTACATATGTACACATATATTTTTATGTGTGTGTATGTACATATCACACATACAAGTGTGTATGTGTTACATATGCATATGCCCTATTTTGAGAATTACTGCTCTAAAGGAATTTATTGAAATGGATCTTATGAGAGCTTCTGCAATGTGCACCACTCTGTGCTAAGTTTGATATTCCTAATTTAATAATGATTTTTGTCTGAGGCCTGTAGTTGCCTATTTAAGAAGTGTTTTTGTTGTTGTAATTAACTTTTTGAAAGTTTTAGGTTATATATCCATGTGTCTACTTGATCTAGAGCTCTAGCCAAGCGAGAAGGTGGGAGAGCCTGTATGTTACCTTTTTGATTTGGAAAGTGTGAGCAAGACTGGCTACACATCAGTGTCTGTACTGTGAGGTTACACACTCACGTCAGGATGACGCCCCCCATCCTGATTGTCTAAGGGGTGTGGCCAGGTGTCAGCACTTGTCCACGATATCCCATGGTAGTGTTGGCAAAGCTGACTAGGACCTTCAGGAGGTGTCCCGATACTTTGGGCCCAAAATGGGGTTTTTCTTTGAAATAGTTGGATGAGTGATGCTCTGGATTCTTGGGGAGACCCCTGAACAACGGAAGCGACCAGTAGAGGGGAAGAGACTGCTTCAGGTCCTGGATGCCAAGTTGATTCTCCACACACCTGATAATCCCGTCCTGGGGTTGCTGTGGAGGAGGTTAAATATTCTCGTAACCCGCAAGGTCACCTGACGCCTACCCTGGAGATCGCAGTAAGCGCCCCCTCCCATGGAGGAGAATGTAGTCGATGGGTAGCGAGCGGCTCCTGAGATGCTCGTGTGGCTAAACAGGACCGTCGCCTGCAGGACCCCAAGAGCAGGCATGCTGTTCCTGCGCCCAGAGCCCTCTGACAAACCAGTAATCACCACCGGCGCTTGGGAAGCCTCGTTCAGTCAAAGTTTCATCCCAAATCTGGGGAGGTGGTCAGATCCTGTGTTCCCTGAGGTTTCCATAACTCAGGCAAAAAAAAAAAAAAAAAAAATGAACCTGAGAAGGGCCTTTACTCAAGGCCACTGGGGTCACACAGTGTGATGTAACCAAGCTTAAAAGGTGGTTTGAACATCAGCTACTTTCAAACCTTGTATTGAACGGGACAGGGCCTCTATTACAAGTAAATAATACTGATAATTAAAATTGTCACAGTGCTGCTATTATAGGGAAATACTCACATGAAAATATCAGGGTTACATCCAGCACAGTAATTGTAGCAAGGCAGTGCAAGCTCCTGTTACAGAGAAGTCTCTGAAGTATGCTCAGACTTGAGGAAAATCACCTGTAGTGTCCTCATTTGGGCAGGTGTGGGTAGACTTCACCCCAGAGCAGCACAATACCAGATTTCTACCTTCCAAGTGAAGTAAATTACATTGTCCGTTTCCTCAATTTTTCATTTGGAAAAACAGGAATTTTCTATCAGGTCTGTATGATAAAGTGAAAAAAAAAAGACTTTTCACTTAAATATGCTTTCAAAAGTTTTATTCCCACTGTAGGCATTAGATTAACGTGTGTTGCTTCCAAAGAGAATGTTTAAATATTTTTGTTGTCATAAAATGTTGTATATTTACATTTTATAGGCAGTGTTAATGCATTTTAAAATGCATTTTTATACCATCCTAGAAATAATAGAATTATCTCTACCACCTGGGTTTATAGAAAAATTATACTTTAATAAAAAATGTGTGTAGAACTGGACTGTAAGTTAATACATTAAACGCATCAGCATTAGAAAATTAATGGCAGTAATGATGCGAAACTGTCTGCAGGAGCCAAAAGTGTAGAAACTATTACTTAATTTAAATTTCCTCATCACATGTGAGTTTTACCTGCATCCCTTATGTTCAGGCTGACTCGGAATAGAAGATTTACAAGTATACGCTCTGCTTTAAAGGTTATGTTTCCGTGTCGGAATGGAAAAATCCCATCTCTTCCGGAGGCCGTTGTTGTGGCTCTGGAACTGGGTGGTGGCGGTCACCAGGCAGAGTGGACTCCCGGGGGCTCAGCACGCTGGGCATCATGTCCTGTCTTAATGCCATGCAATACAGTGCATCTGAAGACTGAAGTAGGGGAGGGAAGGGGATCAGTTATCACTCAGTTATGAGTTATCAATTATGAGAAATCAGATTTTTCCTGCCCTCCAAATATTAAGGTAAATACGATCATGTTTGGAAAGTAGTGTCCCTGGTGAGTCCTGCCTGTGCCCACCCCGCCCCCAGCATAAATAGCTACAGTATCTCCGTTACTATGGCAACTACTTTTTCGTTTCTTGAGTACTGCTGTTGATTGTTGCACAAAACACACTGTGTAAAGGACCCAACCCTAGACGTGTGTGTGTGCGTGCGCATCGTCTGCATTTTCTAAAACTGCACGTTCCTTCCTCAGCTGGCCTAAGGTCGGCCTTCCCTTGGACAGTTCGAGAAAGACCCAGAGACTGAGCTCAGGAGACACAGGGCTTGTTGCTTTGGCCAAGATCTGCTTTTCATAGAAAATCCGCATCTCTTCCTCTTTTTAGAATCAAATATGCAAGAACCAACATAAATGGCATATCCCCCGCCCCTTTTTCTCCTCAAGAATTGGGCCTTTGATGTTCAAGAGCAGCTAATATTAAAGGCCACCCCTAGCAGGCCATAGAAACTGCGCCTATTTATGACCAATGTACAACAGCGCAAATCTAGCTGAGTATGATGGCATCATTAGTTTGTGAATTGCATCCTTGAAAATAACTGTGGAGGAGCCAAATCGGTTTAAAGGAAGATAACGGAATGGTTTAAGCTGCTTAGGTTGAATGCCAATTATGTTTTAATATTCAACTGAGCATATTTTACTAAGAAAAAAGGCCGCGTTGACGCATGCATAACTCATTGGCAGCATCCGCCAGCTGTGCCACTCCGCGAACCACTTTGTGCATTTTAGTGGCATGGTAATTTAGTGGGGACTACCTGAGTGATGGCATTTTCAATGAGCAGGTAATCTACAGAGAATTTTTATATGGTTATGAGTTCTGTGCTTCAGCCCGGCAACACAAAAATACATCAAGACCAATTACGGTATCAACTTTCAGTGTGGTACGCTCGCCACGCAAGTGCATGTATTTCTGCCCCAGGCATTTCAAATTGCATCTAATTTGAAATCTTTGGGGTTTTAATTAAATTTCAGAATATATGGAATTCTTCATTAGTACCTGCTCTGAATAGCAGATTATCCTTCTCTCGGTCTCGTTAAAGAAGTAGGCTGTGGTAAATAGCATGTTCAGGAACTGATCATTTGTGGGGCCTGGGTATTGGAACAGAAATAGTGAAATGCAAAATAATATCAAAAAGATTATTAGTCCAGGGAGAGTCTCTTGATTTGTATTTTAATGGAATTTTACATTTCTCTTAATGATTTGCAAATTGTCCTCTGATTATAAGATGCATTAAGCTTTTCATTTTAATGGCAAAGACACAGCCATTAGCAGAATTTTTTTTTTTTTCTGTCTTCTTTTTAGAGTGCTTCCCTGCAGCAGATAAATATTGAAACCATTAACACCTTTTGATGTTCCTCACAGCCTGCATCTCGGACCCACGCGTGGCTCCCGTGGTCTGGGGGCCCCTGCCTCTTCACCGGACGCGTTTCCTTTTGTAGCATACAGGATAAGTTTTTAAAATTTCATTGGCTGGTCTTGTTTATTTGTGTTAAAGCTAATGCATTTAAATATTATTAATGGCCCAATTTGTATTAATAAAAGCTGTTCTCCTCAGTGTGAAGGTTGACGGTGCTCACAGCGCCTACCCCACGCTGGTCTGTAGGGCTGGAGCGAGGGAGGGCCGAGCGGTGTGCACGGAGAATGCAGAGGGAAAGTCTCCCCTTACCAGCCTGGTGTTTCTGGGGAAGTCTGCGCATAGTGAGAGGCGCGTGTTAGCCAACTGACCGAGGCTGACCGAGGCTCGACCCCAGAAGTAGCCACTTGCCTTTGGTTTGGCCTCTGAGATGTGTTGATTTTCAGGCCAAGCCTTCTCGTCCCTACAAAGCGAATGCCGTTTACGTGCCCGGAGCTCCAGGCAGAAATTACTGTTCATCTCCACCCCCAGCTGTGATTGGGGGGCTCGTCGCTCTGGCCCAGGACACAGGAGGGATAAGGGTGCAGGGCTGCTCTGGGTGACAGCACATTTCCTCAGGGCCCTTCTGAAGTCAGCAGCCCCATGTGACTGTATAACTGGAAAAACCAGGGCCGCCTCCCAGCTGAGCCAGTTAGGCCTGTGTCCCTTCAGCCCTGTTTGCAAGGGCAGATCTTCACTCCAGGCCGAGTGAGCTGACCTGAGGGACGTGTCCATCTCACCTGCTGACCTCGACCCGGCCCAGGTCTGCAAGGATGTGAGGGATGAAGCCGGACTCTTGTGCTTGCTCCCTTGAGCCTCTCCTGAGCTGGGGGGGCAGGTGTTGGCAAGGGGGTCATCTTGGAGGTGTCTGGGTGCTGGTCCGGGCACCACACGGACGAGCCATCACCATGTATGGCCATATGTCAAGGACGCCCGGTGCCAAGCTCGGCCTGCACGGAGCTGGGACTTCTGCCGGGTGGGCGGGAGCCAGCACCATCTCTGGCCAGCAAGCTGAGAAAATGTGTGCACCGTTTGTCCTCACCTGGGCTGCAGAAACGCATACCCCAGGCTGGGTGGCGTTCTGTGGTATTCTGTCTCACAACTCTGGAGCTGAAAGTCCAGGGTCAAGGCTTTTCTCGAGTTGCCTTCCTGCTGCCCCTTCACATGGCTGCCCCTCTTGGGACAAACTCCCCTGGGGTGTCTCTGCGTGTCCTCCTTTCCCCTGTTTCAGGGACACCAGGGTCAGGTGGCTCAGGCCCTCCCTAATGGCCTCCTCGTGGTCACCTCCTTTCTCCAAATAGACACTTTCTCAGGGGCTGCCGGCTGTTGGGATTTCAGCATGGCATTTAGGAGGACACCGTTCCACCAGTAACAGCCTTTCTGAGCCTCTGCCTCCCCATCTGTAAGGTGGGGGCACTAGCAGTGACGTGTAAAGCTGTCCCGGGGGTGACATGGGACCCCCAAAGACCCGGCACCAGAGCACCTGCTGCCTTCACAGCAGATGGCGTGTGCTCTCTGGAGCCCGGTGGTCCTGTGGGTCAGCGTCCGCGACCCCAGGCTCTGCCCTGGTGTCCAAGCTTCGGCCCTTGTTCAGCAGTGTTCTGCTTGGCGTCCAGCACACTTCCCAAGGACGCTGGCCACGCCTGCTGAGTACAGGACGTATGGCGTGCGTCCTCACGGCACGGCCGCACGGAGCCACAGTAGAGGCCCAGCGTGTCTGGAGAGAGCTCCCTGCAGAACTGGGGAGGGGGACAGGGGTCCTTCCACCCGCCCTGGCTCTGATGGAAACCAGCCCGCCGTCTCACTCTTCGGGAATCTTCTCTGGCAACAACTGGTTCTTTGCTCGTTCATTCACACCAGCCTGAAGATAATGTTTTGCTTTCTTAGATGGTCTTTATATGCGGGACATCCTCCTCTGGTGAGACACATACGTGTGCAGTTGCGGTTTAACACGGGGGATGTCGGCTCCCAGCGTGGTGCTGTAGGACACGGGTCGGGTGGCTCCGACCGCTGCTGGAGACCTTTGTGAAGTGCTGGCTGGAGCCGTTTCCAGCGCTGTGAACACACTGCATTGTCAGTGTCCGCCCTTTGATTTGGCGGCCATGGTTTGGGGCATCCTTGTAAACATGGCTTTTTGCTCTGCAGAAGGAAAGCGGGGGGATGTAGGGCAGTGGGCCAGCCGGGTCTCCGCGACAGGACGTGTGCGGAAGGTGTGCCTCGCGTTTGCAGCAAATTCCTGGTATAATTGTGTTCTTGTTACTTCCGTCTGACGAGGAGAAGCTAGAAAAAGCATCCTGTAAATGGTCTGGAATGTTTATTCCTTGGTAGTAAATGAGGCCTCCGAAGGAAAGCACAAAGCCTTTCAGAGGTGCCGCCTGAAATAGACACTTTGCTCTGCACTTGCTCTGCGTCTCTAGGGCCCACAGTCCTGGATTCCCTGGCCCCAGGCCACGGTGAGTCACTCACCTCCCTCCGAGCCTGAGACCCCGGTAGCCTGGCTTTGCCTTTGGTCTCCTCACTGTCCGGACCTGTTTTGCAGAAGCACCTGTGAAAGGTTTATTGAGGAAGGTGCTCTCGCGGTGTGGAGGCAACTTCTGGTGACTACCTTCGCAGGCCTGCCGTTTCTCTCCGCACAGGGCACAGCTGTGCTTGTTGATGGAACTGGTTTCCGCCTGCTGGGGTGCAGGGTGGAGGAGATCCAGAAAGGTGGAATCTTCCATGGGAAATCAGAGGGGACAACTTCTGAGACCAGGACCAAGAGCAGAGGTCTAAACAGGCCCTGGATCCTGAGGCTCTGGGCTGTCCCCAGGGGACCATTGCAGAGTCTACCCTCAAGCTGCCTGCACCTGAAGGCCAGAGCCCTTCTGTGAGGCCTTTTTCGTGGCCTCGAGGTGCAGCAGTTCCCCTGCCATCCCAGGCCTGGGCGCTGCTCGGGCACCACTTCTGAGCCCGCCACAGGGTACCCAGAGAGCTTTATGAGACTCCTGAGCTTCTAAATTCAGGAGTTTTAACCTTGGATCCTAGAAGCAAAACTTCAGACTCTGAGTTTATATCAGAGAGTTGAGCTATGTGTGCTCTCACAGCATGCAGGGTGATTCTTTGTGAATTTTTACAGCTTGTCTGTCTTACAGAGAAGGTGATTCCTACCTCCCCTGCCAGACACCCGCAGCGCTCAGCCAGGTGGTCATTGCCCAGCCTGCCCCTCCACACCCTGCCATGGGAAACCGGCAAAATAGGGCTCCCACCCAGCCGTTCCCTCATCCCTTTACTTGCCGCTGCCCTGAGCAGAGGATTCCCAGGGCTCTGGGACAGCTGAGCACAAATGGGGTTTGGGAAGACAGGAGCAGACCTACATTCAACTCTAGAGGAACCTAATCTAGGTCAGTTGATAAAACCTCAGTTCTACTGGGTGTTAAGATGTTTCCCCAGGAAAGACTGCATGACCTACAAGCTTGGGAAATTGTAAACAAAGCTGAGCGTTTTTTTTTATGGCAGGACTCTTCAGACCCTTCAGTATGGTGCATATACTGTCCATGGTCAGAACGTCTGTAGTTTATAAATTTCCTGAACTTCCCCAAATACAGAACCTTATGCCACAGCTCCTCTCCCTGTTAGCACTTGTGGGGTGCTGATGTTCCCCACAGTGCAATCTGGGGAGCCCTGGCCTATGGAACTACCATAAAAATGACTTAGACTTCCCAGGCTGACCTTTGGACACTTGGGTAGATTCCAGAAAATTTCCAGCTTTGTAGAGAACCCCTGGGAGGCATGCTGGGATAGCAATATCTGTGCAGCCCTCCCCTCCCTGGACCAAGTATGTTCCGGCCCTTTTTTTCCAAAGAGCAGGTGGAAAGAAGTGTGGAGGAGTGTCAGGATATTCCCACTTCCCAAGTGCCTTGGACATAGTCGTTAAATGACTCTCGATTAGTTATTCCATTTTATACATTGGGTTCGAGGTCCTAGAAATTCAGTGCAATACGTTTATGGAATTCTTTCCCCGGATTTAAAAAAAAAAAAAAAAAAAAAGAGTTGCTGTCTTCAAAGTAAAGATCAATAGGGAGGAAAAGAGGATGGTCCTGAGTGGTGAGGGCTGGGGACTCAGGGCTCCCATGAATGGGTGGGGAGAAGATGCCACCCACTGACAGAGCCCTAGGCCTGACCATGAAGACTGGAGTTCAGTTCATAGTTGTTCAGCAAATATCCATTGAGCTATATGCAAAGCCCTCTTTTAGGCTCTGGGAATTTAGTAAAGAAAAAAAATTCTGGGCCTTATGGAGCTTCAATGCCAGTGAGAAATATATATTTGCTTTGTGAGTACTTTGGAGGAACGTAAGCCAGGCTGGTGGGATGAAGAGGGTGGGGCTTGGGAGTTGGGATCCTAAGGACTCCTTTGGAAAGTAAGAGCACAGAAGGAGGAGACACGGTGCATGTGGAACTCAGATGCTTCGATGTTTCTCCCTCTTCCCTCTCCTATTGTAAAATCTAAACGTCAAGAAGAACAAGAAAACCATGTAACTAAATAGCCTTTTCAATCACTTTTTATCAGATGAGGAGCAATTTCAAGAGCCTCCTTCATTGTTGAGCACATTGGAGACAAGTTGATATTTTTATGATTTTTATGAAATACTTCGGATAAAAGAAAATTCACAAAGAATTTGTGAGGTATAAATAATAAAGGAAACGTCCATGATGCCCCACCCAGGTTAAAAAATGGAGCACCACCAGCGCTGCCAAGTCCCCTGTGTACCCTCCCTGGCCATCTCTGCTTCCCCTCCCTTCTGCTCCATGCTTTGCATTATATATGAATGTAATAATACTGATGTCTCCCTGTGACTTACTTTGTTCAATCAACATTTTTGTGAGATTCCTCTATTTTTGAATCCTGTAGAGATTTTCACTAATAACTACATATAGTATCCCATCTTGTGAATGTGCCATAATGTGTTTCCTACCCTGTGTCAGTAGAAGTGTGGGTTCTTGTCATTTTTTGCCCTTATAACTAATGATGCTACAAATATTCTAATACAGTGTTTTAGTGTTCTGGGTGGCTGCAATTTGTAGGCAGAGTACTGGGAAAGAAGGTGCCATGCAGAGAAAGAGTTCCAGAAATCTGCATGGTGTCCTCATGAGTTTGTTGCAGATACTAAGACATACATGCATGGGGAAGCCATAGGAGACCAGGCAGGAACTAGTGGGAACTGAAGATGAACAATTCCCAGAGGAATCAGTATCACTAGAAATGGGAATTTTCTTTTCTTTTTTTTTTTTTTTTTTTTTATTTATTTATTCATGAGAGTCAGAGAGAGAGAGAGAGAGAGAGGCAGAGGCAGAGGGAGAAGCAGGCTCCCCGCCTAGCAGGGAGCCCGATGCGGGACTCGATCCCGGGACCCCGGGATCATGACCTGAGCCGAAGGCAGACGCTTAACCATCTGAGCCACCCAGGCGCCCGGGAATTTTCTTTTCTTTAAAAGATGATTAACTGTTCACAATAAAATTGATAATGAATTTTGGAAGTTATAATATATGTAGAAGTAAAATAACAATAGCACAAAAGGTAGGACTGGGGAAATAATAGGTTAAGGTTCTTTATGTTATTATGAGCAAGTGTAATATTACTCGAGGCCAGACTCTGATAAGTCAAAGATGAATATTATAAATCCTAGAATGCCACGAAGAAAACCAACATAAGCTAATAGATAGCTCATATGCTAATAGAAAAAGCAAAGTAGAATATTGATTTTAAAAAATCTAAAAAGAAAAAGATGGAAAGGAGAGCAGAGAACAGATAGGACAAATAACACGTTGATAGGTTTAAACCCAACCATATTGATAATTATATTAAATGTAAATGGTCTTAAGATTCAAATAAAAGGCATAGATCAACAGACTAGATTGGAGGGGAAAAAGCCAGACCCCCCCCACTATATTTTTCTCCAATACATAGATAATAAAAAAGATAAAGACAGACTTCTGTACTAAAAGGTAAGAAAAATGAAGGCACATATATCAGAAAGGAATAAGTACAGGTGTCTTCATTTTCAGGTTACATAGTTGTTTACATAGAATATGGTATAGGATTTTGAAAATAACTATTAAAACTAACAAGTGAATTTGACAAGGTTGAAGATACAATTTTAATATATAAGGAAAAATTAGTGTCAAAAATATATTTAGGATTAACTTTAATGAAAGATACGTAAGACCTGTCCACTGAACAATATAAAACATGGCTCAGATAAATTAAAGAGGACCTAAATACATATCCCTTGATCATAGGAAAAGCCAATATTGCCAAGATGTTAGTTCTTCATAAACGACTTTTTATGTGAAGTTCACTCAGGCTTTGAAATTCCCAGCTGGTTCTAAAGTCGTGTGGAAATGAAAAGGGCCTAGAATATCTAAAACAACATTGAAAACAAAAGTCCTAGGACTAGCATTACCTGATTTCAAGACTTACTAATCTTTTATCACCCAAGACACTGTGGTACTGGCATAAAGATAAAAACTTAGAGCAGAAGAGGAGGATTATTATATAAGTATACATCTCTATTTTATCTTTGAGAAAGACTACAAATAGATCAATGAGAAAAGTAAAAGTCTTCTCAAAAAATAGTGCCTGAACAACTTGATATCATCTGCGAAGGAAGAAAAAATCACCTTGACCCCTCACTCACATCATATGTCAAAATTAATTTGGTGTGTATCTGTACCTACATGTAAAGCTTGGACTCTAACGCTTTGAGAAGAAACTGTGGAGGATACCTTCATGATTTTAATAGACAAATATTTCATGTACCATAGAAAGATAAAGCTATGAACATGCGAATAAAGTAAACTTTATCTAAAAGTAAAAGACATCATTAAGAAAATGAATAGGAAAGCCACAGAATAAGAAGAAATATTTACAACTCATGTACCTGATGAAGGATTTGTACACAGGACATGTGAAGACTCCTATGACTCCATAATAAAAAGACAGTCCAATAAATGGGAAAAAGACTTAGTCTCTTCACGGAATATGTATGAATTCATCCATCAGTACATGAAAATGTGCTCATCATGAAATTAAAGACCTATACTATTTGTGTTAGCACCCAAAAAAATGAAATACTGAGGCCTAAATATAACCAAGTATGTACTAGATCTATAGGAGGTGATGGAAGAGATCAAAGACCTAAATGAATAGAGAGGAATCCCATGTTCATGGATAGGAAGATTTTATATGGTCATAATGTCAGTTCTTACCAACTTTATCTAGAGATTCAACACAATTTCAATCAAAATTCCAGTAAATTATTTTATGTATATCAACAAACTGATTCTGAAGTTTATACAGAGACCCAGAAGAGCCAGTAACACAATACTGAAGGGAAACAAGATTGGATGACTGACACAACCCTACTTCAAAACTTAATAAAAAGCTACAATAATCATTGCAGTGTGGTGTTGGTGAAATAATAAACAGATCAGTAGTACAAAGGAGCCCAGAAATAGACTCCTATAAATATAGCCAACTGATTTTCAGCAAAAACACAAAGGCAGTCCAGTGGAAAAGAAGATAATCTTTTCAACAGATAGTGCTGCAATGACAGGACATCTGCATGCAAAGAAATGAATATGGATAGACTTTCCACCCTTCACAAAAATTTAACTCAAAATGGATCACAAACCTAAATATAAAACACAAACCATAAAACTCCTAGAAGACTGGAGAAAATATAGATGACCTTAGAGATGGTGATGACCTTTTAGATGAAACACCAAAGGCACAGTCCATTAAAGAAATAATTGATAAGTTGGACTCCCTTAAAATTAAAAACTGGTGCTCTGTGAAAGACAGTATCTAGAGAATAAGACAAGCCACAGACTGATGTGTAAAGGACTGTTACCAAAAATATACCAAGAACCCTTAAAACTCAGCAAGAAAATGAACAAGCCAATTTAAAAATGAGCAAAAGGCATGAACAGACACACCTGAGCAATGAAAATATACAGATAACAAGAAATCAGATATCATCCTACGTTATCAGGGAAGTGCAAATTAAAATAATGAGATACTGCTACACATCTCTTAGAATGGCCAACATCCAGGACACTGACAACAGCAAATGCTGGTGAGCACATGGAGCAACAGGAACACTCTCACTCATCGCTGGTGAGAATGCAAAATGGTGCCGCCACTTGGGAAGATAGTTTAGCTATTTCTTTCTTTTTTTTTTTTTTTTTTTTTGGTAATTGTAGAGAACTTCATTTTTTTTTCATTTTTTTTTATTTTATTATGTTAATCACCATACATTACATCATTAGTTTTTGATGTAGTGTTCCATGATTCATTGTTTGTGTATAACACCCAGTGCTCCATGCAGAACGTGCCCTCTTTAATACCCATCACCAGGCTAACCCATCCCCCACCCCCCACCCCTCTGGAACCCTCAGTTCGGTTCTCAGAGTCCATTGTCTCTCATGGTTTATCTCCCCCTCCGATTCCCCCCCTTCATTTTTCCCTTCCTGCTATCTTCTTTTTTTTTTTTTTTTTTTTTTTAAAAACATATAATGTATTATTTGCTTCAGAGGTACAGGTCTGTGATTCAACAGTCTTACACAATTCACAGCACTCACCATAGCACACACCCTCCCCAATGTCTATCCCCCAGGCACCCCATCCCTCCCACCCTCCACCACTCCAGCAACCCTCAGTTTGTTTCCTGAGATTAAGAATTCCTCATATCAGTGAGGTCATATGATACATGTCTTTCTCTGTTTGACTTATTTCGCTCAGCATAACACCCTCCAGTTCCATCCACGTCCTTGCAAATGGCAAGATCTCATTCCTTTGGATGGCTGCATAATATTCCATTGTATATATATACCACACCTTCTTTATCCATTCATCTGTCGATGGACATCTTGGCTCTTTCCACAGTTTGGCTATTGTGGACATTGCTGCTATAAACATCAGGGTGCACGTACCCCTTCGGAGCCCTACGTTTGTATCTTTGGGGTAAATACCCAGTAGTGCAATTGCTGGGTCGTAGGGTAGCTCTATTTTCAACTTTTTGAGGAACCTCCATACTGTTTTCCAGAGTGGCTGCACCAGCTTGCATTCCCACCAACAGTGTAGGAGGGTTCCCCTTTCTCCGCATCCCCGCCAACATCTGTCCTTTCCTGACTTGTTAATTTTAGCCATTCTGACTGGTGTGAGGTGGTATCTCATTGAGGTTTTGATTTGGATTTCCCTGATGCCAAGCAATGTTGAGCACTTTTTCATGTGTCTGTTGGCCATTTGGATGTCTTCTTTGGAAAAATGTCTGTTCATGTTTTCTGCCCTTTTCTTGATTGGATCATTCGTTCTTTGGGTGTTGAGTTTGATAAGTTCTTTATAGATTTTGGATACTAGCCCTTTATCTGATATGTCATTTGCAAATATTTCTCCCATTCTGTCGGTTGTCTTTTGGTTTTGTTGACTGTTTCTTTTACTGTGCAAAAGCTTTTTATCTTGATGAAGTCCCAATAGTTCATTTTTGCCCTTGCTTCCCTTCCCTTTGGCGATGTTTCTAGGAAGACGTTGCTGTGGCTGAGGTTGCTGCCTGTGTTCTCCTTTAGGATTTTGATGGACTCCTGTCTCACATTGAGGTCTTTCAACCACTTGGAGTCTGTTTTTGTGTGTGGTGTAAGGAAATGGTCCAGTTTCATTCCTCTGCATGTGGCTGTCCAATTTTCCCAACACCATTTGTTGAAGAGACTGTCTTTTTTCCATTGGACATTCTTTCCTGCTTTGTCAAAGATTAGTTGGCCATAGAGTTGAGGGTCCATTTCTGGGCTCTCTATTCTGTTCCATTGATCTATGTGTCTGTTTTTGTGCCAGTACCATACTGTTTTGATGATGACAGCTTTGTAATAGAGCTTGAAGTCCAGAATTGTGACGCCGCCAGCTTTGCTTTTCTTTTTCAACATTCCTCTGGCTATGCGGGGTCTTTTCTGGTTCCATACAAATTTTAGGATGATTTGTTCCATTTCTTTGAAAAAAGTGGATGGTATTTTGATAGGGATTGTATTAAATGTGTAGATTGCTCTAGGTAGGATTGACATCTTCACAATATTTGTTCTTCCAATCCATGAGAATGGAACGTTTTTCCATTTCTTTGTGTCTTCCTCAATTTCTTTCATGAGTATTTTATAGTTTTCTGAGTACAGATTCTTTGCCTCTTTGGTTATATTTATTCCTAAGTATCTCATGGCTTTGGGTGCAATTGTAAATGGGATCGACTCCTTAATTTCTCTTTCTTCTGTCTTGTTGTTGGTGTATAGGAATGCCACTGATTTCTGTGCATTGATTTTATATCCTGCCACTTTACTGAATTCCTGTATGAGTTCTAGCAGTTTTGGGGTGGAGTCTTTTGGGTTTTCCACATAAAGTATCATATCATCTGCAAAGAGTGAGAGTTTGACTTCTTTGCTGATTCGGATGCCTTTTATTTCTTTTTGTTGTCTGATTGCTGTGGCTAGGACTTCTAGTACTATGTTGAATAGCAGTGGTGATAGTGGACATCCCTGCCGTGTTCCTGACCTTAGGGGAAAGCTCTCAGTTTTTCCCCATTGAGAATGATATTCACTGTGGGTCTTTCATAGATCGCTTTTATGATATTGAGGTATGTACCCTCTATCCCTATACTGTGAAGAGTCTTGATCAAGAAAGGATGCTGTACTTTGTCAAATGCTTTTTCTGCATCTATTGAGAGGATCATATGGTTCTTGTTCTTTCTTTTATTAATGTATTGTATCACATTGATTTGTGGATTTGAACCAACCTTGCAGCCCAGGGATAAATCCCACTTGGTTGTGGTGAATAATCCTTTTAATGTACTGTTGGATCCTATTGGCTAGTATTTTGGTGAGAATTTTTGCATCCATGTTCATCAAGGATATTGGTCTGTAATTCTCCTTTTTGATGGGGCCTTTGTCTGGTTTTGGGAGCAAGGTAATGCTGGCCTCATAAAACAAGTTTGGAAGTTTTCCTTCCATTTCTGTTTTTTGGAATAGTTTCAGAAGAATAGGTATTAATTCTTCTTTAAATGTTTGGTAGAATTCCCCTGGGAAGCCATCTGGCCCTGGGCTTTTGTTGGGAGATTTTTGATGACTGCTTCAGTTTCCTTAGTGGTGATAGGTCTGTTCGGGTTTTCTGTTTCTTCCTGGTTCAGTTTTGGTAGTTGATACATCTCTAGGAATGCATCCATTTCTTCCAGATTATCTAATTTGCTGGCATATAGTTGCTCATAATATGTTCTTATAATTGTTTGTATTTCTTTGGTGTTGGTTGTGATCTCTCCTCTTTCATTCATGATTTTATTTATTTGGGTCATCTCTCTTTTCTTTTTGATAAGTCTGGCCAGGGGTTTATCAATCTTTTTAATTCTTTCAGAGAACCAGCTCCTACTTTCGTTGATCTGTTCTACTGTTCTTTTGGTTTCTATTTCATTGCTTTCTGCTCTGATCTTTATTATTTCTCTTGTCCTGCTGGGTTTAGGCTTTATTTGCTGTTCTTTTGCAGCTCCTTTAGGTGTAGGGTTAGGTTGTGTATTTGAGACCTTTTTTGTTTCTTGAGAAAGGCTTGTTTTGCTATATACTTTATTCTTAGGACCACCTTTGCTGCATCCCAAAGATTTTGAACAGTTGTGTTTTCATTATCATTTGTTTCCATGAATTTTTTAAATTCTTCTTTAATTTCCTGGTTGACCCATTCATTCTTTAGTAGGATGCTCTTTAGCCTCCATGTATTTGAGTTCTTTCTGACTTTCCTCTTGTGATTGAGTTCTAGTTTCAAAGCATTGTGGTCTGAAAATATGCAGGGAATGATCCCAATCTTTTGGTACTGGTTGAGACCTGATTTGTGACCTAGGATGTGATCTATTCTGGAGAATGTTCCATGGGCACTAGAGAAGAATGTGTATTCTGTTGCTTTGGGATGGAATGTTCTGAATATATCTGTGAAGTCCATTTGGTCCAGTGTGTCAAAGTCTTTATTTCCTGGTTGATCTTTTGCTTAGATGATCTGTCCGTTTCAGTGAGGGGGGGTGTTAAAGTCCCCCACTATTATTGTATTGTTGTCAATGTGTTTCTTTGCTTTTGTTATTAATTGGCTGATAAAATTGGCTGCTCCCAAGTTAAGGGCATAGATATTTACAATTGTTAGATCTTCTTGTTGGATAGACCCTTTAAGTAGGGTATAGTGTCCTTCCTCATCTCTTATTACAGTCTTTGGTTTAAAATCTAATTTGTCTGATATAAGGATTGCCACCCCAGCTTTCTTTTGGTGTCCATTAGCATGGTAAATGGTTTTCCACCCCCTCACTTTCAATCTGGGGGTGTCTTTGGGTCTAAAATGAGTCTCTTGCAGACAGCATATCGATGGGTCTTGTTTTTTTATCCAATCTGATAGCCTGTGTCTTTTGATTGGGGTATTTATAGTTTGGGTATTTCCTATAAACTAAACATACTCTTGCCTTGCAGTCTGGCAATCATGCTGCTTAGTATCTACCTACGTGAATTGAAAACTCCTGCACATAATAGCAACTTTATTTATAATTGAAAAAACCTAGAAGGAACCAGAATGTCCTTTGATAGGAAAGTGGACGTCTGTGGGTCATCAGCATGTTTCACAGGCCCCTCCACCACCCCATATGATGGGCTGGCCATCCCCGTCTCATGGGCACAGTGACAGAGGGGAAGCCTCAGACCCAGTCTTTGGGCTCTATCACCAGATTCTGCTAAGCCAGCAAGCCTTGTGGGGGCTTTGTCGGTGAGTTTCCATTCTGCAGTGACGACAGTCCTGTCCAGCCAGCTTCCCTCGGTGATTGGAAGATGTCACAGAATCCGTGTCCACGTGGGCCCAGGGTGTGACCGGCCCCTTGACTTGGCCACGTCTGCAGGCAGCCGGCAGCGTCCTGGGCAGGCTAGAGCTTTTGTGCCCGTAGCCACAGGCTGAACGACTGAAGATGAGTAATCGGATTATAAATCACTTCATTTAATGTTTCCCCAGTGTGGTGCTGATGTGCAACATAGAGGTTCACGCGTCTGTGTGTCAGACAGCATGCCTAGACCCGAAAACCATCGTGCCCATCCTCCCCCTTTTCCTAGGTGTGTGTTTCCGTGTTTACCCACACAACGGGCCTGTTGTGCCAGCACCAGGACAGCCCTTTCAGGAAGCCCCCCGGACCACAGAGTGCCTTCTGTTTGCAGGGCTGCGTGCGCGCCAGTGGGCTGGGCCACACGATGGCATGCACGGGGGTATTGACACATCCACAGAAGCTCAAGGGGCAGAGCATAATTTACGTATTCCTACAATTCTTTATTTTTAAGCAGCAGTGTGGGGATTTTGTAGGCCAGTGAGCCCACTCGGCCGCCCTCCATATAGAACGGCCAGGGTCAAGGGCCCCAGGGTTTGGATCCTTGGCTTCCCTGTCCTCACTGGCTTCTTGTGTCTCCTTGGCAGTCACGCACCTTCAGCTGAGACATTCCTCCTCTCCCTCACCATTACCACAGCTCACGTTCAGCTGGACCTCTTTGCACACATACCATCTCTGAAGGGTGGTGATTTGGCCTCACAGACCTGCACTGCTTCCAAGCTCCAGGTGGGGCCGGTCAGCCTCACACTTCTGAGTATGGCTGTGGTTCTGTTGGCAGCCTACATTCCCTGAGCACTTTCCCTGTGACAGGGACTCTGTTGAGCACTTTGTGCAGACTTTACTTTCATTTACTCCTCGACGCTGGGATCCTCAGTTTCACGTTGAGGACTCAGAACTTGAGGGAGAGAACCAGTCCAAACAGTTGGTGGTGGCACAGATGAGACGTGAATGCATGCCCCATCCCCTCACAACGTGAGCTCTTTACTCGCGCCCTAAAAGTTAGGGTGCCTACGCCACGGCAGTCTTTGCTGGCCACGCCGTGAGCACACGCAGCCCTGTGCATGTGGGGTCTGGCCACTGGCTTGGACTTGGGAGCGTCAGCTGGCTTGGAAGCTGCCCCTAGTTTCCCCGCTGAGCACTCGGCAGACCCAGGAGGGGGACTCTGACAGACTCGGACACTGCTCTGCTGCCTCCCTTGAGGGATCTTCGATTCTACACTAATTCACATTTGTTTTTTTTTTGGCCAGTTCTTCCAGCACCAAAACCCAGAAGGCAGCAACCACATTCAAACTGAGTGTGAAGAGTGGTATTGGCATTTTTCCACAGAATCTTCTAGAGGAATTTGAGCCTGTGATAGATAAAATGTATGTCTGAGACTTTCAAAAGTTTTAAGTGATACATGCACACCTGATATTGCAAATTCAAAATAGAACACACTCAGTTTTGTCTCTTTGCTGTCAAAAGTGACGGATCTCCTCACTGCACCCCTACCCTGTCCCATAATACGGTAACAGTTTTGGCTGAAAGAAAGGAATCAGAATTAAATTGCTGGGTTTGAATGGGGCCTGGAATGTGTGAGAAACAAGTGATGAGGTTTTTCTGTGACTGCAGGTTTCATCTGTTTTAAGTTCACTGTCCCAGCTCTGGGACCACCGATGCTCGTTTTGAGAATTTGGGAGAGGATTGGACTTGAGGGCGGTTGTCGTGGGGCCATCTCATTCCTGCAGTCGGTGAAGTCGACACTGGGGGCCCACCTGGGGTCCCACCCTGAATTCTGAAACCCCGTGATGCCGTCAGGAAGAGATGTGTGTGCGGTTGCCCCGGCGACCATTACCTCTGGTGTTGGGACTCGTGTTCCTTCCTGGCTGACCCCAGGCTGGCGCCAAGTGGCCCCTAGAGAACATGGAAGGGACGGGCCGACTTCCGAGGCGGGGCCGTGAATGCGCAGGATCTCCCCTGCCCTCTTGCATCGCTTATTCGGAAGGCAGCCAGCTGCCGTGCATGGGATTGCTCGAGCAGCCCCCGGGAGAGGGCCCCACTCCCCCAAGAGCCAGCACCAGCTCTCCAGCAGCTCTCCACCACGTAGAAATGGACGGGGAAGAAAGGCTAAAGTAGGATAGAAGCGGGTCCTTTTCCAGTCAGGGGTCTGTGCGCAGCCCCGGGGAGCAGGCCGGGCAGCGGTGGCTGATGCTGATGTGGTGTGGCAGGGAGAGGAGGGGACGGAAGGAGCAGTCCCCCCACCCACCTGCCACAGACACAAACGGGCTTCCCTGCCGCCTCCCAGCCATCATTCTTCATCAGCTTGGGGTGTTCTTTTGTGCATGAGCACTGTCCTACCTTCTACATGCTTAAGGACAGCCCTGGAAGAAGATGGCTTGGTCACATCACCCCTGCTTTCAATGTAGAGCTGTCTCCTGGTGCTGCTAGCTCAGACCCAGGACTCCGGCGGCCTGTGGCGCGACATCTGCCACCCGAGCCCTGGCTGCCTGGGGCTCAAGCGTCCCTGCCCCAGCCGCCTTCCCTCCTGGCATGCACACAGTAGCTGCTGATTGAATGGTTATTGAATAACTAGGGAACTGATTCATGGATGAGTCTGAACACACGTTCTCCCTCACATTGTGTGACCCTGAATTTGGGACATCACTTCTTACCTAGGACAGGGTGCTATTTCTGAAGCTACATTAGCAGTACCCATATTACATGGGGGCAGTCATGTTCCTAGGCACCCGAGCCCTGCGCCAGTGGTCCTCAGTTACCCCAGGCAGGGTTGAGTGGTCAGGGATAGGCCAGTTTTCCCCAGCAACAGCACTGAGCTGCTGACAGTAGCCACATCTGTCTTGTGACACTGTAGCCCAGCCTTCAGCCAAGGAGCAAAGTTCTCGGACTCCTCTCCCCCCACTCAGGGCAAGTACACCAGCCAAAGAGCCCATGGTCTCTATGCCCCGGGGGCTCTAGGCCCTCTGGTTGTTTGGGCCTCCAGCCTGGACTTGGGAGAGAGGCCCAGGGACTACCAGCAGGTAGGGATCTCTCATGTGCCTAAAGCAGAGGGAGAACCCCTTGAGCTCCTCTGTTCGTCCTGAGATCAGGAAACAAATCTAATGTCGAGTGTAAAAAGCTAAAGAAGCCGGAGGTATGCAGTCTTAGAGGGTTGCTCACAGCAGCCCCTCCCCGCACCGCGGCCCTGGTCCCTGAACCCCCCTGGCCGAGCATCAGGTGGTAGCGACCCCTGCCTGCCGTGTCCCTCCCCGCTCAGGAGAACTTTCTTAGCACGTGTTCCAGTGGTGCCCTGGCCAGCCCTTTGCCTGGCCCTCCCTCCATCCTTGTCACCCCTGCTGAGGGCACACGTGTTCTCCATCCGGTGGGGAACCCCTTCACCCACACCTGCACGGCCTCGTCCTCGTTTGAATAGGTGAGAAGCCAAAGTCGGCTGCACAATTGGAGCTAGATTCCATCACTCGAAATTCAGTCACAACTTCTTTTGAATTCTTCAGCTGCCCTGCGGCAAAGGCTCAATGTTGATACTGAGATTAATCCCCAAAGAGCCCCTCATTTCTCTGCAGAGAAATTAAAGCTTGCCGGTTTTCCTTTTGCCTGTCCTCCTGACAGCTCTGTCAGTAATGATATGCCTTCTCCATGGCATAATCCCTGTCCTACGGTAAAGAATCATTCATTAAGAAATTAAGGGCTTAGTGCCTCTCTGTTAGGTTGGTCTTCAAAAGTTAGCTAAAATTATTTAACAGACCTCAGGGCTGTTTCACACAAGCTCAAGAAGCCGCATGGGTGGGGACCACGCAGACCCACCCACCCCCTGCAGATTTGTCAGTATTTCCAGAAACTGAGTCCAAGGATGCAGACGGAAGCGTCTGCGAGTCGGGCCTGGGACTGTGGGACGCTGCCGTGGTTCAGGATGATGTTTAGGCTTTCCAGGAGCGGCAGATAGGTCTGCTGGTGAAGCTGAGAGGCCTAGCAGGAGGCTCCTGGAAGTTTCTGATGGGATGCACAGGAGTTTCTGAACTGAGCTCAGACCAGGGTGGGGTACGTACACACGTTATTGCGTATTTAACCACCACTGGGTGTTATTTAGCATGAAATGGCATGGGTCCAAAACACTCCCAACGGGTCCCTTCTCTGCCGGTCACTGACGCCACCAGAGGGAAGGCGTGATTAGATGCCCGCTGTTGCCAACTCAGGCGGAGGAAGGGACATCGATGTTGGAAAACATCGTCTTGCGTACATAGATAACACTGTGTCCTTTTAAATCTAATTTCCCACCTTTTTGTTTTGTTTACAAGGCTGTGCCTGGGAGGGAACACTGTCCCTATGTGTGAGCATGCCTGTGAACCGTGTTCAGTTCTTTCATAGGGTGAGGGGGGTGGGGTAGGCAGGTTTCTCCCAGCTCCCGCAAAAGCTGGGAGAACTTGTAAGGGGAGAGAGCAAGTGCCGTGAAGCAGGGGCCGGTGTCGTAGGGAATCGGAACCGGAGGCTGGGACTTGGTACCGAGCCGCCTCTCAGTGGTCCCCAGTGCTGTGAGCGCACTCAGCTGCAGGCTCTTGAACACGTCCTGTCCTCCCCGCCCCCCTCGGCGTTTTCACAGTGTTTCTCTCTGGTTCTTATATTGTTCCGAAGCCATTAACACCTGCTCAGAGTCAGGTATTCAGCTTTGAGCTGAATGACAATTATTTGAATGGTAAAGGGTGTTAATATATAATTATTCACATTCATACCAGGACATTCACAGTTTAATCATTTCTCTGTAGGCTTCCTTAAGTTTGAGCTTACAGTCTTAGGCATAATTCTTATGTTAAATAAGTTCCGGGCACTCTAATTATTGGGAAGGTGACTACCAATAGGCCCAGGTGCTGCAGTGAGGCTGTCCCAGCCCCCTCACCTGCGGGAGCCTCCCAGGGTGAGGGCAGCACCTCCCTGCAGGTGGGGGAGACAGAAGGTTCATTTCCAAGGGCTAATAGTGCAATCCGTCTGCGAGATGAGCTCTGTGATTGTGTTCTAGTGCACCCAGGACCAGACAAGCACGAGGGAGCATTTCTATTCATGAGCACAGCGCTCTGCCTAGCCGGGCCAAGCTTGGAAAGGGACCGGCTTAACCCTTTAGACCCTCTGTTCATCTGGACCCCTCCATCCTCCTTAAAATTCCTGAGGACCCCAAAGAGCTTTGGATTGTGAGGGTTCGTTCTATCTCCATTTACCATGCTGGAAATTAAACCAGAGAATTTCTTAATGCATTAATTTCTCTTAAGATAACAATGAATTCACTACATGTTATCGAAAATAATATATGAAAATGTTTCCCAAAACCAAAAGTCTGAGAAGAGTGGTGGTGGTGTGTTTGCCAATCTCTCCCACATCTACGTTAATGGAATACAGCTGGAGTCTCACGGCCTCGTTTAATCTGCGGTGCAGTCTCGTCATTTAGCTTATGGGAAGCTCCTATATACTTGTGAGAGCAGGAGCATTAGAAAGGCAAATAACATCTTAGTATTACTGTGAAAACCCTCCTAAGCAGGTCTCAGGGACCCCTAAAGCTCCCCAGACCACACTTTGAGGACCACTGTTCTAAAATGCCCCAAATTTTTATTGGTCCTAAAAATTACTCACTGCCTATATAAGGAGTAGTAAAAGTTTGTGTTGTGAGTACTAGATTTTTTTTTCAGTTTATTTTTTTCTTAAGATTTATTTATTTATTTTGAGAGAGGGAGAGCGCAAACAGGGCGAGAGGGAGAATCTCAAGCAGACTCCCTGCTGAGTGTGGAGCGCATTGCGGGGCTTGATCTCATGACCCTGAGATCATGACCTGAGCCAAAATCAAGTCTGACGCTCAACCAACTGAGCCAACCAGGCACCCCTATTTTATTTTTTAAAATCGCATCCCAGATTCCCTCTTCTTGACCTTTAGCTAGAGACGTATACAGCCGTGGGACTGGCCCTTCCATATCTGCTTCCCAAATTTTTGTTAACCTGTTCCTACACTCAGTCTGGCATCGGCTAGATCCAGAATCAGAGCAGAGCCCCACACCGTGTCCCCAAGGTGGCAGGAGGGAATTTCACATCCGTGTGGGCCTCAGGGGCCTGGGCAAAGGGGCAACATCGCCCCACAGGTCCTTCTTTCTTTCCTGACCTGTGTTACCATTAGTCAGGGAAGGGAAGTGTAAGACCCAAAAACACCGTATTTCTGGCAGCCGAGCCAGGCCCCTGCCTTCAGTGGGTCAAGAGTGTGTCTGCGGGACTGGATGCAGAGAGCTGTGCAGTGGAGACCACGCTGGTCTCCCAGGCTAGCAGGGTGAGCTGCTGAACATCCGGGATGCCCCCCACCACGGCGGGCTCGTCCTGCCCGGAGCAGTCACAGGCTGGGGGTGATGCTGCCTCTCTGCCCCGCCTGGTGGGGGGCAGTGGGCAAGTAGCGGCCACCTGCGGCTAGCCCAGAAGGGAGAGAAACGCGGGCAAACCAGCGGAGGGCGTGAGGGTCTGCTGGGCACTCCTGTCCCCTCCCCAACTGCTCTTTGGTTAAGGATGCCTCATTGTGGGGAGAGAAGACGTGAGGGATGGACAGCCAGCCCTTAAATCCACACGGCCCTGTGGACAGAGCAGTATTCCCACAGGTCAGCTGATAACCTTCACGGGGCATATACCTCCATGCTCGTCCCATCCTACCAGGATGAAACCAAAACTGAGGGGCAGGAAGCAGCTCTCAGGTGTGAACCTCTGTGGTAGGTGCTGAGAGATGCTGAAAGTGTGGGATGCCTTTAAAGGGGGACCTACGCCTGAGAGGCTTGTCCTCACGCTGGCCTGAGCTTCCTGCTGTACCCTGGGACAGCCTGCTCCATCCTGAGCCCTGGGGACTTCTCACCCTCGAAGGAGAGGACCAGAGGCGTGGCGGCTCTTAAGGAGTCAATAGGATAAAGCAGGTTGCATGGTCCCTGGTACACAAAAAGCATTCAGTAAATGTTAGCGCTTGTTATGACCATCATTGATTTTTAAGCAAGTTGACCAGAATTTCCAAATGAATCTTCAGAATCACAACCATGTCCCTATTTCCCCAGCATTGCTCAGAATGTTCGAGGAACTTCTCTTTCAAAATAGCCTTCCAACCCTGCATCTTGTCCAACTGACCAGGCATTTATTGCTGTGTACCACGAAGTGCGTTCAGTACTTTAGAATACGCTCAGTGTCGGCAAATTTTCTTACCCAGGAATGGATTTGACTTGTGGAAAGTGATCCAAAATTCAGCCTACCAAACACTGGTCATTAGGCCGGCAGAAATCCTTCTGGACCCACAGTAGTTGAGACCACAGAATGGCAAGTCATCTTCACTGGACACCTTCTCAGTTGGTTGGCCCAGAGTATAGTACCCAGAGAAGTACCAAGTATTTTCCGGAGATGGGTGGCACTTCCCAGAGGTTTCCTTTGAAAGGCACGTGCCTTTGTGTCGGAGCATCCTGTTGGCTTGTCTTCAAACAGAGCCTTGTGCTCAGGTCGCCGTAGAGGGTACAGGCCCGTCCTTGTGTCCACCACCAGCCAGGACAGGGAAGCTTGTGAAGATCTGTCCCCCAGGGCTGCAGGAGGATGTTGGGCCTAGGGCCAGACGCACACGGGGGACGGCAACTGCTGTGTGATTGCCCCAAGTTTCTCACAGGTGCAGCCATTAGAGTCCCCGTCTCGGGTAAGCGCCCAGATTTCTCTGACTTGTCCATTACCAAACTGGTCAGCTGTGGAATTAATCCTCAGCACGGTCACCATTTGTACCCCAGAACCACAGGGCTTGTGTTCCATCACTGCCCCTTGGCGTGTATCTTCATTTCTTAGAGGAAACTGGTAAGCAGACACTGAGGAGGTGGGAGTGCAGGAAGGCTCGTCCAGAACAGAAGGCCGTAGCCAAGCCACTGAGCTCGGGACTGGCTTGCAGATGGACCGACACCCTATCACCAAAACCTGTTTGAGCAGTAGGGTGCCTGGGTCCCACCCTCCAGGCCCCAGAGAGCAGCAGCCCTGAGTCCCAGGCATCCAGCCAGCGGTGTGGACAGTAGCCAGGCCATGGCTCTGAGCCTGATTTTGTCGTTTGTTCAATGAGAATACTGATGCCAGCTTTGCAAACTGGGTGCTGAGGACTTAGCAGAAAGTCAGCGAGAGCTCCTAAGAGCTCAGGAAGCTCTGTGTCTGGGTGGTGGTTCGGAAGATGGGACCAGAGCGGAGGGCTGGGGCGGTGGCCAGGCCAGCTGCCTCCTTGTGTCTTCTTCTGACCCCTGTGCCGGAGAGCGCTGAGCTGTGCCCAGGAAGCCAGGGAGGCCAGGATGCCCCTGCCTATCTGAGGCCTTACTGCAGACACCCACCGCCGGTGGAGGCCGGCCCATTCTGGGTGAGCCAGGTACCCTAAAGTATGAGAGGGGCAGGAAGATACCTCTTATTTGTGAGTGTGAGAGACCGTGCATTCTGCCTCTGTACGTGGCTTTAGTAACTCCACTGTTGGCTGCAAAACCATCACAGCCTCGTAGGTAGGGTGGGCAGGACCCGCTGGGTTGGAGTCTCACCTGTGTGTCTGTGATCTGAGCTCTCAGCAGTGCCTGGGTCCCAGAGGTTCACACCCACAAGAGGCCACGGGGCCAGGTTCTCAGCTGGGAAAGAGTTCTTCTGGGTTAGCCCTTGAGGAGCAGGTAACATTGGACCGTGGAGTGGCCTGTGCATGGCTCTCAGTGGGAGCCTCCTCTTGCCTCTGAAACAGCCACTGTCTGCCCAGGCATCTTCCCCAACTTGCCCTGTTTGCAGGGTCACTTCCCCTACTTGAAATGTCCCCCTTCTCCCAGCCAGGAAACTGCTGCCTGCCCGTGGGGACCCAGGCCCCTCTCAGTACTGCTCTGTGTCTCTCACCATCTCCTTGCCTGGGGGGATGACATTGGTGCACACCATCCCATGCCACAGGATTTTGCAGACCGTTCCGTAATACATGAGAAATAAAGGCTGGCGTGGGGCTCTGTGCCCCGCAGCCCCTCTCTCCAGCTGGGAGCGGCCCTGCGTTCTCTAGACGGAGCTCCTCCCGTAGTCCTGAGCCGTCCACACAGGGCAGACTTCAGTTAGCGGAGCTGTGTCCATGTGCTGGTGGCCTCGTGCTGTCCGGACCCAGGTTCTGAGTCCACGGCATGTTTTCACACACGTGGAGTGTGACAGCCTGCACCATCCACCGTCGAAGCACATGCCCGTGCACCTGCGCTCATCTGACCTCCGCAGACGCGTATGTTTAATTCATGCAGTTTGACTTGGTAGGGCACAGGTACATGGAAATGCTGTGTGGATTCCTGAAGCTTTGGGGTGACCGCCTGTAAACTTCCCTTTGCTTTTCCTCTGTTATCTGTGGGTCCGTGAAGCCTACGGCTAGCATGTTGAAGTAAATCACGTCACTGTCACTCAGCAATGTTCTATCTCATAGCTCCCGTGTAATATGTATGTGATAGAGCGTGTGGAAGGAGAAGACTAATTATTGACACGTTTGCTACGGCAGTCACTCCCAACGTCCGAAGAAGCTGCAGCTGCTGGGAATGAGTTTGGAGTTCTAGAAGGCCGTCTTCAGTGGACTCATTTGTATTTATAAAGGCCCCTCAGTATGCACCCCCCTGGCCCCAGGCCTGCTTAGCAGTGGGGTGACCTGCTCTAGCCCCTCGGGAGGCACAGAGCTGAGCTACTGGAGCTCTGACCACAGGAAACTGAGGCAGGCCCGCTGGTGCCCTCGCCCTGCCAGACGCTGCCCAGCGCCCTGCCTACAAGCTGGTGAGAAAGCCTGCTGAGCCTTGCCACCCTGGCACCTGCCACCCTGGCCCGCAGCAGCTGTTCTTCGCAAGCACGTCTGTGCGGCTGCAGGGGTCCCATCAGGCTCAGGACTTAGGTCAGGACTGTGCACTTCAACAGAACCACGTCCCCGGCCACGTGCATAGGTGGATCAGCTTCCTCTTGGCCTTGACCTTCTCTGCTAATTGTAGGAACACCTGAGTTGGGCTTGGCAAGTTGAGGTAGATGCCCAGGTAGTCCGTTCTAGTTCCTGGTTGCTCATATGGAAACAGTGCTGTTCTGTCTCCCGTGGAAAAGGTGTCTTCCCTGAGCACAGGGGCCAACCCCAAATGATTACAGGGAAGACCAGGCCCCCTGCTTACACCTACCCACCCTTTATTCATCCAGTAGATGCCCACTAGATGCCTACTCTAGGTCAGCCCCAGCACTGGACTATTGACCCATAAGGCAGGTCCTTGCTCTCAGTGAGCTGGGTCAAATAGAAGGGACCCCCATGGTGACTGTACTGAGAGCACTGGGGGGTAGAGGGAGCCTTGCAGAGGAGAATAGTTTGCAGGGGATATGACCTAGGCTCCATTTTAAGTGGGTATCTTGAACTTCAGGGAGATTGATTAAAGAAAAGGTGTTTTAGAAGAATATTTCCCTCTATGTTTTTCAACTTATTTTTTAAATTAACCAATGGTAGAATTGACTTTTTGTGGTATAGGTGCTATGAACTGTAATACATGTATGGATTTCTGTAACTGCCACCATAGTTAGGACTCGGGTTGCGTCCTCCTAAAAACTCCCTCCTGCTTCCCCTTTTTTGTTACAGCTGCCCCCCACCCCAAATCTCTGCTGACTCTTAGCAACCACTGATCTGTTCTCCATCCCCATGAGAATATCACTAGATGGACTCACTATTTAACCTTTGGAGTCTGCCTTCTGTCATTCAGCTTAATGCCTTTGAGATCCATCCAAATTGTTGTATGTACCTACGGTTTATGCCTTTTAATTGTCATATTCCACAGTGTAGATATGCCCTTGTTTGTTTATATAATTTTTATGATAGCCATTCTAACATATATGTAATGCCATCTCATTGTATGGTTTTAATTGGCACTTCCCGGTTAGGTTGAACATTTACTGATGTGCTCATTTACCATTCATCTGACCTCCTTGATGAGCTGTCAGTTCAAGTCTTTTGCCCATTTTTTAATTAGGTGGTTTGTTTTATTACTGTTGAATTTAGAGAGTTGTTTATATATTATTGTTTTAAGTTCTTTGTTGGGTATGTTATTTCCAAATATTTTCTCCCAGTCTGTATCTTGTGTTACATTCTGTTAACACTGATTTGCACACACCATTTTTTTTTTTTCATTTCGATGAAGTCCAATTTATTTTTTTAATTTATGGATTGTGCTTTTGATGACATGTCTAAGAACTGTTTGCCTAATTCTAGGTCACAAAGATTTTCTCCTATATTTTCTTTTAAAATTTTTTCAGTTTAATCTATTTTGAATTAATTTTTATAAGGTATAAGATTTACATCAGGATTCATTGTATTGCATGCGGATATCCAGTTTTCCAACACCACTTTTTGAGAATATCCTTTTTTCATTGAAATGCTTTTGTACCTTGGTCATTTGGACATATTTGTGTGGGACTCTTGGAAATCTCTATTAGGTTCCATCAATTTATGTGTTTATTCCCTTACAAGTTTCACATTATCTTGGTTACAGCATAGTAAGTCTTAAAAACCTGCTAGTGTAATTTCTCCAACTTTTTTTTCTTTTCTTTATCAAAATATTTTGACTATTCAAGTTCCTCTGCCTTTCCATGTAAGTTTTAGAATCAGTTTGTCCGTATCTACAATAAATTCCCCTGGGATTTTGACTGGAATGGAAATTTATAGATCCGTTTGTAGAGAACTGAAATTTTTATATTGAGACTTCCTATCCATGAGCATGGTATTTTTCTCAAATTATTTAGGTATTCTTTGATTTCTTTTAACAGGATATTGTCATTTTCAGCATAAGAATCTTGTATGTAATTTTAGATTTACATCTAAATATTTTTGGCTGGAGCTATTATCAGTAACCTAGAACTGTGATTTTGCTGTGTTGACTTTGTATCTAGTGACCTAGCTAAACTCATTCTAAGAATTTTTTTTTTTTTTTTTGGTAGATTCCTGGGTATTTTACCATAGACAATCATGTTGTCTATAAATAGGGAGAGTTTTCTTTTTTCCAAAATGTATGACTTTTATTTATTTTTCTTGCTTTATTGCTGTGGCTAGAACTTCCACTATGATGTTGAATAGTAGTGGGCATCCTTGCTTTTTTCTTAATCCTGAGGGGAAAGCATTCAGTTTTTCACCATTATGATGTTAGCTCTAGGTTTTGGTTTTGGTTTTTTTGTTTTGTTTGTTTTTGTTTCTGTCAATACCTTTATCAGGTTGAGGACATTACTGAGAGCTTTTATCATGAATGGATGTTGAATTTTGTTAACATTTTATTTTTGCCTCAATTGACAAAAGTACTGTTTTTCTTCATTAGGCTATTAATATCATGGATCATATTAGTTCATTTTTAATATACTTCATTTTTGGAGCAGTTTTAGATTTTCAGAAAAGAAATTGAGAATAAAACAGGCTCCCACCTTCCACCAGCCATTTAGTTAATTGTTCAAGTCCAGTATACCATATAGCAGTATGAAAATCTTGTACCCCCATGGGAAACAACTTTATCAAGTAGAGTGTGTATGAAATTCTTTTTGCCTTTAGTCTTACAGACTCTCTTCATTTCCATACTTACTTGGGTCACCACTTTCCCTCCCACCAACTTTAGTGGGTTGTTCTTATGTTCATAAGTTGTAATATGCTTAGATTCTCTTGTCACAGTCTGCACTCATTCCTGGGATCCTCCAATTGATTTTTTGTGTGTTGGTGTTAATTTGCACATATTGCATATAAGGTTTTTCGGTGTCTGTTGCTTTTCCTTTTCCAAAATGTGACATAGTCATACAGTATGTAGCTTTTTCAGACTTGTTTCCTTCACTTAGCAATGTACATTAAGATAACTCCATGTCATTTGGGGGCTTGATAGTTCACTCTTTGTATGACTGGATAATATTCCATTATATGGCTATTCCATAGTTTACCCATTTACCCAGGACATCTTAGTTGCTTCCAGTTTTTACCAATAAGTTAATAAAGCTGCTGTAAACATTCATATGCAGGTTTTCGTGTGGTCATAGGTTTTCAGATAAGTTGGTAGATATTCAGGAGTGCAATTACTGGTTCATCTCATAAGCTTCTGTTTAGCTTTGTAAGAAACTGCCAAATTTTCTCCAAAATAGCTGTACCATTTTGCATTTTCATCAGCAGTGAATGAGTATCCCTATCACTTCACTTCACATCCTCATTAGCAATCAGTACTGTCAAAATTGGGGGTTTGTTTGTGAGGCCATTCTAATAGGTGTATAATTATATCTCACTGTTTTAATTTGTATTCCCTGATGACCAATACTTTTAAAAATCTCTTCATATGCTTATTTGTATCTGTATATCTTCTTTGGTGAGATATTCTTTTGCCATTTTATAATTGGGTTTGTTTATTTTCTTATTGTTGAGTTCTTAAGAATTCTTTGTATAGTTTGGTTCCAAGTCCTTTATCAAATATGTGTTTTGCACATATGTTCTTTCAACCTGTGGCTTTTCTTCTCAATATCTTAACAGCATTTTTCACAGAGGAGAAAATAATTTTAATAAGGTCCAACTATTTTTCTTTCATGGATCATACTGTGTCTAAAAACTTTCCCCCAAAACCCATAATCACCTAGATTTTTCTACTGTATTATCTTCTGAAAGTTTTATAATTTTGCCTTTTAGATTTAAGCCTATGATCCATTTTTAGTTTTTGTGAAAGATGCCTGGTCTGTATCTAGATTCTTTTTTTTTTTTTTTTTTTTTGCATATGGCTGTCCAGTTGTTCCAGAACCATTTGTTGGAAATACTGTCATTTTTCCATTGAATTGCCTTTGCTTCTGTATTTGGGTGGATCTGTTTCTATTCTGTCCCATTAATTTATGTATCTATTCTTTCGTTAATACACCCTGTCTTGATTACTGTAGCTTTATATATAGGCTCATTTTTCAAATATTGAATCAGCTTTACATTTCTCAGACAAACTCCATTTAATGTTGCTAATTCTTTTTTTTTTAAGTTTTTTTTTATTTATTCATTCAAGATACAGAGATAGAGAATATGAGCAGGGGGAGAAGTAGAGGGAAGGGGAGAAGCAGGCCCCCCGCTGAGCAGGGAGCCCGATGCGGGGCTCAATCCCAGGACCCTGGGATCATGTCCTGAGCCGAAGGCAGACGCTTAACCATCTGAGCCACCCAGGTGCCCCGCTGTCTAATTCTTTTTATATATTGCTGAATTTGATTTGCCAGTACTTTGTTGAGAATTTTTGCATATATGTTAATGAGAAATATTAATCTGCACTTTTCTGGATTTTGACTTTTTCAGGTTTTCTGGTTTTCCATTCTTATAAAATGCCTTAGGAAGTATTCCCTTCTCTTCTGTCTTCTATAAAAGATTATCCTGAGTTGATGTATTTCTTCTTTAAGTGTTTGATAGAATTTACTGGTGAAATTATCTGGCCCTAGTGATTTCAGAAGATTTTAAACTCTTGAGTTCAAGTTCTTTGATACTTATAGGACTGTTCCAGTTATCTGCATCATCTTGGATGTGATTTGGTAGTTTGTAGGTGTTGATACATTGGTCTATTCTATCTGTGCTGTTGAATATTGTGCATAGAGGTATTTGTAGGTATACTTCATTCTCCAGTTAATGTCTGTGAAGTCAGTCGTGACATCTGCTCTTTTAGGTCTAATGTTGATACCTTGTTTCTTCTCTTTTTATATCACTTGGTAAAGGTTTATCAATTTTATTGATCTTTTCAAAGAAGCCAGTTTTGTTTTCATGTATTTTACTCTATCATTTTTCTTATTTCAATTTCATTGTTTTCTGCTATTTCCTTTATTTCCTTCTTTGGGTGTTTGTTTTTTTGTTTGTTTGTTGTTGTTTTGCTCTTGTTTAAATTGGAAGCTTAGATTATTAATCTGAGACCTATATATATGCATAAAGGGTGCTTGGGTGGCACAGTTGGTTAAGCTTACGACTCTTGGTTTTGGTTCAGGTCATGATCTCAGGGTCCTGGGATCGAGCCCTACATTTGGCTCCATGCTCCGCACGAGTCTGCTTGAGATTCTCTCTCCCTCTCCCTCTGCCCCTCCCGCTTGTGCACACACATGTACGATCTCTCTCTCTCCCTCAAATAAATAAATAAATCTTTAAAAGAATAAAAAAATAAATAAAATATGAATTTAATGTTACATATTTCCCTCTGTTGCTTCAGCTGTATCCTATGAATTGCAATATGCTGCACTTTCAGTTTCATTCAATTCAATGTATTGTGTTGTGGTTTTGGGGTTTGTTTGGTTTTTTTTGCCTTATTTTTAGGGCCTGTCGGTGGCACAGTGGGTTAAACGTCCAACTCTTGATTCTGGCTCAGGTCATGATCTCAGGGTCATGAGACTGAGCCCTGCATTGGGCTCCAGGCTCAGCAGGGAGTCTGCTTGAGATTCTCTCTGCCTTTCCCCACTGTGAACGCACATACTCTCTCTCTCTCTCAAAAAATCTTTAAAAATAAATAAGTAAAAAAATAAAAGTGCCTTATTTTCTGTCCAAACGTTTCGAGGTTTCCAGTTATCTTTCTGTTCTTAATATCTAGTCTAATTCCATTCTGATCAGAGACTATGACTTGAATGAATTCAATTATCTTAAATTTGTTAAAGTTTGTTTTATGACCCAGAATATGGTATATCTTGGTCAGTTTTTTGTGTGCATTTGAAAAGAAGATATGTTCTGTTGTTATTGGGTAGAGTGTTGTGTAAATGTCAATTGAAACCAGTTGGTTGATGGTGTTTTTCATTTCTGTATCCTTGATTTTCTGTCAACTACTTCTGTTAGAGAGAAGTGAAATCTCCACATATGTTTGTGGGTTGATCAGATTCTCCTTTCACTTTTGTCAGTTTTTGCTTTATGTATTTGAAATTCTCTTAGGTGCATAAATGTTCTGGGTTGCCATGTCATCTTTGTGAGCTGTCCCTTTTGTCACTATGTAATTGTGGTAAAAATTAATTTACCCCTAGAAATTGTTTGTGCTCTTAAATCTACTTTGATAATTACTTTTCTTAGATTACTATTTACATGGTATATTTTTTCTATCCTTTTAGTTTTAAGCCATCTGTATCTATTCTTTGAAGTGAATTTCTTATAGGCAGCACATACTTGGGTTATTTTTTTCAATCCATCTGGCACTCTGTTACCTTATTGGTAAAGAAAGACCATTTACATTTAACGTAATTAGTAATATGATAGAATTTCTATCCAAATGTAACATTTATTTCATTTGTTTTCTTATTTTTTTATATTATTATTACATAATTGTTTTCTGTCTTGTTTTTTTCATTTCTCTTTCCCCTTCCCTTCTTTGGGCTTTAACTTTTTTTGTTTTTTTTTAGCATTTTAGTTTATCTGTTAGGTTTTTGACTCTATTATCTGTTTATAGGGATTACAATACTTACATACTTACCTTTCACAGTCTAATTGGAATTTGTATTGACCACCTTACCACATACAGATCCTTGGGCTCTCTTGTTTTTTGTTACAGTGTCTTATGTTTTGCACTTATATACATTGAAAATCTTATAATGTTAATGATTTTACTTTCAATCATCAAATATATTTTAAAGAACTCAACAGAAGAACAGTCTGTGATATTTAGCCAGAAAGTTACCATTGCTTTTGTTCTGCCTTTACTGCTGCCCCCTCCAGTCTCACGTCCCTTCTTGCTAAGGAGCTTCCTTCAGCAATTCTAGCTCCTGTCCGCTGGCAGTGTGTGATCTTTGTTTCTATCTGAACATGTCTTTATTTTAGCCTTATTTCTGAAGAATTTTTGGTGTTTTTTTTTTTTTTTAAACAATTTCCCTTCCGAATTTTGGTGGTGTTTTTTAAGATTTCATTTTTTTATTTGAGAGGATGCAAGAGAGCACAAGCAGGGGGAGGGGCAGAGGGAGAAGCAGGCTCCCCGCCAAGCAGAGAGCCCAATGCAGGACTCAATCCCAGGACCCCAGGATCATGACCTGAGCTGAAGGCAGACGCTTAACTGACTGAGTCACCCAGGCGCCCCATGAAGAGTTTTTTGTGTGTTTTTTTTTAACTGGATATAGAATTCTGAGTTTCTTTCAGCACTTTAAAATTGCTATTTTACCTCCTTCTGACCTCCGTGGTTCTGATGAGAATTCTACAGTCATTCAAATCCGTGTTCCTCTATTAATAACATTTTTCTGGTTGGTTTTGAGATTTTTTTTTTGTCTTTAGATTTCACCAGCTTCATCAGGATATGTCTGGGAGTAGATTTCTCTGGGTGTGTCCTGTTTGTGGTTTACTAGGCTTCTTAAAGCTATCCTTGTATATCTTCTGCCAGATTGGAAAAGTTCTAGCTATAATTGGTTTCAAATTGTTTTGTACACTATACTCTTGTTCCTTTTCTTGTGGAACTCCAATAACACGATTATTAAACCTTTGGCTTTGTCCTACATATCCCCAAGGTACTTTCTGGGTTTTTGTTGTTTGCTTTTAACATGTTTTTCTCTGTTTTTCAGATCGGATAACTTCTGTTGACTTCAGTTCATTGACTCTTTCCTCTGGCATCTCCATTCTGCTATTGAGACCATGCAGTTTTTACATTTCCTATTTTTCTGAACTAAATTTCCATTTGATTCTTAACTTGTATTTCTTTGAAACTTTGCATCTTCTCATTTGTTTCAAGGGTATTTTCCCTTCTTGCAGCATTTTTACTATAGATCCTTTAACGTTATCAGACAATGTATGTGAAATTATCACATCATGCACTTTCAATATCTTACAATTGTATTTGTCAGTTAATCCTCAAAACACGAGGGAGAAAATGTCAGGTGGTTCCAACTCCTGTGTCATCTCGGCCTTGATGTTTGTTGATTATCTTTCCTAAGACGAGTGGAGGTTTTTCTGATTCTTTGCTCTGTTTGCGAAGTCATTTTGGATTGTATCCTGATCACTTTGACTATCATGGGCTGAGTCTCGTGGGAGTCCAGTGTATAGCAGCACTACTTTTGCTGAGGAGGCGCTCAGCCTGGAGGATGGATTCGGCTCCTGAGTTCTGACCAGGCTTCTGCAGGTTGTGGTTTCCGTGTCCACGTCCTTTTTAAGTCTGCCGACCTGTGAGTCCGTCAGTGGCCAGTCTGGACCCTTCCCTCAGTTCTCCAAGTCTTTGATTCAGGGTCAGATCCACACGTGCACAGGTCAGGGCTGAGGCCAGGGATTTACAAACAACTTATCAGTGTGCTTTCCCAAGCTCCTCCCTGTCCACAGTCTTCCTGCTATTTTCTAGCTCTCAGAGATCCCGTTTGGTCCCCAGTCGTGATTTGACCTTACTTACCCCACTCTGCCACACACTTCCTAGGACTGCACCTCCATATAGAGCTGAGCACTGAGAAGACAAAGGAGAAAAGCAGTAGGGGCCTGCCCACCTGTGGGGCCCCAGTTCCTCCCAGCAGAAAGGACCATAAGCCTCAGGATTGCTTGGGGGCTGTGGTGCAAGAGTTCAGAGATAATACCAGAAAGTGGGCGATTCCTCCACTCTGAGCATCAGGATACCCTTCTCCCTCCTCAGGGTGGATGAGAGCTCCTGGGTGCTCTGTGTGCACTGGCGGCTCCTTCGGGGTTCAGGCCGCAGTAAGTCTGGGCTGGGCAGAACACAGGTGAGATGGTACACTCATGCATCATTTCAGTGTTTCCTCAGATTCCTGTCCTCTTCCCCAGTCTGCCTGCTCCTGTTTACTTTCCACAGCCCTCTGCATTCTGCCCAGATTCTGGAAAGGCCACCCACAGAAAACCTGGTGGACATGCTCCCTGTTCCCTTCCATTCTCCTGCGCTCCCTCCCAGGCTCGTTCCTGGGCTGTCGGTCCTGGCTTTGCAAGTGGCCAGGCAGCACCAGGTCACGTCAGCTCTGTTGGTGCTTCAGGATGCATCTTATCAAAACTCTCCCTAGATCCCCTGGGTCAGAGAACTGGCTTCACACTCCCAGGTTGTCTGGGACTCTAGGGGCCAGCCTGGGCACTCCCTCTATGCCAGGGGCAACAGAAGGCACGTCCTGGAAGTGAAAAGCCCTTAGAAACTTGAAAACTTATCAGATAGTTATGGTTTGTGCCATGGATACCCGGCCATTGGATGCCACGGCAAGGGAATCCTGCAGGAGCTTGGGCTCCACTCTCTGCCCACAGAGACGTGGCAAATCGATTTCACAGACCCTTGCAGGCAGCGCCCTGCCCAGCCCCAGGAGAGCTACTGCGACGCTCTGCTGGCAGGGCCCAGGGGGCAGCCAGCCTTGTGTGGGCGCCAGGCACCCCTGTGCGTGTGCACCTGCGTGTGCCACCTGGCTGTAGCCCGGTGGTGCAAAGCCCCGAAGCCCCAGGGCAGCTGAAAGACGACCCTCTGGCAGAAACTGCACCCTACACCAAAGGTCACCTTGAAAGAATGATTCTGCCCCCAAGAATTCGAAAGCCTGGTGCTCTCCCTCACTGGAGAAGAGGTAGCTGAGTCTCAGCCTTGGTTTTAAAGAGAACCGGTCTCTGGGCCCAGCCCTGCCGCTAACCAGCTATGCTCAAGCTTGGCAGTGTGCCATGGGGTGCAGGACATGTCTGTCCCTGGAGCTCTCACGACGGTGTTTGTCACCAGGGAGGAGGCAGAGACCCAGGGGAAGGAAGACCCTGGCCCCTGGTCAGTCCGTCCCAGCCACAGTGTGGAGTTGGTATCTGCCTACCTATCTTGGCACCCTTATCAGAGCCACACTTGGCTGAGTCAGTCTGGGTGCACCAGAGAAGGCTCCCCGATCTCGACTCCCACAAGTGGCGTGAGAAGAGCTCACATAAAACCCCGGTGTCCACGACGTAGAATGACGTCCTCCATGGCCAGTGTTGGAAAACCACCTCATCAGCCCCTGGGTGGCTGATGAACTACAGTCCACCTAGAGAGGATGTAGAAAGCAGTCTTGGTCGGGTTGGGTGTTCGTGGTGGGCACGTGCAAGTGGCCACCACACGGAAATGAAAATGGCTATGTCCTTAAGGTAAGGGAGCTCTGAGCAGCCACTCGGCCTCCAGCAGGGCCGACCTTGGCCCCACCACATGACACGGCCCAGCTGGCCATCCTGGGAGGCCAGGAGAGGCAGGAGAAAGGATGGGGAGGAGGAGGAGAGGGTGAATGTGGCGGGCAGAGGCCGCTCCACACGGCTCTGGGGTCACTCCCTGGGGAAGGCCGTAAATGGGAGAGAGAAGCCTCATCATCTGATGGCTGCCCTTTGGGCCATCTGAAATGCTGGTCCAGGGCTACGGACTTATGTGGACACCTCAACCTCCAGGAAATCTATTTTCCACATCCACGTATGTTAATTTTTATGAGCAGCTTTTACTACGTTTTAGAATGATCTTTAACAACTGAAAGTACCAGCCCCTCCTCAAAAGGAGAGCAGTTTCATCCTCTGATTTTGCACAGGTTAGGGTTAAAGGCACTGTCGCTGAGAGCTGCTCAAACTAATTAATGCATTTGCTCCCTACAGGGTGAAATTGAGTTTTCAGATACATTTATAAAACGATGTGCTTGAGTGCTAAATATTGCGTTCTTGAAGCTATTTTTCCTAATACGTTGCACGGTATGTACAAGGTGAGAAATTATTTCCCATGAAAAATTGACAGCGAAACTGCAAATGTTTGATAAACTCCGTGCTCATACACAGACACACGAATGTTTTATTATACGACACGTTGATGCCTGGGAAGGGAGGCGCTGGTGGCGTGGCCCGGGCTCCCGGTGCAGGTCGGGGCTGGCGCGGGAGCGTCTGTGCCTCAGGGGGGCTCGCGCAGACACCTCTCACCCTAGTCCTCCAGGTCCGGTGCAGTTCCAGGCTCTTCTCCTGGAAATCCTGGCGGCGTCCCAGAGAACAAACACGGACGACTTCGCGCTCTCCCAGGAAGGCAGGCGATGGGCCTCTGCGCCGGGCATGGTCTCCCTCCTGGCTGCTTGTCTAAGACCGACGCCCCGAAATCGCTTCCTCCCCACGTCATCACCAGGCCGCCAGCCAGGCTTCTCTTTTTTTGTTCTTCTTTTTGTGTTTTTGTGTTTTTGTTTGTTTTTAAGTGAGGCGTAACAACAACAGCAACAATGATAATGATGAACAGTTTGATTCCAAAACCTGTTCTGAAGAAATCACAGTAAACAGAGTGTGTTTGCCTAAGGAAACCCTCCGAGCAATCACCCAGTAACACAACTGCATGTGCTAATGAACCCAAAGCTGTTAATGTGGTTTCTTCAGTTAAATTGATTCATGAATTTTGAAGAGAACATTATCTAATGAATTTTCTTTGAATAGAAAGCAATTAAAAGGACAAATCAGTCTGATTAACCCCAAAGTCACCCTCCTGCCACAAATGGTGTACAGTTTGAAATTATATCATAAAAAACTAGAGCACATTTGCTATCTTTTTGCCCTCTACTAATCCATGTAAATTAATGAACAACAAAGTTAATTTCTTTGATGACCCTGTTCTAGTATCACCTGGATTATGCTGATGTTTAATTTGCTTAATGTTATAATAAAGACTAAACAGATTTTTTTTTTCCAGTGAAGTGATTATCATTCCGTTCAGTTAAGAAGTGATTTTTATTATTTAACACGCATGTAAGGGTGTGTTTCCTTTAAGAACCAAATCGCACTTTGCCGGCTTGGCACCGAGTGTAATTAGTCCCGTTACGGACGCACTCCGGCACGCCGCCGCTGCTCGTGGAAGCCTTCCCTTTGTTGTCGCCACCGAGAACTCCCGCCCCCGGAGGGCTCGGTGCCCCCACCGTGGGGGATGCCGCTCCCTGTCCAGTGCTCCTGGACCCTGTGTTCCCGTTGGAAAGACAATAGGTATCGATTCACACCAGCCTCCTTCACAGCCTGGGAAGCTGCTCTAAAACCTGGAGGCTGAGGGAGAGAACGTCCTCGTGCATTCGCCTGTTCATTCCTGCAGCGGGATGAAGAGCAAATGCAGTTTGATGTGGTTAGTCAATTAAAATGGGAATAAAGTTATTTTATTTTTGCTGCCCTGTTCATTACAGATGCCTGTAGCCAAGGTCACCACCAGCCCCGTGGACCGTGGTGTTTGGCATTCTGAGCCTGATCGCTGCTGGATGTGGGCAGCTAGCATTAAGTCATAGCCCAGCCCGGGGCTTCTTGTCCCTTCTGTGTCCCAGCTGAAGTTGGACATTAACCAGTGGCGTAAAAGGTTCTGAAGTCAGTAGGCAGGCAGGGCCTTCTGTGCTTAGTAATTGTGCTGCTTGTGAATCGGCCCACACAGGTCCTGGAAGAGAGAGAGCATCACACGGTCCCACGTGGAACTGGGGGAAGATGGGAGGAAGTTGCAGCTCTGGGTGCACAGCTGTGGGGTGCCCGCAAAGGGGCCAGCCCGTGCGGTGCCGGGGACATGCCGATGGGACCATGTATGAAGGCCGTGCTTTAATTGAGGGTAACACCTCTGTTTCTGTGGTGTGTTTTCTGTTTCAGGACTGGCAGCTCTTTACATCAGACCTGTGGGAGCCCTTTGTCCACATAACGTCATTCTGTGTTCTGCCTTTCAGATTCATTCACCGCACAGGTGTTGTGGAAGCTGCTGGAGGCTGTGAAATTTGGAGACACGGTTTCTTACCAGCAACTCGCAGCCCTGGCAGGCAACCCCAGAGCAGCGCGGGCAGTGGGCGGAGCGATGAGGAGCAATCCCGTAAGTTGCGGTCAGCATGATGTCAGCTTGGCCGCAGTTGGTGGGTGGGCCTGGGCGCTGCGCTCAGGGGCCGCGTGAGGTAAGCGTGTCCCCCAGGCAGCCGGAGCCACGCTGGGTGGGGAGGAGAGGAAGGGCTTGTGATGGCCCCCCCAACCAAAGAGGCTTGGGGGTCACTGGTAGGTCTGTGCCCCTGCCCCCCGTCTTTGGTGAGGGTGATCAGGAGGTTTTCGCACAAAAGCACCCCCCGCATGCATGTTGGAACCACAGGAGCCCCTTGTCAGAGGCAGCACCAAGGAGGACAAAGCCTGGAGGAAGTGTCGAGTGGACATTCGTTCGTCCAGTAACCGGGTGCACAGGCTTCCTCGCAGGTGCAGACACGCGCTAGGGGCCAGGCCTACAGCCGGAGACAGAACAGACAGGCTGACGGTGTGGAGCGTCGTTCAGGAGACACCTCCCGGGGCGCCTGACCCCCAGGGGGGCTGGAGACCTGACACCAGGGCCTGCGCCTTGGGAACGGGGGTGATTCGCCGCATTTGGGCATGTCTTCCCCGGCGTGGCTCCGTCTGCAAGCCCTTTTGTGTCCTTGTCCCTCCTGTGCATCTGTGGCCGGATTTTGCTGAAAGGGAGATTCACTCGAGGCAAAGCCTGACTCTCCAGAGGAAGGGCCTGTGTGGGGTGGCCGCGTGCCTGTTGTCCCCAGGAGGACAGAGGACACACCTACGCCTGGACGGCAGGCCGTCCTGTCTCAGCACGTCCATGTGAGTGGGGAAGAGGCCGTGGCATGTGGGTCCCAGCTGGGACACAGAAGGGACAAGAAGCCCCGTCCACAGAGCAGCCAGGTTCACTGGGGGACCCCGCACAACCGCGTGAGACCCGGAATATTCCTATTGCTGTTAGCCCTGCAGTGCCCGGCCGGGCCTGCTAGCGCCTCCGTAACGATTTCCCCTGGAGCCGTGGGAGAGTCTCTGATGTGATGGAAGTGTGCCATCCTATCAGGAGGAGGAAATAGAACCATCACATCCTGGGATAGGAAATTACTAGATCAGATAGACCTCACTTTTTTTAAAATTGCTGTAGCTTTGCTGTATGTTTTCATCCCTGTTCACCGGGGAGAGGCAGCGATCACGCCCCCCCACCAGATGCTGCTTGGTCCCGGCTGCCTGAGGGCAGAGCCCCAGTGTTTACAAGACTGCCTTGTTTTTGTCTAAGAAGCGACCCCGGCAGGTGCGTAGTGGATCGCATGTCTTGTCCGTCTAATCTGGAGAGTTCTCTGCCGTATCGATATCCCAGACGGTCGGGAGCAGTGTGTGATACGGACAACCGGTCCTGCCCACCCCACGCCTCTCTGCGCCCCGAGTCCTCGGTGACGGTGGCTCGTGAGCCCGGCCACTGTTCTGTTTCGCAGCAGTTGTGTTTTCAGCGCACTGTGGCCCACCATGTCCTCCGAGTAGTCCCCTCCACACGCTAAGGGCACAGGGCTTGCCGTGCATGCGGCGTGATTCTGAATCAGATCCTAGAGTGATTTTTTTACGTTTCCCGCTGAAGTGTGAACCGCTGCGTTCCTTGGGAGGGCCCTCATCTTCTCCCAGGTGTTGAGCACCTTCGCCCGGGATAGAATGACAGCTGGGACGCTGCGGGACGCGGCTGCATGTCACGCCTGTGAGAAGCGCGCTAGCGGCTAACAGGGCTCTGCCTGGCCATCTGCATCCCGCGGTCGCCGTGTCCGGGGCAAATTCTCCCTCGGTCCCAGATCTTCGTCCCTCCTGCAGGCCAAGTGTCTACTCCTCGTGCCCTTTGTGGAGAGTGGCTCACTCTGCTCGCTCCCGGAGGTGAGATTCGGTTCCCACTGGTGCCCCCCCCCCCCCCCGCGTGGGGGCACACCTCCCGTTTGGTGCTCTGCAAACACGCGCTGCCGGGGGCGCACGGACGGCGGTGGCCCATCGCCTGCCTCGCGTGCTGACAACAGTTCTTCACTCTGTGCCGTGGAGACGCCGTCACTGTTCAGCGATCACGCTCGTGGCAATATTCAGAAACATTTATTGTTCAGCAACCAGCACGACTCTCTCCTCCTGCTATTAATCTCTATGAATGTCTCTGTTCAAATATGGCCCCAGTCACGGAAATTTATAAAATCGGATCTCACAAGGCTTAAAACTCTAATGTCCGTAAAGTCCACGTATTGACATCCCTGTCTCGTGCCCAAGTGGAGAAGGGCCGTGAGGACACCAGGCGGGAGGACCGGGCAGCCTCCCGGCCCCGCTTCCCGGCGCCCTCCTGTGCCCACAGCCGCCAGGCTGGAGGCAAGCCCTCGGGGCCCGTCCGGGGGTCTCTCTGTCGCTGGGTGCTGCACACGACTCGTCCGGACCCCTCGGCCTGAGGTGGTGGCAGGGGCGCTGGCGGCTGCAGGCGCCTTCCGAGCTGTAGCTCGGCCTCCCAGGGAGCCCCGCAGACCCCCAGGGCCTCCCTTAAAGTTGATTTAACACCTCCTTGGTATGGACCGCGGAGCATCCAAGAGGCGACCCAGGAACCTGGGGGAGAAGGGGGCCCTGGCTGGGGCCTGGACCACGACCGACGTGGCCGTCCCACGTGGGTGTCCCCTTTCCTCGGCGCTGGCAGCAGGAGGCCCGGCCGCACAGCCCACGCCACGCTCCAGCGCCGACCGAGCATCGTGGAGACGCACTCGTTGATAATCTCTCTCTGTTCGGGCTGAATAGAGCAATTGTGCATTTCAGGAAGGAGAGTGAAAAATGGGTTTGGAATGTGGCAAAGCACCACGAAGCAGGTTGTGCATTAATTCCTTAGGTGGCTTGCAGTGAACACGAGCATGTGCTGATTCACTTTACAGCATTTGCCGTGGGTGCAGGGTTCTCTTCCCCACCAGAGGAGGGGATGGCTGTCGCTGTGCGGGGGTCTGGTCCCATCCTCAGCACGTGATTTTTCCAACTTTTCCACAAAGAACTCGCTATAGCACCCAGGTGAGCCGGTTTGGCAGCCTTCTGGAAGGTGCGCGCTCCCACCCACCACGGAGGAGGGTCCGTTTCCTGGTAGATCAGACGGAAGACGCCTCATGGGCGCCCCCCACAAAAGCACCCTTCCCTCCTCCTCAGACGAAATGTGCTAAATGCAGTTCAAAGGCAATCGATACATTGCACAGAGAGTTTCCCCACTTTTTTCTAAACAAACGCATTCCTGAGGAGTTAGTTTATTCACAGATTGCCATGAGCGTTAATGACCCCCCGAGTCTTGTTCTGCCAGTCACCCAGATGGCTGTTGATAAAGATTTAGCATCATGTTCTAAGTGTCAGGGCTGTCAGTGGGGCTGAACCATTTGACCAGAAGAAAAAAACGCACAGGGAACTATTGATTACAGCTTCTCCATGTCACTTGCTCACCAGGATTTAGGTATTGATGAGGCCGCGAGTGAAAACAAGCTCTCTCCCTTGTGGGCTACTACCACGAGAACAAAGGCGAAGTTGGGAAAAATATTCAGCCAGCTCCAGAATCAGAGGGATTCCGTTATTGATTGAAAGGCCCCTTCGTGTTATTTTTGTTGGAGACAAATCTATGGGTTTGGAAGTTTTATAGCATTTGAGAAAGGGTCTGTGTAAGTGATGGATTCACGTATTGGATGAATTAGATTTCACAGCATGAAGATTTCAATGCAGCTGTGATATTATGAGCTGCTTGGTTATTGATAAAAATTACATTTTATGCAGCATGGGGCTTTAAAGGAGAGGGTATAAGAGGGTACGGATCCTTTGAAATGTCCTAAGGGCTCCAATAAATTTTGGCAGCTTTCGTTATTTTAGTAGTCTGAATCTGCCACCAAAATTAACACAAACAGAAGCCGTGTTCCCCGTTTCTAGTAACAAAAAACAGCACGTCTTCGGTGAGTCCCTGCTCCCCATCGCTGCGTGCACAAGGTGAAGCCTGGCCGGGGTGGTCAGCATCCCCGTCATTCCGCGACCACCATGCTGTGGTCCGCGTGACACGCAGGGCTGGAGAGTTCCTGGGCCGCCTTTTGTAATTCCACAACTCAGGGAGCAGGGCAGCAAAATCAAAGCACGCTCGTGAAGTCTGCTCTTAGGTAGGAAAATTGAATTGGTGCCTAAATGTTTGGGAGCCTAACTTGAATTAAATCTCTCTCTCTTCATCAGTCAAAGCTTAAGTTGTGTATTATCTGATCATGTCCTCAGAGCAGTTACTAATGTGACCGTTGTATTGCATCAAAACCCTCAATCAGAGTCAATATTCCATCCTGAAAATTGTCGGCTTCTCCTTCCAACATGATGGGGATTGCAAGCTGCTTGCGGGGCCGGGTAGTGGTGTCGCTCTCAATCCGTGAAGTGGTGCTGGGAGGAAGCCACGTCTCCCCCCCCAACCCCCCCGACCCCGCTGCTCGTCCTCAGACCACCCTGAGACTGCATGCGTTCCCATGGCAACCCAAACTTCTGGTCAGAATCGGGACGTGTGTGATGTGGGAGAAGTCAGGTTCCCACCACCGAAGCCAGATGACCTGCAGGGCTGGCCAGCACCCCAGGCCGTGCCCAGCGATCCGCCTCGGGCAACTGGTGTCACGGCGAGAAGTATGGGCACCGGGTCCTTTGCTGAGCTGGAATCCCTTCTTTGCCCCTACATTGCCGTGTGGACTTGGGCAAGCAATGGAATGTGCCCCGAGGCTGATCATGCCTGGCCTGCGGTTTGTCAGGGACGCGTGCAGGACCACACCAGCCGCAGAGCGTGCTGTCCCGGGGCCCTGTTGAGTGCTGTATCTGGGACGGGACTGGGGACCATGCTGTCTGCCCAGGGACAGGTGCAGCTCGGGGCCCACTGAGGGCACACGCCAGGCAGGTGGGTGGTTTGTGTGGCGAGCTGAGACAGACAATGGCCAGAGGACGGCCAGATACCACGAGAAGAGCCTCCAGGTATGTGTGCTCAGCCACTCTTCTGGAAGCTCACCCAACTGGCGACTGGTCGCTTTGTCCAGCTCAGGTCTTTGGAGGTGGAGCTTGGGGGTGGGTGATGCGATCTTCTTTCTGTTGAGCTGCGGACCCAGTCGAGGGAGACCAAGAAGCCCTCACCCTCTGGGCCCCTGCAGGAGTGGCGGTTTTCTTCACAGGACCCTGGGGGCACGGCAGCCTTATGTGAGTGCACCCAGAGGGGCAGGACGGGGGCCGGACGCCGAGTGGTCCCTGGTACATCCTGTGTCCCAGGGTGGGGTCTGCTGAGGAGCTGTGCCCTTCTTCCTGCCCCAGCTCAGTCTCCGGAGCTGGGCCTGCTCCTGCAGTTGGTGCTCACTGGCAGTTCCGTTCTTGTGGAGCTGTGCTTTGCACGATGCTGAGAACTGTCACCCAGCACGTCCTGGGCCTTCAGTGACTGACCCCCTGTGCCCCTTCAGCCCAGTCGAGATGGAGCTACTTCGTAATGAAGGCTGATTTACCCAGGACTCCTGGGCAGACCCTTTCCTCAGAGGCTTGAACTCTGCTGAGAATCCGCTGTACCTTCTGTCCTCGGAAGTCCCTCAGGTTCTAAGTAACTGCTGGTTGGGATCTTTAAGCAAAATGACCATTCATCTGCCAGAGCCCCTGCAGTGGGAACACCACGTGCAACCTTCTGTTGAGTGGCCCAGGCGTGGGGCCGTCCCTGCTGTGCTGTGTGCTGCCCACGGAGGGACCTCCACAGCCCAAGACACACTCCTCTCCCCTCTGTACCTCCCATCCCTTTCCTTTCCTCCTGTGTTCTGGGCCAGCTAAGAAATGGATAAAGGACATCCGGGTATTAGCTTTATTAGGATAAAGGCTAAACTAGAGGTGGTATGGCCCTGGTGGGCTTCCCAGGAATTGGCCTGGAATTAGACCCCCCTCTGCTGGTACCAGCCCTAGCAGGGGCAGGTCCTGCTGACTACATCTGTGCTGTGGGGCAGACAGGCCCCCCCCCGCAGGACCTCTCAGGGTGCTGAGCTGGGCATTGTCATCCCTTCCTCCCAGGATGGCTGGTCAGTGAGTCTTCCTCCCCATGGGGGGTGGACAAGGCCAGGCATGTCCCTCCTGACAGTAGGTGTCCTGCCATGTGGAAATCAAAAGCAAGGGCAAGGCTCACTGTGCCCACTCTCCACAGTGGACTCCATCCTGAGAACAGACACTGAGCAGGTCTGCCAGTGGGTACCCTTGGAGCGCCTGTCTGTAGAGCCCAGGCCATGGGAGGAGGACCGAGGCATTCCCCTGGGGGCAGCTGCTGCAAAGGAGCCTCCCACCTCTGGAGAGAACAGAGGTCTCCTCCCCTGGCAGGATTGGCTCCCAGGAGTGTGTTAGGTGGGGTTGTTGGCCTGTGTGTGGCTGTGGGAATCATGTCCCACCCATGTGACCGTGACCCCCACTGGAATCCAGCCCCTGTGAGCCCGGGCATCCAGTCTTAGATGTGGAGTATGAGACACCCACAGGTCTGCACTGTGGCGGCTCCAGGCAAGGGCAGAATAACTTGCTGGGCACTGGGAGAGGGTCCTGTTGTCCTTGGGGCGTTCAGTGTCTGCTAGGGAGACCTGCCTGCAATTTGGGCCCTCCTCCTTTGGGGCTTCGGGCCGGCCCGTGCTTCCCGGGGACAGCAACGTGCTGAGCTGCCAGTAAGTTGGACTGGTGGGGTTTGGCGGAGGCCTGAGGTGCACAGAGCCCCGCCTGCACCTCTTTCCTGGTGATGCACAGCTGTCCCTGGTCCCGGCAGTGGGTTCTTTTAACCATCAGTTGGCTTCTCTTTGTAGGATTATGTTTGGGTTTGTTTTCTTCGTAAGGTGACCTTGCTTTTAGTGAAGCCATTCTGCTGGCTAAGGCAAGCACCTAACCACCCGATTTATCTCCAGAAGTGAGAGGCTATTTGAGATGGGTGGAGGGGTGAGGACGAGTGTGGCCCTGGGTCTGGAGTCCTGAGGGATTGTGGAGGTGGGTGGTATCCAGGGGTGGGGTGGCCGCAGCAGTGGCCACTCAGGTGAGAACAGGTGAGGACTAGAGCTTCTCCGACTTGCCAGGTATCCCGGGACTGACATCCCATGAAGCAGGGTCAGCAAACCTTTCCTATAAAGGGCCTGATGGTAAATAGTTTAGACTTTCAAAGCAGCCACAGATAATATGGCTGTGTTCCAATAAAACTTTATTTATAAAAACACGGGGACTGTAGCAGCTGGCAGCCCGTTTGCCAATGCCTTGTTTGAGTGCGGTCTTCCCTGAACGTTCCTGTCACTTCTCAAGATGTTTGACAATTTTGCATCCCATCCCATAACTTGGAAATGTAATTTTGAACTCGGTAAGCATCCATTATCAATTTCTTACCAAAGGCAGTTTTCTCCCAGATCCTAGTGTAAGGGGATTCTCTGGAATATGCCGTACATTTGCCTCGGGGCATTGTGTCGCTCCTTGGGCCAGACTGAGACCCTCAGAGACCCAAGGGGTGCGCACGGCTGAGACGGCCAGCTGGGGGCCTGCACGTGGCTGAGCCCCTCTAGGTCCGTGGTGGTTAGGGCCCTTGCTCGTGACGCAAGAGACCTCGCTGGCCCGGCGCCCCGACTGATGGTGGGTGGCTTCCTGTTTTCCAGGTGCCCATCCTCATCCCGTGCCACCGAGTGGTCTGCAGTAGCGGAGCCGTGGGCAACTACTCCGGAGGACTGGCCACAAAGGAGTGGCTGCTGGCCCACGAAGGCCGCCTGGCGGAGAAGCCGACCTACCCAGGGGGGGCCCATCCGGCTGGAACCGGGCGCAGGGCGCGGGGCGGCCCCTCCAGCCCCCAGCCGGCTGGCCGGGATTGAGTACGTGCAGGAGTCAGCGTGTGAGCGAGGCTGGAAGTGGCAATGTGGTGGCGCCACTATATTAAAAGAGCTGGACGTGTCCTGAGGGATGTGGTGTGTGTGTTCTCTCTCGTTTTTACATTTCACAGCAGAGCGAGTTCGGAAGACCGGCCCTTGTTCGTAGTGAGTGTGTATCCTCACCCTGCTCTTCCGTCTCGAACATCTGTCGGGCCAGGGGAGCCACTGTCCCGGAAGGCGGGCACATCGCTCCCCGGCCCCCGCACAGGCCTGTCGCAGTCCGCGGCCACGTGTGTCCCTGAGAAGCTGGCGCCCCGGCCCACGCCCCGGCTCCCTGTCCTCTCAGCCGTTGAGGCTGCCGGCCGGTGTTTTCCACTCACACCTTCTCTGAAGGCGAGGGGCCGCCTGGAAATGGTGCTCACGGAGGTTTTCCAGCTTTGCTTTTCTTACCGCCAGAAAAGCTAGTGCAGGAAGCGTCCATTTTGCGTTGTGTCGGCCGCATAGAAAAGAACCACCCACCAGAGTGAGTTGGGAAAACAAATAGCTCTTTGAGGTGGGTTCGGTCGCAATGGCTCCTTTATGGGGGTCTTGCCTCGGGCCCCGGCCCTCTCCCGACACCGTTGACCTTCGTGTGCCCTGAACAGAAGGTGACAAGGCTTGCCGACCTCTTCTCCCCGGCACCCCAAGACCGAGCCTGGAAGCCAGAGGTCACACAAGAAGGTGGGTCAGCTCCTGTCCCCGGGGGCAGTCCGGAGTATTTCCAGCATCCACCACGGACGTTGGTCTGACACTTCATTATCCTGTTGTCATGTTAGCTTTATAATTAACTCTACCTGAAAAGCATAAGGGGAACTTGTAGCTATGCATGCGGATAAATAAAATAGAGCCTATGATCTATGGAGAAAATAAACTGCACCCCACTGTGCAGTAGAAAGCTGTATTTTTGTCAGGGGTTCCTGTGACGATGGAAACCACAGTCGCGAAGCTCAGGTGGTTTGTACATGTCACTGAACGCCGGGGCAGATACACAGCCTGTGATGGGCACGGTTTGGGTGTATTTTATATTTCATGTTAACACCTATAAAAGAACAAGTACCTAACGTAAACAGACTTCTAGCTTTTCTTACCAGTTTACGATTTAATATGTCCTTTTATCACACCAACAAAATTCTGCATTTTCCACCTCAAAAATAAAGTGCTATGACCATTACTGCATTATCTTCTGATTTCGCTCCTTCTCCGTGCTTCTGTCTTGGAGCATGCCGTCCTGCTCCCACAGTGAGCTGCGTAGAGGTCTGACTTCTGGACAGACCCCTGAGCCGCCTTGCTGCATCGAGCCTGTCGGCAAGCTTCGAGAACTGTAAGCACGGTCTCTTGGCATCGCCATGGGAGAGCAGAGGGGCTCGTTCCTGGATTTCTGACGTGTTGGGAAGACGAGTGTGGATCTGGGGCACACTTGGCATTGGGGTTCTGAGGAGGTGGTTGTGTTGTAAATCCCGTAAGGAAAATGCTTTTCTCCAGGAACTGACGGTCACGGAGAAACATGATCACGCTCTGCCGTTCTGCTCTGCCCTGAGCAGAACAGAAAACTGGTTCTCCAAGGCAGGTTCTCCCAGTGGGCCGGGTGTGGATTTCGTCGGAGTGCTTTCCAACAGAGGGCACCATAACAGTGCTCTGGGGCTGTGGGTGGGAGCCCCCGGCCACCACTGTCTGTCTAGGATGGATTTGAGTGGGGACAGGGTGGAGCTCTCCGAGCTGCTCTGTGATGGTCCCAGGGAGCACGAGGCAGACCCTGGTGATGCTCCACGTGTCCCGTGCCACCCGCCTGCTGGGCACACAGGCCACCTTCTGGGCCGGGAAAGCGTGGGTCCCTTACACGCCACATGTCTCCCACTGCCATCTCCAGACCCCCAGGTGGGCTCCGAGGGAGGGCCCGGGGCGGGACAGCCACCCGCGCACAGCCTGTGAGGGTCCAGCCCCCGGCGGGGCTCAGCCACGTGCAGTGGGAGGTGGCCCTGCGGCTCCGCGTGGCCCGGCTCCGCCTGTTTGGGTAGTACACAACCGCGCTCTGTTTGTTGTCTCCCAGGGCTTCCTTGGCCCTGTCAGAACAGGCTTGATATATGCCCTGAGGTTCCCGCTGAGAGAGGCAGCAGCCGGGCTCTAGCCGGCGCGGCCATGTACCGCTCCAAGGACAAGCTCTGCAGAGGCCGACATGAAAAGCCAGCGCCGGTCGCCTAGAGCCGCCGCTGCTCAGGGTTGCAGCGCCGTTCATGGAAATAAAGAGGAAAAGGAAAGGCACAAAGAAATACAAAAATATTTTCCAAATAAAAGGAAATGTCGAGACAAGAAAGCTGTGTTCTTCGGCCTCAGCCCCGGGTCTCCTGCACCGATCGGTTTCCCCTAACATGCAGCGCAGGGGGCTTTGAACGCTGACATGGAGACCCGCGGGCGCGGGACCGCTGGCTCCGCACAGCCGCTTGGCCGGTGTGCGCTGTTCTGCCCCGTTTCCAGAGACCGAGATAATGAGAGATTCAGAGACAGTATTTGTGTTTGCAGAACCACCCGTCCATGATGCAGATGCCCTCGGCCAGGCAGGAGCCCAGGGTTACAAAGGGTGGCTGTGTTCTCCAGTCCCTTTTCCCACGTGGACCGGAAGCATCAGGGAAGCCCACCCTCGTCCACCGTATCCTGTGGCTGCATCGAGGGACCAAGTACCAGCACAAGTCTGCCTTCTGCCTGCCCAAAGAAGAAACACCGCAGTGTAAGAGTGGGGGCTGGATGGGGGCCGCGGCAGAAGGCTCCAGAGGAGGTACGGACTCCATGGGATTGGCTTCTTGCAGTTCTAGATACAAAGGGCGCGGGCAGGGCGCATTCAGGAGGCAAGGAGGCTCAGTTTGCAGGTAACCTACCTGGGACTTCTAGTTCCTACCCAGCAGACGCACTTAGAGAACAACCCGCATGTGTCTCGATCATTTGCCAGAGAGGGAAGTCCTTTCTTCCCGAATGTCTTTGGGTGCACGTTTTCTTCCAAGTCTCCCTGCACACCGTGTGCTCACCCAGAATCTCCTTTTTCGAGTGGCCAGGCCTGTCCAGTGCAGGTGTGTTTATATTGAAACCATTTTTGTTTCTTAACCCATTCATGAGCAACAGCGTTATCCCAGAACTTACTTCCTTTAAAATTGCGATATGAGAATAAAACCCTGACAAGGAGGTAGCTTAAAAACCTAAGTGGTGGCTCAATCCCGCGGGAGCCCTGTGGGGTTTGTGTGCTGTTTCCAGAGGACTTGTCCTCCCTGCGGTGGCCCTGGTGGGGCGGACAGGCTCTGGTGGCCATGTCTCCTCCCGCTCGGCACCCGCGTGCCCCACCTCGGCGGCTGGCGCCCACAGCTGAGACCACGGACATCAGTGCCGGCTCAAACCTCCACCACCCTGGGAGCAGGCAGGACGTCACAGCTGAATCGACGTGAAAATCGTTCACTTTAGAGCTTGCCAAAGATCTTAGTGCGATTATGGTTTTAAGCCTCATATAGGAGGACTCTGAAGTGATAATGACTTAATGTGGGACACACGGGAAAAAGTGTTATTTTACTCAAAAGATTACCCCACAAGACCAATCAGGAAACTGAGCCTTGCTCTGTGGTCCGAGCGCCGTGATGTGTCTGGGAATCTGAGTGCGTCGTTTGGGTGTGTTTTCTTGCTGCCGTCCCGGTGGTGGGGTCATGGAGAGAGGGCAGTGGGGGGCCCTCGGTGGAGATTTCTCTTTGTTTGGCCTCCCTCAGCCCATGCATGTTTTTTTTCTTTTTTGTTCACTAGCATTTGATTGAGAGTTCGTGTTTAGGAAGCTGAAGCCCACATCAATTTTGCCTGTTATCAGTTTGAAAGACGTTGAGATTTAAACAGAGCTCTGCCATGCAGCCCCTGTCTGTCCTTCTGTCTGTCTGTCTGAAGGAAAGGGGGTGGCAGTGGAAAGCCGGGCCCGGAGCCTGGAGAAACTGCAGGTCCCGACACGTCTCTAAGCAGCTGAGGGCAGCTGGGCACAGAGCTCGGACCCCGTGGCTCCAGCTGCCGACAGATGAGCGTGTCTGGCCTCCATCAGCCGGTCGGCTCCGTAGGGTGTGTGCTGGGCGGGTGGGGGGTGAGGGCTGGGGCAAGGGCCTGGACAGCGCGGCGCGGCTGGACGCAGAGCCCAGCCTGACGGCGCCCAGACTGATGAAAGGACGTCATTAACAAGTCTTTAAAGTTTTCTCCATGCTTTTTCATTGAGAAGAGCCACAAGAGAAAAGTTCTGCATGGACACTAGTTAAGATTGATCGTGGAAAATGCGGCGCCGGTGTCGTAGGGCACCTTCAAAGAGCCTCGCACTCGACACCGTGTTTTGAGCCACCTTCCCAGGTTTACTGGTGAGTGGAGCTCGTTTGTGGGTGTGGGTGCTCAAACGGAGCAGGTGGCCCTGTGTCTGAGGACGTGAGGAGGCGCTTCAGGTGGTCGTTGTCCTGAACTCTGGTGCGGAGGAAGGGGAGAATCTCCTGCTCCTGGGGCTGAAGTTATTCTGCTGGCTTCCAGGTATCCTGCTGGAGCGGCTTCTCGTCCATGCGCGGTTCTCCCCGAGAGGCACCGTTCCTGGTGAGGGACAGAGCAGAGGGGCCAGGGACTTGGTCCCATTTTGTTCCTTGCCTCTCGGCGGCTGAGTCATCCCCCAGCAGGCACACACACTGAGCATACACACACCTGAGGCTTTTCTTAAGTCTTCCTGCTACACATCACTTTTGTTTGGTTCCCAAACACGAGCAACATGTTTGCTTCCAGATTGGTTTGTTGACTTAAATTAAGAAAAACCCAGCTGGAGAAAATATCAGTGTCCAAACATTAAGCAACATGTGATATTGTGCAAAAAGTATTGCTTTTGCATGTTTTGATTGCCATAGCTACGAGCAGAAGTAGACGCACACGTGAGCGTCTTGGCAGGAACTCAGGGGCAGGTATGCGGCGCCGAGCTGCTCGCTCCAGCAGGCCGTTTGGGCCCCGGGCCCTGTGGGAAAGCTCTGCAGCCCGGGGCCCTCCCCAGCCCCCAGCCGTGCCTCTGAGGAGCCTGCAGAGGGGCTCTGCATCTCGGGGACCCACTTTGGAGCAGCCCCTCCTAAGAAGGAAAGGCCAGCCCCGGCCGTCTTTGGGGATTCAATCAGTCGAGGGCCCGAGAAAGCAGGGTGGGGAACACTGACCACCCTCACCGCTCACTTTAGAACCACACAAGGTGCATATTATGCAGGGCATGGTCCGCCGGGGAAGGGAGGCTCACGGGACAGAGGAGGCTGTGTGGCCGAGCTGAGCTCCCAGCACGTTTTGATTCCATCCTTGTGAATGGGTTTCTTCGGGGAGTAAGATAGCCCCCTGGCAGAGTTAAATTCTGTGAAAGCTTGGAGATCCTTCCAGATAAAAGATACTGCATAAGTGTACAGTCCTGCTCCTGAACAGAAGTCCTCAGTGCCAAATGGGGGACAAGAACCTAGCAGCTCCCTCGGTGCCGGTCCAGCTAGAAGCAGCTCGACCGGGGCCCGGCACATTCTCAGGATGCTTCCTTTGGAGGCCCTGCTTCCTCTTGATTCCCAAGAAGGGGGATTAAAATACTCCCAAGAGAAACCTCTGTGTGAGGGGCTGAGTCTGGGCAGAGCCCTCAGCGTTGTTGCTGCCGTGTTGACCCCGCTGGAGAGCCCTTCCTGGATGTCTCCTGGGCCTCCGTGCAGTCAGCCCTCCCGAGCACTGTGCCCTATAAGGGGGGGGGGGGGGGTCGGTGTCGTCTTGCTCACACTGCCCGAGTGCCTGTCTGTGGCTCCTGCACAGCAGGGAGCCAGACCCGGCCCTTCCGCCTGTTCTCACGGCTCCAGGACCCTTCTTTCCTCCTCTTTTCCCTCGGGTACTGCTGGGTCCTTGTCACACTGTCACTGTGCTCAGCCAGGGGTCTGGACCACGTGGAAGGGGTCCTGGCTGTGTGTCCCTGGGGGTGCAGCCCACAGCTCCCAGCACCTCCCAGGCAGCCCTCGTCCGCCAGAAGGAGGTGGTGGGGTGGGGCTCCTTCGTCCCTGTTGCGTTGTCACCAGCACGCGTCGAGAGCGGGGTCCGAGGCACGTTGAAGGATGAGGGCAGGAGCATCAGCCCAGGAGCAGCCCATGAGCAGGGAAGAGGGCTGTGGCTTGCAGCATCTAACCCAGCACCTGCCATTTGGATGCACCAACCTGGGGAGCCCACCCCTTTGCTACACTCAAATTCAAACCTAGTTTGGTTAGGTATTCCTAAAGTGATCTCTTCCCAGGAGTTTTGCTGTTTCCAGAATCTCCCTCAGGTGGTCTTCTGCACCACAATTTGGACCATTTTTCATGGGAAAAGGGCCCTCGTGGCTTCCTAGACTTTGGCTGTGATCCTCCCGCCCGTGCAGCCTCTCCAAATGACCCATCAAATGTACAGGACAGCTCAGGTCTGGGCTCACAGGTTGCCTCACCCAAGGCCCTTGCCCAAGGTGGCAGAGCCGTGGCCATGACCACACCTGACCACGTTGTCCATCCAACTGGCCAGGTCAGAGTCTCTGGGTAGGGGTGAGGTGGATGGAAGAGAAGCCATGAGGCAGACATGGAACCTTCTAGAACATTCTGGAGTCAGCTCCCATAAGGCCAGTAGAAGAGCCGTTGGCTGGGAGCCAGCCCTGCCACCTCCTTCTGGGAGTGGATCTGGTCGTGGAATTAAGAGGCCATGGTTCCCTGCACCCAGGTGCACAGACAGCCTCCCACTTTGGGCAGGAGGGCCTTCCCAAGATCCTGTTCCACTGTGGGTGGTGCTCAGAGCCACTAAGCCCCACTCTGGTGGGTCACTGTCCATCTCCTGGGGCCCCCACAGCAGGCTTTGGTTCCTCCCTCAGGAACCACGTGGAAGGCAAGCAGCCATCTCACGCACGGGGGCCTGTGGGATGATGTTCCCACCTCCTGAAGGCTTCTCCTCCCTAGCCGAGGCCCTCCCTCCTTGCGGTCACCATCCTACAGCCGTGCCTCGGAGCATCTGAGCCTGGCCAAGGCTACACGCAGGGCAGAGAGTGGTCCCAGGGTGACCCGGCCCCCAAGTCGTGCCTCCAGAGGTCATGGAGACCCTGTCCCTGCCTTGGCTCTGTCCGCTGACCCTCTGACCGCGTTCGGACACGCTGCCTCCACGTCTCTGTCAGGATGGGTGGTGGTGTCTGCAGATGTCCATGGTGATCTTGAACTGGAAGTACAGGTCGGAGGGCCCTGTGATTCCGCTCACTCAAGGAGGGCTCTCCCGAAGGACCGCAGTCTGCATTTCTCAGGGCACCTCCTGGCCACTGGAGGAGGGGGCTGAGTTCCGGATGGTGTGCAGATGGTGCAACTTCTCTACTCACTAGGAAAGGCCTGCAGCGGCTTGGCTCACAAGGAAGCGTGGGGATCAGGACGCACAGAGGCAGCCCACGCACACCGTCATTCCCTGGGCTCCCATGCACATGGACACAAGGCAGGTAAGCGGCAGCAGGGAGCCCAGGGAGGGAAAGGCCAGGGTGGGGGCAGGGAGGAGCAGGGGCCCCAAGCCAGCTCTGTCCTGCAGGCTTCTGGTCACCCCTTAGCGGCTGGACTTAGTCCAGGACTGAGCCTCAGTAGCAGGTCCAGATTTTCTAAGGACACGAGCCCGGGATCTCCTTCCTGATTCAGGGATCTCAGGCCTGAGTGACCATGTGCCTGGCCAGCCCCCTGGGGACACTGCAGTAGACATGGGTCTGCCCTTCTGCCCTCGCCAGAGCGCTTCCCAGCTGGGTGCAGAAGCCAGCGCCAGGCCTGTGGCACCTGCCCAAGACACCAGGGCATCCCCTGCGCCATCTCCCCAGCAGGACCTTCCGGCTCGGGCCGTCGGCTGCGGACTGGTCGTCAGGTAGTGAGTCTGGGACGTTCCGAGCGCACGGAGAGTCACTGGCAGCTCACTGGACAGCGGCGAAACTGGCGCTGAGCCCAGTAGGAGGAAGCAGACAGTGCAGCCGGCCTGGGAGAGGTCGGGCCTGACTGCCCCACTAAGGGGCGGCTCTTCCAGCCCCCTTCAATGCTCTCCTCCAGGAGGGGCGTGCACCTCTTCCTCTCTACCTTCCCTCTCGTGGCTGTGCCCAGCTCCTGACCAAGGCCCCATCCTGTTAGCATGTGTCTGCTGGGATGCTGCTTCCCTCCTGGGGTGTGTTTGCATCTCTCCCTGACTCCTGGAAACGCCTCGTCCCACCCTCTGTGGAGGCAATGTCGTGGACCCAGAGGGTGAGGGGCCCCGGCCGCACCTCCCTCTTGCATCACACCCGTGCTCTGGGCTCCGGGGCCGTAAACCAGCCCACCAGCGAGGTGCTGGCCGCATGCAGCATTCAGATGGGGCTGCTCATGAGCACGGCCTCCCCAGAACCTAGAGGCCAGCACCGGCCAGGCCACCCTGCGCCCCACTGCCTCTCAGCTTCAGTGGAGCTCTTGGGTGTGCTTGGCCACAGACTTCAAGCACTCGGCTCCCAGCTGTCTCCATGAGGCAGACTCCCGTGACTGTCACCCATTGCCACTCGACCCCTCCTCACACCTTCGAGGCTAGCTGTGAACCCCTCCATCCCCTCGGCCCCTTCTCCTGGGAGGTGGGGTCCCTCCCTTCAGAAAGCTCTGGCCTCTGCCCCAGCCCAGGGAGGCCTCCTGAACACCCACCAGGATGGCCAGCCCACTACTGTTGTCGTTTTGCTGAGGATTACTTGTCGGTCAGTCTGCTCTTGGGCTACACAGAGCTCCTGGGGACAGCGAGGCCTTATCCCTGCACTCCTCCCCGGAGAGCCCTTTCTGGCACAGACCCCCCATTTCCTGCCTGCTCCCCAACCTTTCTCAAGTCCAGAAGACCCCTGAGCCCATGTTCTGTGTGCGTAGAGACCGGCTGTTCCTTGAATGCCACTCTCAGTCCTACAGATGGGGAAACTGAGGCCCAATGGCTTCCAGGGCTGGTCTAAGGCTACAGGCAAGTGCATGGCAGAGCCAGAATTGGGGACTTGTCGGGTGTCCTGCTGCCAAGTGAGAGCAGGTCCAGGGAAGGGGTGGCCAGAGCCCAGCCGAATGCCGGCAGTTCCTCAGGGGAGGAGTCTGCCCAACAAGGCTCAGCTTGGAGAGCGTGTCCTGTGCCTATGGGGATCTCTGAGAGCTCTTCAAGACACAGAGAAGTAAAGGCAGTCGGAACAGAGTCGTCTGTCAAGAGAAACATGAGTGACCGAGGACAGTCATTGTATCAGGGGTCAGCCGGATGGTCCATCAGTAAGGGGCGGGCTTAAATCAGTTGGAGCACTGACTAAGGAGTGCTGCATGCGCAGCATCGGCCTCGGGCCATTCTCCTGGACAGGGGCCATCCCTGTGGCGTAGGGGAGAAACGTTGGTACAGGATGTCAGAGTGGAAGGGGCTGGAAGGGGCTGCCGTGTGTGATGGCTGTCTCTGGGGGAGGGGTTACCTTCTCCCCTACACCAAGCTACCCTGCCACTCCTGAGTGGGAGGACGCGCTACTTCTGGGAAGGACGGGAGAGAGAAGCCATCCGCAGCTTTTCAGAAAGAAAACTCCGAGGGCATGGTATCCATGCGGTTCCCACGTGGGGCTGTGGGCACCCACCTCTGGGACCCCTGACCTCCCCGGGAATGTCGGGAACCCAAGTTGAGACCCCATGGGAGGGATTTGGGTCTGGGCCCCAACATGGTAGAGACAGGCTGGCAGAGGCCCCTGTGTTCCTCAGAAGGTAAGTTCTCCATTTGAAGAGGGTGTTCCCTGGGAAGTTTCCCGGGGAGGTATCTATTAATTTTTGTTTGCTTTCTTAGGAGAATCACAGGCTCCGAGGAGAAGTGACATTTGAAGTGGCTGGTTCATCGTCACTGACCCAAGGGCAAAAGGGGTGGGTAGAGCGATGCCACGCCAGCTCCATGGGCTGTGCTTAGGGGACGGTCACAGTTCTGACAGGATGGCCGGAGTCCATGATGCGGACGGAGCAGGTGTCTGTCCCCAGCCCAAAAGAATGAGAGCACCTAAACGGGCTGTCTTCCTTATGGTTTTGACGGTCTGACCGACGTGCGTTCGCAGTCGAGGAGCACGTCACAGGGCGGGGACCCTTGAGAGGAGGGTTACTGTCTCCCCACCAGCTTTCGTGGCTCGCGTCAGGCCTCCCGCCCTGGCAGAGGGGGTGTGGGTGCACGGCGGGAGCGGGAGGGGCCCGGGCTGGGTGCACTTCGTTCACGTGCGCTGTGAATTCTTACTTGCTCTTCCACCCTGTCTCCTGCGGCTGCCAACTCCCCCAAGTGCCTGGCTTGGGGCCTTTCCCACGCGCACCAGCCCCGCGGCGTGGCCCCGGGGCCCTGCAGCTGGACGCCAGCCCTCGGGGCTGCACAGCTGCATGGCCGGGCACGTGCCTCAGGACATGTGGAGAAGCCGTCTTTTTGTGCAGATTCCTGAAGGTTCTGCCTCATCCCTACCACTGGTGTTGCTGTTAGAGTTTGGCCTTCGAATTCCGGAGTGGCAGAGAGTGTGTTTGGTAGGGAATTCAGAAATCTCCACCCAGCATCATTTAGTTCCCAGCTGGTTTGTGAAAACAGCCGTAGGCGAGTGTTAATATAAAACCCTGGCTGTCAGGAGCTGGTCCTGGTACCGTGTGGGGCTGGCCGGCGTGCCGGGCTGCCGGGGCCTGGCGAGCCCCTCGTGTTTCTCCCACCGCCTCCACAGGGCACGGGACAGGTCCTGGGCAACCGCACACGGCCATGGTGACCCCATGGGCAACCTCAGGGGCCTGGCCCAGGTCGGGGCCTCCTGGCGGGCATTTGTGTGCAAGACCCGTCAAGGCCGGGGAGGAGGGGGTCTCAAGCAAGTCACCATCTGAGCAGGGCAGGGGGCCAGTGCCCAAGGCCCCGAAGCCAAGAGCGCATCAGAGGATACGGTGACAGTGCAGACGTCGGGACGGAACAGCCAGAATCCCATTCATCAAGGTTATTCAATGAGGTTATGAGGCATTTTTTCCTATTCTTCCTGAACGCTTTTTATGAAAAGGGAAGCTTTCAGTTGTGGAAGATATTAAAGGCAGAGATAGGCTAGCCTCATTTGCTTCCTCTCGCCTTGAATTCTGCAGCTTTTCTCGGGAACAAAGGTGCAGCCGGAGCAGTGGCTAAGGGCCGCAGGGTTCGCATCCCAGCCCGCCCACCGCCTGGCCCTGCCTGCGGACCACAGGGTGGCCCCATCTCCGGCTCCAGGTGAGAGAGAGGTGGGCAGCGTAGTGCCTGGCAGGTTCAGTTCCAAACTTTGTCACTTTGTTGGCATAAACTATACGTAATTTTATAATAGAAATCGTGTTATATGTAACACAGATGAAGTTACTTAAAATCTGTAGTAACCCTGAGAAAAGCTGGCTACCGCGGGCCTCTGGGAATTGCTGATTCTGTTCTCTCTCTCTCCCCAAGAAGAGAGGAGAGTTAGAACGCTCTCCTTACCCGTCTGACTCCAGAATACTCACACATTCCGTGTTCTGCAAGTGCCATGGGATCCCCCATCCCGAGGGTTGGAAGCTCAGTTCTCTCCTGCCTGTGAGCCCTGAAGAGAGCAGAGCCACCTGCTGCCTCCCGGGCACATGTGTTGGGGCGTGTGGTCATTATTTGGAGGGCCGGCTGTGTCCTCCGGCTCTAGGTTCGGAGTCACCCAGTTCCCAAACAGACACGTCTGGGCCTCCGCATGACTCCGACCCAAGGCTTAGGACAGCACGTGGTGCAGCAGCATGGCGTCCCATGTGAGCACGCGGTGGAGAGCGCCCCGCACGCAGCCACGCTCCCCTGCCAGCGAGGCACCCATCCCACTCCATCTCCGGGCCAGGACGCCTCATGCAGAGCTGAGAACACGCATCTACTTAAAGCTGCCTTTCCTTCGAGATGCAGAATGACACGTCTACATATTACAGCACCAAGAGGTATGTAGCTGTCGCTTCTCTTCCATGCAAACATCTGACTTCGGCACCAGGAAGCAATGTGACAGGTATTCTGTAGTTCCAAGCAAATTGGTCTCAGATGTAGATGAACAGCTTTTCTCAGGAAAGGATGGAAGCTTGTCGTGTGCTTGGCTGGAACCAGCCGGGGTGTCACAGGTCCGCGTCTTGCTGACTGTGGGCCCCTCCTGCCCCTCTGCCCCCCACCTCCCCCTGCAGCCCATGAGGGTTTTTCGGAGCCTCCACTCCCAGCGCGGAGCCTCTGGCTTGACTCAGCCGCTGTCCGTCATGCTGGTTGTGAACTCGGGCTGCCGCGGCCTCGGGGGCTGCGTGCTGGGGGGACAGTGCCGTGCTGGGACTTTCTCTCGAAGCCCCTCAAGCTGGGAACCTTTGTCCTGAGGTGCTGGGGCAGGTTGACAATACTCAGACGTCACGTAGGCATATACGTCTATATCATACCTTCGTTGTTTTTAAACAGAGCCTCTGTAGAGCGGGGTGCTGCGGTGATTACCTCAGCATGCCGGAATCCCGCGTGGCTGTACCTCTGTTCTGTGCTTTCTGTGTATTCCAAATTTTTGCAGTGGAAACGTGCTGTGTTTCTGGTTCTAAAAACAGCGTATTTACGCGGCGAAGAAGGGCCCCTGACAGATGTCTTCAGACAGTACTGGCCAATGCAGTCTGATCTCAAGACTGGTGTCGTTCACCTGGCCTGCCCGTCACACCTGCCCTCCGCTTGAGGGCAGCTGGATGAGAAGGGCCCAGGTGAGGCCGCGGGAGCAGTGACAGGCGGTCGCTGCCCAGACGGGCCGTGTGGCACCAATATGAGAAAAACAGAGCTAGGGGCATGCTGTCCCCGAGTAGGGGCAGTCGTGGAGGACAGGCGGGCATGAACTAGAAAATCAAGAGGGGCTTCCTGGAGGAGGGAGGGCATGCACGGCCCCTGTTATTGCTGGACAGGATGTGGAAGGCTTCTCAAGTAGAAGGAGCACCAGACACCTTAGTGCAGAGGTGGCCCACGTGGTGTGGCCCTGCAGGAGGAACCAGGGGCCCGGAGAGCAGTGGTGACGGTCAGGGCTTGTCGCCGTGGGGGGTCAGGTGTCGGGTCGGTTCTGGGTGAAGTTCCAGATGGCGACCAGTCAAAAAGCAGTGCACCGCAGTCACCAGCCTTGTGCCAGCCGGGGACACCGTGGCCCCAGCACCCCTGCCCTAGTCTGGCGGGAGCCCCCAGGTCAGCACAGACCTGCATCCTCTTGCAGCTTTTCCTCCATTTCGCTGCCCCGGGATGGTGCGCTTTCCTGAATTCCTCCTTTGTCACTGAGCATCACACAGTGGCCCAGGATGCAGGGAACGGTCCCAGGCCCGGTCTCCTGGCAGGGGAGATAGGCCCCAGGGAGAGCACGGGACCTCGCCTAGTGCCCCACTGGCCTAGAGAGTCGCTGCCCTATGTCCTCGAGGTCGGGACTGCATCGCCTGCTTCCCAGGGACCCATGAGAACAGAGGGCGGGTGGGCACCTCGCCCGGCAGAGCAGGCCCAAGCCCCGCTCAGAGAAGCTGGCCAGCTCATCTCTGCATCCGTGTTTTACATAATTAGGTAAGTCACTTAACGTCGCTGTGTCTTGTTAGAGAACCTACTAATCCTTAGAGCTAACAGGACTAACTAATTAGTGTAAAACACTTAGAAAATATAAGAAATTCAGATGTGGAGTATAATTGGCCGGTCCTCCTGGCATTGACACTTACACCATAGCCCCAATTGGGCCGTGGGCCTGGCTTCATCGAGGAGGTGGGCTGGTTTGAGGCCAAGGCCTGAGCAGGAGGGGGCGTCTCGAGCCCTGGACCCCTGGCGGCAGCGCATCCTGTGCTGTTCTGCAGCTGGAAGCACGGTGGGGCCGGAATGGGTGGACTAGCCGGAGTGGATTGGTCTCGCTACCCCACGACCTTGGGCTGCTGTGACTCCCAGCCCAGGGAAGCACAGAGAGGGGGTCGCGAGCGCCTGGGGCTGGGGCTCCAGATCATGACTGGGCTAGCACCACAGGCCGGCCTCGGCGCAGGGAAGGGCGGGCCCACGAGGGGCCAGGCTGCCCCAAACCTGTTTGATCCTCTGCTGTCTCAGCTCTGGGAAGGAGCTAAAGCCGTTACCTCGAAGTTTCTGCAGAGCGCAGAACTGGAGGGTGAGACACCCAGCACAGAGCTTGCATCCTGCAGCTTCTACTGTGTTTCCTCTTTATTTTTTTTTTTTTAATTTTATTATGTTATGTTAGTCACCATACAATACATCATTAGTTTCTGTTGTAGTGATCCACGATCCATTGTTTGCGTCTAACACCCAGTGCTCCATGCAGAACGTGCCCTCCTCAATACCCATCACCAGGCTAACCCATCCCCTCACCCCCTCCCCTCTAGAACCCTGTTTGTTTCTCAGAGTCCATCGTCTCTCATGGTTCTTCTCTCCCTTATGTTTCCTCTTTATAGGGTAAATGCCGAACTTCCTTCCCGGTTGCTAAGTTGCTCAGAAAAGGTGTCCAAGCCCCAGACCCAGACAGCACCTGCCCCGAGCTCCAGGGACACACGAGGCGGCTGGTGGGTGTGGATTCTCCAGCAGTGCTGGAAATAAGATGGTGATTGGATGTTCTCTTCGGTAGGTTACTTCCTAAGGACGTGTGGAGCTGTCAGCAAATCATTAATCTCTCTTTAAACCACGGTGACAATATTTACATTTAAGATCAAGATGATGATTATCGGAAGAACTCCCCTGGAAGCTCTCCTCACAAGTGGAAAAACACAGCAGCCTGTGAACAGAACCGCTGCCTGGGCCAGAAATCACCCCAAGACGGTCCCGGAGGCCCGCAGTTACAAAGGGCGGTGACAGGTGAGGCGAACATGTGACAGAAGCTCGTCGCCGGCTGTCAGCCGAACGGAGCCGGCTTCAGGAACAGCGAAGCCTGAGTCACGCGCATGGTGGCCATATATTCTGGCCAGCCTTGCAGGAATCTGCGTCAGGCAAACCACCTACGAGAAGAAACTTCTGAAGAGAATTGTTCTCAATTTATTTAAAAAAAAAAAAAAAAAGAATTTGTGCCCAAACAATAAAAGAACCAGGGGCTAGCAGACGTGAAAAGCCAGCATTCTGGGAACATTCTGGCAAGTCCATCATTTTGGGAGAGACCGCTGGGTGCCCTCCAACACCTGGCAGGGCCTTCCTCTGGTGTGTCCCATCCCAGCACTTTGCAGGCCGAACACTGATACACACGCCTGGTGTGTGGTCTGACAAAGCCTACTTTCCAAGAGGTGGTGCTTGTGTTTGTGCTGGGGGGACTTCATTCTCACAGGCCTCTTCAGAGAGCATGCTAGTAAACATGGGACATTACCAACAAAATGCTGACATTTTCATTCTTCATCAAAATCGGCAGCTATGATCCTCACAATGCCCTGTGATATATTGCACTTCCCCCCACAGGAAAGATAAGTGTTTTGTCCCAAAACAATCCAGCTTTGAAGAGGTGAAGCCCAAGGCCACCACCTCAAAATCTGTCCTGATCCCACTGGGCATTCTAGAATCAGGTCTAGAATAGCCCACAAGTGTCGTGCATACAAAGAGCTACTAGGGTTGATGTTCCAGGAATTTAAAGAAAAGCTTCTCTAAGATACTGAAAAGAGCACTGAGTCTGTGCAGCAGTGACTCTGGACAGTCCTGGGGCGTTCCAGCCCAGCCATTTCTCCCCACGCACACTCCCCGGGAAGCCTGACGTGCGCCCAGAAGCCCGGCCTGGGGGCGAGAGTGAAAGCCGTAGTCAGTCTGAACGTCCATCCAGGGAAAAACAAGTTCATGAATAGTGGAACACTGCGCAGCTTTGGAAGTGAATAGAGAGCTACACGCTATAACGTGGGTGAGTCCTAGAAATAGGGTGATACATCAGCAAAGCAGGGTGCAGGCGACTGCCGGTGGTACAGTGCTAATTCTATAAAGGTCATAAACAAGCCTTTTTTTAATGACGTTTCTCATTCGATTCCAGTGTGGTTAACATACGGTGTTATGTCAGTATCCAGTGTACAATATGGTGATTCAGCAGCTCTGTACATTCCTCAGTGCTCCCCCATCCCCCGCCCCTCTGGGACCAGCAGTGTGTTCTCTAGAAGTAAGAGTCTGGTGCTTGGTGTGTCTCTTTTTATTCCTTTGCTCATAGTTTCTTAAATTCCTCATATGAGGGAAATCATATGGTATTTGTCTTTCTCTGACTTATTTCACTTAGCATTATTCTCTCTAGCTCTATCCATGTCGTTGCAAATGGCAAGATTTCATTCTTTTAATGGCTGAGTTATATTCCATTGTGTGTATACGCCACATCTTCTTTATCCATTCATCTGTGGATGGGCACACTGGCTGCTTCCATATCTTGGCTATTGTAGATAATGCTGCTGTAAACATTACGGTGCATGTATCCCTTTGAATTAGTGTTTTGTATTCTTTGGGTAAATACCCTATAGTGTGGTTGCTGGATCATAAGGTAATTCTATTCTTAACTTTTTGAGGAAACTCCGTACCATTTTCCACAGTGGTTGTACCAGTTTGCATTCTCACCACCAGTGTAAGAGGGTCCCTTTTTCTCCACATCCTCGCCAACACTTGTTGTTTCTTGTGATTTTAGCCATTCTTGACAGGTGTGAGGTGGTATCTCATTGTGGTTTTGATCTGCATTTCCCTGATGATGAGGGATGTGTCTGTTTCATGTGTCTGTTGGCCACCTGTATGTCCTCTTTGGAAAAATGTCTGTTCATGTCTTCTGCCCATTTTTAATTGGATGATTTGGTTTTTGGGTGTTGAGTTGTATAAGTTCTTTACGTATTTTAGATACTACCCCTTTATTGGATGTGTCATTTGCAGATATCTTCTCCCATTCAGTAGATTGCTTTTTAGTTTTGTTGGTGGTTCCTTTGCTGTGCAGAAGCTTTTTATTTTGAAGTAGTATCAATAGTTAATTTTTGCTTTTGTTTCTCTTGCCTCAGGAGACGTATCTATTTTGAATTTATTTTTGTGTATGGTGTAAGAAAGTGGTTCAGTTTCTTTCTTTTGCACATAGCTGTCCAGTTTCTCCAGCACCGTTTGTGGAAGAGACTGTGTCTTTCCCATTGCATATTCATTCCTCCTTTGTCAAGATTAATTGACCATGTAACTGTGGGTTTATTTCTGCTTCTCTTCTGTTCCATTGATCTATGTATGTATTTTTGTGCTGATACCGTACTGTTTTGATGACTACAGCTTTATAATATAACTTAAAGTCTGGAATTGTAATACATCCAGTTTTGTTTTTCAAGATTGCTTTGGCTAACCGGTCTTTTGTGAACATAAAATTTGGGGATTATTTTTTCTAGCTCTGTGCAAAGTGCTGTCGGCACTTTGATAGGGATTGCTTTGGGTGGTATAGACATTTTAACAATATTTGTTCTTCCAATCCATGAGCATGGAATGTCTTTCCATTTCTTTGTATCATCTTCAATATCTTTCATCAGTGTTTTATAGTTTTCAGAGTATAGGTCTTTCACTTCTTTGGTTAACTTATTCTTAAATATTTTATTATTTTTGGTGCAGTTGTAAATGGGATTGTTTTCTTAATTTCACTTTCTACTGCTTCGTTATTAGTGTATAGGAATGCAACAAATTTCTGAACATTGATTTTGTATCCTACGACTTTACTGAATTAATATATCAGTTGTAGTAGTTTTTTGGTTGTCTTTAGGGTTTTCTACAGTATCATGTCCTCTGCAAATAGACTTTTGCTTCTTCCTTACCAATTTGGATGCCTTTTGTTTCTTTTTGTTGTCTGATTGCTGTGGCTAAGACTTCTCGTACTCTGTTCAATAGAAGTCAAGCCTTAAGGGATATATATTGCTTTAGTATTTACACACATACACAACCACCTATGCATACACACACATATAAACATGCACACATATAATAAAACCTTTTCAAAGGCAAGGGGATGATAAATACAAAATTTAGGTTAATTGCCTCTGGGGCAGAGGTAGGAAGGTAGAATATTGTCAAAAACATAGGTTTTCAACCACACTGTCCTATATTCTGCTTCTTAAGCTGTGTTGTAGATTTGCTAATGTCCTTATAATATTTCACAACATGTGTGTTACACACATTCGCTTCTTTGCATCAGATATTCCATAATTTGAAAATGTTAAGCAGGCCATGAAGGCCATCATTCAGTGCAGCCATGTGCCTTTTTCTAGTCAGATTCTTAGTTGGTGAGTGACTCTGGAAAAGGTTCACATTGACCCCCTTGAACTACTGTTGTGGTAGGGGGTTTCCTCCTGGTTCTTCAGGCTGGGAGAGTCCATTGCAGATATGGTCACCAAGAGGGCCCCCCTACCGTGCCCACATCGCGGGGACATGGGCAGTGGGTGGAACCCACACCTGGGGGAGCATTAAAAGACTAGTTTACCAACAGCAGTCATTCAGACTTGTGTTTGCTAGGCATTTTCTCCAAAACTGAAGGAAGTAAACCTGTCCCTTCAAGGAGAACAAATGACCATATTTGTTACCAATGATAAAAAAAATTATATTTGGCGGGCACCTGGGTGGGGGGCTCAACTGGTTGAAGGCCTGACTCTTGATTTCGGCTCAGGTCATGATCTCATTGTTGTGATCCTCAGGGTCATGATCTCATGGTCATGAGATCGAGCTCCACATGGGGCTGTGCACTCAGCAGGGAGTCTGCTTTTCTCTCCCTCCTTATGCTCCCCCCCGCCCCGCTCTCACTCTCTCTAAAATAAATAAATCAGTCTTTTTTAAAAATTTTGTTTTGGGACAAAAATGAAGAGTTTTTGAAAACTTGTGTGTACCACTATGAACTTTATAGCTTCTGAATAGTTAGATTTTTCTAATGAGACTGTGATGTAAACAAATACGACTTTTTAGTATTATGTAATGAAATGTGTCAACATTTTGAAGATCTGCCTCACTCAGTGAACCAGTATTTCCAAATGACCAGAACCACGTGCTGGTCCAGAACCTTCCACAGCGCAAGATGGACTGTCGAGTTCAGGGCAGCGAAGTTCGCTGACACGATTTCCTGCACAGCACCATTGTAGCTGAACTTGAAGAAAGGGCCACTTGTGCAGTTTGGATGTAGGATCAAAGAAGAATATCCACAGTTTTCTTAAAAAGCTATTATAGTACTCCCCCTTTCCAACCACGTGCCCCTTCCTGAGTACAAAGGTGAGCCAAGCTCCTGTTCTGATGGGGATGGGTGGGGACGGGGTCGAGGGACATCTGGGCTCCAGAATCTCATGGAGAAGTGACGTCCGGAGAAGTGATTCTGGGTGGTCAGGCACTGGAGCTTATTGCTCAATTAAGATGATCTGCTGGGAACACATTCCTCCCCCTCTTCCACGTTCTGGGCTCTGACCTCCCTGAGCACCGTCCTAGGGCAGGGATGGCACCCACATTATTACTGAGCTGCTCTATGTGGTGAGTCAGAGAGATGGCCAGATTCCAAGCCAGCTTCTGTCCTTTCACGTGAGGATTAAAACACAACCACTAAAAATGAAATCGATTTTAAAGAACCTGAGTTGCAGAGGGATGGAGCATTCTACATCCTGATGTTTCCTGGGCTGGGTGTTGGGCGGGGAGGGTGAGAAACTGGCAGCTGTTAGCCGGTGATTCTGGTTTTTTTGCTTTGTGTTCATGAGTGGTTTTTAACCTAGGCCCCCTTCAAATGTGTTATTGTTAGAAAATAAGCCAAGAAACAAGGGATAGTAATTTAGTACTAGGAAGTTAATTCTGGGGACCTCTGACCTTCCAGCAGTCACGTGGCTATTGATTTTCAATACCGTGAGGTGACGTGCCCCCCTAAGCGTGGGGTTCAGCAGATTCCAAACACTTTCTCCCTTATCAGTCGAGTCCCTGAGTACTTGAGCATTAAGACGACAAATGTCCACAGTTAACGGCGTGTCACATGGCAGCTGGGTGGACGTGCCAATTTTCTAATGAAGTCGGGTTGTTGGCAAACACACCAGTCATCATATATTGAAGGAGGTCTTCTTTTGTGTATTTCCAACACTCTTGAGTGCTTCGAAAGATACCAGTTACATCATTGTCTGAGGGCCAGGCACCAAGGGAGAAACATCCACTCGCTGCCAAGACAAAAACAAGCAAAACCAGAGTTAAAAGCAAGATGGGGCTGGGTTTATAAGAGGTGTCAGAAATATTTCTTCCAGTTGTGCTCGACGGAGGAAATACCCTGCGCAGAAACAGTGGCTCTGACCCCCTCATTTCTTCCTCAAAGAGAGGCATCTTGGTAATTAATTCCTCACTCCCAACCTCGCTGGCTTTCTATGGGGAAGAATCGGTATCATTTTTCTTAATATTGAAGAAATGAAAACAGTTGATGCCTTTTGGGTCCAAACCAGCATGTGGCTGACCTGTCAGTCATCGGCCCTGGTGCCGTCCACCCGGTGAGTCAACAGAGAGACCTGACCCTCCCGTCTCTCAGACAGCCTGACCCCTTTACGCCACGCCAGTGTTTGCCCCCGCCCTCCTCCCCCTCCCGGTAATAAATTATGGTTGCCATCTTGTATTGATTATTGAAAATGTTATGTCCATGGGAAGAAAATGCCATTGCTTTAAATATCAACATTACTAGGGATCTTAGAGTTATTTTTTACAGAGACGTGTGTGATAAAAATTTTTAAGCAATCGAAAGGAGTGAGGGGAGCAGAATTATTAAATCACAAAAAAAAAAAAAAAAAAAAATCAATCCTCCGTTTGGTCTGGCCAGCCCAGCGTTCCTCGGCTCAGGTAAGTAGTTTAAAGTCAGACGTGTCTCACCCTGGACTTTTTACAGGAATGGAGAAATTCATAATGAAATTCAACAAGGAAACTGGAAAAACAGCCAAATTGGTGCAGCAAAGTGGTTAATAGGATCATTAGCCTCCTCGCTGTATTTTTTGGACACTGTGTGCCGGTACTGCGGTGCTCGAGACCAGATTGCAGGAACAGGCTGACAGTTAGCAGCTAACTCAGCAGTGCTGGGTACAAACTGCCATCTTCCTGTGGATTTACAGCTGCAGCTTCTGCTGCTTCAATTAGTTCTATAGCACACAGATGTTGCTTAAATGTTGCTGCTAATGATACTGCAATAAGCGTAAGATTCATGCCATATTTTGAGGCACGTAAATTTCTCAAGTGGCACAATTAAAGTGGAAATATTAGGTGGGGAGAACTTGGCAGTCTCTCCTACTTGGAAGGCGCACCCGCTATGCAATAATGGGTCAAAAATTCATTCAAGTTTTACTGCTGTTCCGAGTTTTAAAAGACTTTTCACAGTTGAATGCAAAGTAGTAAAAACCAGGGTATTAGGAAATGAGAATGCAGTTCTGTTATTCAGACATGACTTTTAATTTCAAATTGAAATCACATGCTCACTTTCCTGGATGTGACCAAAGGGAAAAGGCACAGGCTGAAGAGATTTCGTCTTGAAGGTTAAAAGTCCTGAGTGCAGAGGAATTCATCGCAGTGCCCTCGGAACAGCTGGTGACGCGGGGACGCCCCGCGGTCCCCCCACACCCAGAGAGGCAGCGCCAGTCACCGAGCGGACCCCCCCCAGCCATTGGCCCCACCAGCAGGCTCCCAGCCCACAGCCCGAGGGCACTGCCTCGGGACACGCACGCGTGTCCAGCCGCACGCACACGGACACGCACGTGCGCCCCGTCCCATGCATGCATGGGCCCCGCGGGTGCACAGGTGCACCTCTCCCGCAGGCAGACGAGGAGCGTCACGGGGGCTCTGGGCCTTGAGTCGGCCTTCTGGAAGCCCTGCTGGAAGGTCTCCCTCATCTGTAGTCCTTTGTCATCCAAACACAGTGCTCTGCCTGTCGCCAAACTTTCTTTTCCGTGACAAAGCTCTCCTTTTAGATTGGAGCTGCTCTCTAGTTATCAAACACGCTTTTGATTTCCTCCTGCACCGACTTAGAAGGCAAGCAGTTCTGCAGGTGAGGCCGGCAGCCCGTAGGTCTCCAGGTGCTGCCCGACTCTTTGTGCAGGTCAACCCCGCCCCGTTCTAGCTTATTGATTTGAACTGTCCGGTAAATGGCTCCATGGCACTTAACCAGGATCGTCTACTCCTGCCACCCCCGTTAGAATTCGAGGCCACGCGTGGCTCTCGGGCTCCTGGCTCTGCTGGAGGATGGGCACAGCGAGCCCTGTCCAGGCCTCTCTGGTGGGACGGATTCCATACCTGTAGCGAAGGCTATCTGCACAAGGTGTTTCAGCCAGTCATCTCGCAGATACTTGCCAAATAGTTGCTTTCGTCCTCAACGATGCCAACCATTGAGTGCAGCCTCCCGTAGACAAGCCCGGGACTCTGAGCGGCTTAAAATCCAGTACATGGCTCAGCATCCTCCTCTCTCCGCACCTCCTCCTGTCTGTCTTTTCTCTTGCCCACTGCTCTGTACCTATAGCACTTGGATTATTTACGGCAAATCTTACAGATGTCAGTATTGTCTTGTTCTGAAGCAAAAAAGACAATGAGTTCCCGCTGACCCCAGTACAAAGGATCTCGCCGGAGCACAATATGTATTTTATACTGGCAGTGAAAAGCCTACATGTAATTGAGAGCAAGAAAGAAATGTCACTGTAGCATTTTTGTTGACACTGCACTCTGTGTGGAGGGAAGCCCAGGGCCTGGTGGGCAGGGGCGGTGGTGGCCAAGCACCTCCCCAGGAGCTGGGGATTTAGCAAGGGAAAGGTGGTAGAAATTAATCTGTTCAGATTTTCCACCTAACGAACTATTCCCAGAACCGAAGGGCCACGGAGGAGAAGTCCATGCCGGCATTCCCCATTTGTGCAGATAGACCCAGAATCGGAGCCCATCTGCTAACTCAGATCTGTTTTTCCAGCTCTTTATTGTCTTCCATAATGCTTAATGTACTGTTTGTATATGTTGTCCTTGCACTATATTTGATGTGCTCTCGTATATTTTATTCATCTCTGGCTTTCGACGAAGGCAGGCTCCCAGCAAAACTGAGAGTCATTATTTGCCGCCATCAATCAAGTGTCTACACGGTTGGTGCCTCATGGGACAGACTTGATTTTAAGCATAAAAGGGAACTCTTGCTCTTTGGGGCCATTTCATTCTGTGTCCCTGGTGTCTGTCGTGATGTGTGGACACTGGAGGGCTGGCCTGCCCGCGGGGGCGCCGCCGCACCAGAGCTAGCTTCGGCCGACCATTCTCGGGGCCCCCCCGAGCCGAGTAGCTGGAGCTGTCCAGCTTCTTAGGGTTTAAAAACGTAAAAAGGGAAGTCTGTTGTGGCATAAATGATAGACCCCGATGAGGCAAGCTGGCGAGCCCACCTGCCTCGCTCAGGGACAGGCGGAGTGTGCGCGAGGACGCAAGCCCCAGGGTGCTGGTGCCACCGTCATGGTCCATGCAACCCTCCTCCCAATACTCAAGATGGTGCAGGTGCTGGGGGTGGGGACAGTGCACTTTGTGCTGAGGCTCAGCCCTTTCCCGGGCACCAAAGACACATCCAGAACCTTCTGGTCCTGGGAAGGGAGGGTGTGAACTGGGTGAGACTGCAGGGATGCCGAGCCTGCGCCTGCCCCTGGTGTTCCTGCTGGCTTCTCGCAGCCACAGCTCCCGTTCGTGGACGTCCCTTTCCTCATCTGCACCGGTGGTGTGGCGTCCTCACCTTTTCGCTGCGTCCTTTGTGGTGATGTTCCGCACACACCCCTCCCCTCTAGGGCTGGCCTCGTGCCCCAGAGCAGCTGCTTCTCGCTGGGCTCTGAGCACCACAGAGCTGGAGCAACACCCGGGGGAGGCGGGGGGGGCCTGGGGAGGCAAACCCCCGCATTGACCAGGTTCTCTCTGCTGGGGCTCCCGGGCTGGGCTGCGGTCCGCGGTGAGGGCGTGGGTCCGTGCACGTGTCTGTCTGCATGCTCGTGGGGACGCTGGTGCTGTTTCCAAGTTCAGGTAAGGGGGGCGTGGAGGTTAAGCAGAGGAAGGACAAGGGCTTCCTCCTCCCCTGGTAGCAGGTATTTATTTAGCAGATGGGAAGATATTAGCAGATGGGAAATCAGCAGATCCATTTAGATCAAGATGCAAATGTAAAAGCTGCCAGCCCTGTACTAAATATTACACTGAACACGTCCACTCCATCAGCCACTTTCTACCTGTGCACATGCAACTGCTCTTATTACAAAGTCGTGTAGAAACTGAGGGAAGGAAATTCCACATTTGAGAAGGAATTCATTGTGAGTTGAATTTCAGCATTAAAATGGAAGTAAATTTCTCAATTCCTGTTGACTTTCAGACTTGTAAGTCCTTTCATGAGTGTTTAACATCAATTAACTACTACTTCAAAGGAAAAAAAAATTGTTCTTTTTTCTCCTAGATTGCTTCACTACAGAAGTTCCAACATAAGCTATCTTCTAAAAATGCATTCCAACCCTGTGATAATTTCCGATACAAAAAACAAAAAAACAAATGACGAAAGTCCCACCTGGGTCCCAGGAAGCAACCTTCCCTGCAGACCACGGGGTCCTGACCCAGCCGTGTCGTCTTGCTGGACAGTCTTTTCCTCTGCGTTAAAAATCATAGCTACACCTCGCATCTGTGCAGAACCGTGCCAACGCTGTGACATGTTTTCTCACTTAATCTGCCAGGGCTGCAAGGTGGGGGCTGCTCCACCCATTTACATCACAGAAGACTGAGGCTTGGACTTAAAACTTGCCAAGACCCATAGATCCTAGCAGTGCGGGGAGCTCGCGTCAGGCCTTGTCACTGAAGTTTCAAGGTTTTCTCCAAGGGAATTGAACTGGGCACTTTTCAAAGAAATCTACAGAACTCAACAGTTGCTATCTTATACACCAGTTCATTCATTCATTCTTCCAACAAGGGTTTGAGTGTCCGCCAGGGGCTGGGCACTCTTCTGGGCTCTCAGGATATAACTGGGCAGGACAGGTGTACTCCTGCCCCAGTGGGGTTTAATTCTAGTGGAGAATATCATCAGAGGAAAGTGAGATCGTTTCAAATCACAGAGTGCTGTGGAGATAGAGCAGGGAGTGGGGTTCAGCAGGTGATGAAATCTACCTGTCTCCAAAGATGCCCTTCACCCCCAGAACGAATGACCCCACTGTCCATCCAAGGGCTGCATCCACCCGTGTGGACTTGCTCACCCTGATTCAACAAAGAGACTCAAGTACTTGAAGAAAGTGGGCTTGTCCTTTTTTTCCCACACTCACACATGACAAGAATATGAGACCTGCCTATGTCGTCTCCCCAGGAAGATGCTAAGCTGTTGTGTGATTTCGGTCCCTGATTGATTCTGCTCCACTGTTTACACTGTGGGTTCCAGTGGTGTCTTGTTTCTGCAGCCTCAGCTTTGAGGGCCCACATGGCAGGTGTCAGAAGGACGGACAAAGCACAGCCCTCTTAGGAGCCCAGAGCAGGAAAGAGTGAGGCTCCTCGCAGACCTGTGGGCCAGATGGTGCGTGATACCCCGCAGACCTCCGCCAGCTCACCGTGCTCCTGGACGGCTTGCTGTCACCTGCCTCTCCCTGACTGCTGACTGTTGGAGCAGCTTCCCGTGGCGAGTGTGCGAGTGTGTGGCTCTCTACGTTTAAGCCACGTGTAGTGAAAATTTTAATAAACCAGGTTTGAAATATTAATAATCCGTATACTAAAACCTGACAAAGACATTACAAGAAAAATACTTATAAACCAATATCTTTCATGAACATAAATGCAAAAATTTTTTTCACAAAATATGAGTGGTAAAACCAAGCAATGACAAACTCCCCTGGAATGCAAGGTTGGTTTAGTGTCAGAAATCAGTATAATTTGCCATGTTAACAGAATAAAGGAGAAAATTGAGGAGATCATATCAGTAGATGCAGAAAAATCATTTGAAAAAATTCACTCATTAAAACCGCTCTCTGCAAGGTAGGAATAAAAAGGAACTTCCTCAATCTGATGAAAAACATCTATGAAGAGTATACAGGTCACTACTTAAAGGTGAAATGTTACATGTTTTTCCCCTAAGATGAGAACAAGGCAATACATCTGCTCTATTTCTATTCAACATTTATCTTAAATGCTGGCCTATGCAGTGAAACAAGGAAAACCAAATTCATAAAGATGGGAAAAAAGGGAAACTGCCCCTATTTGCAGATAGCTTGAATGTATACATAGGCAATCCCAATGAATCAACAAGTAGAAACTATAAAAAAAATGTGAATTTAGTAAGGTCACAGATATAAGGCCAATATGCAAAAATCAATGGTATTTCTATAGACTGTCAGCAAACATGGAAACAACAAAGTTTGAAAGCAATACTATTTATAATAACATCAAAAAACAAAATATTTAATGAATGGTGTGCAAGACCTCTTTCCTAAGAACCACAAAATCTCTCCTAGTAAAAAAGTAGAGGCCTAAGTGAATATCCTTTGTTTGTGGATTGGAAAACTTGTTCAGATGTCAGTTCTCCAAAAATTGGTCAAAAATTTCAAAGCAATTCCAATTATAACCCCAGTAGGCTTTTATAGAAATTGACTATTTTTTAAATTATGTTTGGAAATACAAAGAACCTAAGGAGTCAGAACAGTCTTGGGGAAAAAAAAGAAAAAAATGCTGGAAGATTTTAGCAGTTGTATTCGTAATAACCAGAAATTAGAAACCACCTAAACTGCACCCAACAAAAGAATGAATGAAAGGATAAATTTGTAGTGTGTCCATGCAATGGAATATCCCTCAGCAATAAAAGTGAGCCATCTCTCTAGGCAGCATGAGCAGGTCTCAGGACTTCATGCTAAGTGAGACGTCAAATGTAGAAGTACACACTCTCTGATTTAGGTGATACAAAACCAACCCATGGTGAAGAAACATTCACAAGGCTGGTTTCCTGGACTGGGTGGGTGGCTTCACTGGGAGGGGGCAGGAGGGAACGTCATGGGGCGATGAAATATCTGTATCTTCATGAGGATGCAGGTTAGTGAATGTATCATTCGTCAGCCATGTACAGTTAAGATTTGTGTGTTTCAAAGTATGTAAATTTTACCTGGAAGAGAAGTCGTTGGGAGAAGGGGGTGTAGCTGAAGCAAGGCTGGCAGAACTTTGACGGGTGTGAAAGCCGGATCACAGGTGTGTGGGGCTCAGTATGCTATCCTGATCACTTTATATATGTTTGAAATTCTTGAGAAGACGTTCACTTTTTTTTTTTACTTTTTTTTATTATATTAATCACCATACATTACATCATTAGTTTTTGATGTAGTGTTCCATGATTCATTGTTTGTGCATAACACCCAGTGCTCCATGCAGAACGTGCCCTCTTTAATACCCATCACCAGGCTAACCCATCCCCCCACCCGCCTCCCCTCTAGAACCCTGTTTGTTTCTCAGAGTCCATAGTCTCTCATGGGTCGTCCACTTTTAATTTAGCACATAAAAAAGAGTAAGAGCAAACATTCTAATCAGGTCTCATTTTAAGTGTAAAACTTAATGTGCTTGCCCCCAAATATTTTTATTTTCAAAGTCACTGTCTTGTGTCTGGTGAGCTGAGCTGAGAGTCACTATCTTTGGGTTTTTTGTCTCTGAGCCTGTCCCTTGCTTAGGGATTGGTCCCTCTCCTTTGCCAGGAACCCCTGAACCGAGATGGTGTCTGGAAATGATTTGGGAGATAATCTTCCTAAAGATTTTTTTAAACCTCAGTGTTTCCTGACCTCTTCCTCAGAGGCAGTTAGCAGGGTCTCCCCTGCGTTTGTTAAGTGGTGGTGTGAGTGCGAGGCTGCAAACATGAGCGATGGTTACCAGCTCTGCAGGGAAAGGGTGGGGGAGCTTCCAGGGTCCTCTAGCTCCTTTTCAAGGAAGAATAGTCTATAAACCCCTAAAGATGAGGCTGAAAAAATAAAATCAGCTTCAAAGTAAATACATCTTTCAATTTCCCACCCCCCAAAATAATCTGGCAAGGACAACGGGAGAAACTCGGGCTGTGTGCGTCACCAACAGAGTGGTGCCCGTCATCAGCGGTAGAGGGTGTCCATCCGTCAGGCTGGAGACGCGTGTCTGTCCCTACCTGCCATGCCAGGCCCTTCCCTGGGGCAGACCAGTCATTAGCTGGTGGTGGTGTGGATCCGGCCCTTCTTGCTGGGGGCCCGCGGGGACCTGCCTGCAGCACCACCCTGCTCCAGGCCCACCCCCTGCCTTCCAGGTTTCTGACTCTGGTAAGTGGTTTCATCCCTGACCTCTTCTATGTAATTGGTGAATTTTAAATGGGCACCATATGTTCTTTTTTGCAACCTCAGGAAAGGTTCTGTGAGCTTACAGTATTAATGAAACCTACCATTATATTGGATCATTTCACTTTTATTTTTAACTAAAAAGGCCATCCCTCAGATTTTTTACTCATGTAGTGCCATTTCCAAATTGAACCCTAATACTGCTGTAGTTCAGTAAATCAAAGATATCCTGATTATGTTGGTATTAATATTTTGATATCATTGGCGGTAGAGTTTTTAGTATAGGTTTTAACATTTACTGAATGCTGATATAGCCATCCGAATGCTGGTACATTGTTCAGGGAATTAACCAGTGACAGATTGTGTCTGTATATCAAACAACCATTCTTTTTTTTTTTAAGATTGATTTATTTATTTTAGAGAGAGCAAGTGAGGGGAGGGACAGAGGGGGAGGGAGAGAGAAAATCTCAAGCAGACGTCCCGCTGAGCATGGAGCCTGACGCGGGGCTCAATCCCACAACCCTGAGATCACGACCTGAGCTGAAACCAAGAGTCGGCTGCTTCACCGAGAGCCACCCAGGCGCCCCTATCGAACAACCATTCTTAAAGATCAGTTTATGGAGGTGGAAGAATGGAGATTTGAAAAACAACCAGGAAATTAGCAAATGCCCGAAAGAGTTCAGGACAAGCCGTGCCCACCATGGCCACCAGGGCCAGCCCACTCTAGTGGGTGTGTGAGCAGGCCTCCCAACCGGACCTGGGATGCAGAGCGGCTCTGACCCTTGACCTTAGGCAGAGAGACCCAGAGCCACCGGGGTCAGTGGCAGGTGGCCAAATGCTGTGCAGTGAACCAGCCTCTTTACATGTGCCATGATCTTTGGAAACAACCTGTCAGGCCCCACAGGAGGGGAACCAGTTCCAAACACCACCATGCTCTGTGACCTGCCTGGGTGTGGACTTTGCTAGGTACCGGGTGTTCAGGGGCCCCTTGGGTGGTTCCCAGCTGCAGGCCAGGCATGGGGGAGGCCGGCCCGCCTTGGAAGCACGGGGGCGGGGGGGGGGGGGGTTAGGGTGAGGGGCTCTGCCCGCGGCTCGGACTGGAAAGAAGCTGGGGCCTGCCCACAGCTGATGCCGGTATGCTGGGAGTGCGCTGCGGATCCCATTCCCAGCCTGCGGAATGGCCCAAGCAAGAGAGCAAAGCCCGGGCTTACCTGGGTGAGATGCCCTAGCAGGTAGGCGCCCCACTCTGGGAGAGAGCGCTCACCTTCAGAGCTTCCACTGTGCCATTTGTCTTCACGGAAATGTAAGCTGCTTTAATTATTTTGGGGACAGATCAAACTTATCTCAGAAAGAACCAGCTCAGGAGCAGCAGAGGTCCCCTCGAGAGAGCCCCAGCCCCTCCTCTCCAGAAGAGCTGCTGCTTTATCATGTTTGCCATGATTCCTACCGTCTCTATTAATGCAAAGCATAACGTTCTTCAAGGAAAGTGAGAGGGCCTTATGCCTATGTCAATTCTTTTATTTGTTAAAAGAAAGAAAAATGCAGGGCCATCCCGAAAATGCTGGAAGAGCCTGCTGCTCTCCGTGTGGGGAACCCTGGGGACGGTTCGGGAGCACAGACTACTTCCCCCTGCATGCGGGCACAGCCGCTCCAGGTGCCACAGGCTGCATCCAGGGGCTCCGATGCGAAGAGTGAAGGCCCCGGGCTGACTGGTCCAAGGCCTGGGCACTGTGGGGTGCATGGGGCCAGCCAGCAGGGTCTCCTGGAAAGGCTAGCCATTCCCCACATGCAAGGGACATGTGGAGGGCTGAATTGCGTGATACGAGGAGCAAGTGGGGAGCCCCAAGTCCAGGCTGGAGGAGGAAGGAGGGGGCTTTCCTCCCAAGCCCCCAAGGTGGGGCCAGCAGGTGTATGCCGGGCGTGGGAGCAGGCCGCGGTGCAGAGGGGGTTCGAGACCACACCGAAGGCCTGTGGCAGCACGGTTTGAGAGAACTAGGGTAGCTCATTGATTTTCAGTGCATCAGTTGATGAGTTTTGAAAATGTATGTATACCCATGTAACACCCCAATCAAGATACAGAACTTTTCTTATAGATAGCTGCACACCCATGCTCATAGCAGCATCATTCACAACAGCCGAAAGGTGGAAACAACCTCAAGTGTCCACTGATGGATGAATGAATAAACAAACCGTGGCGAATCCACACCATGGAATATTAGCCTTAAAAAAGGAAGGAAACTGGGACACCAGCCACAACGTGGACAAACTGCAGACGTTACACTCGGCGCAGTGAGTCAGACACGGACCGTCCCCACTGCACAGTCCCACTTACACCATGCCGGGACAGTCAGATTCGCAGAGACAGAACACAGGAGGAGAGGGATGAGGAGTTAGTGATTAGTGGGCGTGGGGGTTCCGTTTGCGATGATAAAAGTTCTAGAGAGGATCCGTGGGGATGGTCGTATGACATTGGGAATGTACCTAATGCTACTGAACTGTGCATGTAAAATGGCAAATTTTATGTATATTTTGCAATAACTGAAACATTTTAAAAAGATCTAGAACTTTTCCATCACTTCAGAAACGTCCCACCTGCCCCCTTCCTAGGGATCTCCGCCCCCATGAGGATTCCTGCTCTGCCTCTGCCGTGGACTGGTTCGCCAGGAGCTTCCTGTGGGTGGGGCACACGCTATGCGCTCTTTGTTTGTTTTTAAGATTTTACTTATTTATCAGAGAGCACGAGGGAGCACAAGCAGGGGGAGCAGCAGAAGGACAGGGAGAAGCAGGCTCCCCGCCGAGCAGGGAGCCCGACGCGGGGCTCGATCCCAGGACCCCGGGATCATGACCTGAGCTGAAGGCAGACGCTTCACCAGCGGAGCCCCCCAGGCGCCCCTCACTATGCACTGTTTATATCTGGCTGCTTCATTCAACATAGTGGCTGACACTTAGCCATGTTGTTGCCTGCATCCAAAACTCATTTTCTGTTGTGGATTAATGTTCCTGTGTAAGCATATACCACTATTTGTTTACTCGTTATTTTGTTGGTGGACACTGAGTTTCCAGCTTTTATAAGTGAAGCTGCTGTGAACATCCTTGTTCAAGTCTCTGTGGGTGCCTGCTTGCCTTTCTCCCGGGCGTATACTTAGGGATAGAATTGCTGGGTACATGGATATCTACCTTTATATTCACTTTCAGTTTTCCATTTTACAAACCCCTCAGAAATACATACATCGTTTAGGGTTGTCGTCGTTTTTAATTTTACCCCTACTGGTTGTGAAGTGAAAGTTGTTGGTGGCTTTCTTCTGCGTTTCCTGGATGACTCATGGTATTGAGCATGTCCACGTGTTTCCTGGCTGTTTTGATGTCTTCTCGGTGACATGGCTGTTTGCTTCCTGCTCATTTTTACATTTGTCATCCCAATATTGAGTTGTGGGAGTTCTTGATGTATTCTAGAAGCAGTTCCTCTGAGAAATATTTTCTCCCAGCCTGGCTGGCCTTTACATTTTCTTAGTGGTGATTATTATTATTTTTTTAGGCAATAAGAGACTTACTAAGGGGTATTAAGTGGCTTCAGAGTCACTGGTGGAAGGGAGTTCAAAGCTGAGTGCGTGAGAAGAGTTTTCAGACACCAACAACGAGCTGGCCTGGGGGAAGAGATGCCCTACCTGTGTCCAGGGTCACACTGCTTGTGCTGTGCTCAAGAAGACGCCGCTGATGTCCTCTGTGTTTTTAAACTTTCTATGTAATTTTAGACTTAAAAGCGAGTTGCAGGGGTGGCTCAGTCAGTTAGACGTCCTACCCTTAGTTTCAACTTGGATTATGATCTCAGGGTTGTGGGATTGAGCCCCACGTGGGGCTCCACCACACTCAGCGTGGAGTCTGCTGGGATTCTCTCTCTCTCCCCCTCTGCTCCTCACCCCGCTCACGCTCGCGCTGTCTCTAAAATAAATAAATAAATAACATCTTTAAAAAGAGAAACTTGTGAAGATAGGACAAAGTGTCCCCATATGCCCTTGACCCAGCTTCCTGTAACACTAACATCTTACATTGTAGCACTACAGTGATCTAAACTAAGAAATTAACAGTGGTAAAAACTAGGGACTTCACTCAGATTTCTCCAGTAATGTTCTTGTTCTATTCCAGGATCCAAGCCAAGACGCCCCATGGCATTTGGTCGTCACACCTCCTTAGTCCCCTCCAACCTGTGATAGCTTCTCACACTGCCTTTTCTTTCATGACCTTGACTCATTAACTTTTTGAGTTTGTCTTTGAACACAACCTTAAAAAATTCACCAACTAGTTTTAGTAGTTTTCCATTAGATTAGGGCTTTCTCTGCATAGAATCACATCATTTGTGGGGAGAAAAGTTTTACTTCTTCCTCTCTCGTGTTTATGGCTTTCATTTCTTTTTCTTGCCTTATATCACTGGTTATGACCTCTAGTTGGTGTGGAATAGAATGGACATTCTTGCCCTGTTCCCCCCTCTTAGGGGAAAATCAGTTCTTGCCACTGAGCATGACATCAGGTGCAGGCTTCTCAAGGTGCCTGTAACCTGAGGGAGGACATTCCCTTCCATTCCTTGCTTACTGAGAGTTTTCACCAAGAATGAGTTGAAGGAGTTGAATTTTTATCAAATATTCTTTCTGCCTCTAGTAAGATTATTATATGGTGGTTTTTCTTACTCTGCTAAGTAGTGAATTACAATTAATCTTCAAATATTGAAGTAACTTTGTATTCCTAGAGTAAACTCACTTGGTCATGACATATTATATTTCTTATATATGCTGGATTCAATGTGCTATTATTTTGTGGTGGATTTTTGTATCTCTGTTCAAGAAAGATATTAGCCTATAATTTTCTTCTCCTCTTTCATTATCATCAAAGTTCAGTATCAGGCTTATGCTGGATTCCTAAGATGTGTTGGGAAGAGCTGCCTCTTTCTTCTTTGAAACAGTCTGGTAAGATTCATCTTGTTTCTCCCTCAAATGTTCAGTAGAATTTATCAGTGAAGCTCTTTGAGCCTGGAGTTTTCTTTTTGAAAAGGCCTTTATTTACAGATGCAATTTTAAAAAGTGATGGAGGGCTATTTACATTTTCTATTTATTTTGTGTCAGTAATAGTTTTATATTTCATGGAATTTATCCATTTTATCCAAGTTATTAAATTTCGGGCACAGTGAGGCTCAACAATACCCCTTTACTTAACCCCTCAATGTACAATATCTTTTTTTCCCTCATTTCTGATATTAGTATTTCATGTTTACTTTTTGTTTGTTTTTGTCTCAATGGGAGGTATTACTGTTTTCTATTAGTGCATATCAAATCGCTCTAAAATTTAGTAACTTAAAACAATAGTGATTATTTCACTTTCCCATAGGTTGGCTGGGTACTTCCTCTTCTGGTTCCCCCTGGGCCCCCCAACGTGGCTGTCTTTAGCTGGAGGGCCAGCAGGACTGGACATGGGTATTAGCCTCACTCACACGTTCAGCACATGATGTCAGCTCTCCATTGAGACACCTCCGTTCTCAGTCACGCAGCCTCTCCTTCTTCTGTAGGTTAGACAAGCTCCCTGGTCTCAGGACAGTATTCCAAGGGGGCAAAGGCACAAGTCTCAAGGCAACCTGCGTCCTAGGCTCTGAATTTATGTAGTATCCCTTCTGCCACATTCCATTGCCCAAGGCAAAATCACCAGATTTAATACAGTTGAGAAATGCATGGCAGACATGGCAAAATTTCATGGCCATGGTTTCAGTCTGTCTCATTCCACAGTCTGGCCACAAACTATGTTCTTCTCTACGTGCGCCATATTCTTTCTCCCATCTCGGGATGCCCAAAACTCTCTTCCCAGTTAGGACATCAGAGGCCAGGTTCCCATAATCTACATCAGGTCCATCAGGAGACACACACACACACACTTCCTCTGGTGTGACTCCTCAATCCAGAGATCTCTGCACTCACCAGATTACCCCACAAACAGGACCAGGATGAACACAGGGACAGTTGCTCCCATCAAAAAGAGTCGGAACATAAAGCACATGGAAGTCCCTGGTCCTTACCAATTCCGAGATCCAGATGGTCCAGGCTGTCAGAGCTCCCTACTCCAGAGGCAGGAGATACTCCTTGATTAAGGCCCATTTCTGCTCCCAGGAATGATTTCCTAGTCCACTGTCTGCCCATTGTTCTCTTGTTCTGCTCTCTGGAGGTCCTTTCTTTTCCATCAGAAAGGGTCCATGTTTGCAGAACAGTAGCTTTCTGTGTTTGATTCTTGCTCATAGAAAGCTGGAGGCCCAGAAGCATCTTTTCATTTTGAATGGTATTGACCCTTTATGGTCCAAGCTGGTAGTGCTCTCATTAATATAGTTCTCTTAAAAATGTTGTGTCTCCTATGAATCTTGTTGGAATTTCCTCTGTGCCCCCAAAAAGTCACAACCATAATTCTTTTCAAGACAAAACTGTCTCTACTTTGGGTATATCAGGCTTCTATGAGCCAGTGCCCCTTAGAGTCTTGGAAGCTCTTTTTCTCTTGTGAAAGTCTGTGAGGCACTGTCTCCAATCTTTCTGGGGTCTTACGGTCATTCCCTTGATTCAATCTTTTCTCTGAGTCCATTTATTCTTTTAGGAATATTTAGCTAACTGTGGAAACTGAAAATGTGAAATACGTTTATTTTTGAACTAGGTATGTAATCCTGATTCACTTATATTCTTTCAATTCTGCTTGCAGACACCAGTTGGGTTGGGTTTTTTTGGCTGGGGGGGGGGGGGGTGGGTGGAGGGTGGGTTTTTTTGTTTTTGTTTTTGTTTATTTTTAGCTCCTCTGTCCTCTATGTCTCACCCTGCCTAGCTGCGGGAAGCTAACTGGTACTCCCAGCAGTCTACCTAGAAATATTTTTGCCCATGTTTACAAATTTAGGTACATTTACTATTTTCCAAGTTAACTGCCAGTGAGGGTCTTGCCCCTGGTTCTGCCAACTCCTGGTTCAGGCCACTCTCCAGCTCTCACGGCCAGTCCTTGTGCCCCTCCAGCTCTGCTAGTCTCCCCAGCACCTTGCAGCCCCACCGCCCGCTGCCAAAACCAGCTCTGCATGCTCTAGGATTGTCCTCGGCAGCACCCCACGTCCAGATATCAGTTTCCACGTCAGTTACTTACTCCTGCAGAGCAAACCACCCAAATACTTCCCACAGTGATGACTGAATTCTCGTGTTTCTGAGGCTTGGCTGGGCTGTTCCTTACTCACGTGGTACGTTCAGCTTAAGGGGCAGGATGGTCCAGGATAGCCTGAGTCATGTGTCCGTGTTTGCCGCTCACTGTCGATGGGACACCTCTGTTCTCTCCCACCTGACCACCTCCCACCACTCCGGAGGTCCTCACGCAGCGGCCTCAGGCCCGTGTATCAAAAGGGTGAGGACAAAGGCTGCACGCATTTGAGGCTCCCACGCTCGCACAGCCTCATGTCCACCATGTCCTGTTATTGGTCGAAGTGAGTCACAGGGTGGCTGGTTTCAAGAGAAGGGGATGTGGACCCCACAGCGTGATGCGGTCAGCGCAAAGTCAGTGTGCAGAGGAGCATGGGAAGGCTGCTTGTGACGGGAAACAGTCTGTCTCACAAAGTGTGTCTCACTGATCTTTTCAGGGCCTGGTGGGTCTTCAACATTACTGCTCTTGCTACCCACAGCTTCACCCCTGCTGGGACCGTGTCACAAAATGTTCACGACAGGGGTCACTTCCAAAGGGTGCCTTCTCCCTGTATAAGACTCAGTGTGGTAAAAATCGGCACCTTCTAAAGAGGCAGTTCAGAGGAAACACCAAAGCCCCTTCTCCTCGGGGTTTCATGCCAGGGCACCAGTGCAGGCCGACCAGCAGCTTGCTCGTTCTTGCCTCTCTCTCATCTGACCCCCGTTCCAAGCATGTGCCCCTCTCTCCTCCCTGTGCCCTCCCTTCCTTTTCTTCTTCATAAGGGAACTCCTGAAAATCTAATAGCAGCGCATCTTCGAAGGGCCTTTCCCAAAGTGGAGCCTGCAGAGCGCCAGGGAGGAGGCCGTTCGGAGTTGCTCTGGCCCACCAGCCTGGTCCTGCAGCGTGGTGTGGGAAAGGCCTGCACGGGGCACGTGGAGTCGGCCTGGAGGCAGCCGGCCATCCTGAGTCTCTGCTGCCTCGGTGCATTCACAGCTGCTCTTGCCTTCCTCGGGAGATAGAGGCTGGCCGGCCAGGGGGCGCTGGGTCCCTTGTCAGCGCAGGGCCCTCGGCTGAGTGTCCAGGGGGCCAGGTCAGCCCAGCCAGACGTGGCCGGGCCAGGGCCTAGACAGCTAGACCTTATGGTCTTCTCTCTCCTGACCCTGTGTCACATACTGGCCCCTTCTCTTCTTTCTCTTTCCAAACCCCCCTGTCTCTCCTTACCAGAGGTAAGAAAGGGCAACTGTTTTCAGAGTCTGCTCTGCTCACCTGAGCTTCCCTGGGCTCCACTGGGCTCTGGGGTAACGGGGTGGGAGGTGATCCCAAGAACAGAGCGAGGTCACTTTTAATATCAGTCTTGATTAAGTTCACTCTCAGCCAAATATGAAATGGGCTCCTCAGCATCCTTGCTCATCAGTGATTTTTTTTTCTTTAGATCTTATTATTTGAGAGAGTGAGTGTGTGTACAGGGGGCGAGGGAGAAGCAGGCTCCCCGCAGAGTGCAGAACCTGACGTGGGGCTCGATCCCAGGACCCCGAGATCATTCCCTGAGCTGAAGGCGCCAAAGGCAGACGCTTAACCAGCAGAGCCACCCAGGCGCCCCGCTCATCAGTGACTGTGAGGGCGTGGCTCAGTCGGATTGGTCCACTGAGCACTGACTGACCCAGACGGTGGTCCACGGGCCCCACAGACACCTGCACACCTCGGAGGAAAGCCGCCCATGTTATGAGTCTGTGAACCGAGGGGCTGGTGGCCCAAAAAAGCCCCTCCAGAGATATGTGCCCCCTCTGCCCTCCCCACCCCTCCTTTGGGGGCACCTCCAAATGGGGGGCCACAGGCCTAACCCCTTCAGCTCTAGATGGTGTGGCCCATTGGTTATGAATGTGGTGTGGTCACCACCAGGGCCAAAGTGGAATCTGGTCCCTATGTCTTTGGGAAATGGAATCAGGTTCTTTCAGCCCAGCAGCCCAAAGCTGGATTTCTCTTTAAAAATGTCAGTGTCAGAGAAGACGGTGGGGATGTTCAGATGAGAGGAAACTAAACAACAGGGTGACCAAGGGTGATACCTGCTCCTAGACCAGACCCTGTCCCAGAAGGAAACATGCTCCACGGGATGCCGTTGGGTCAGTTGACAAAGCTGGAGTAGGAGCGCTCGAATGAAACATTGTATCCAAGTGACACTCACTGAGGTCTCTAACTGCCAGGTGCACCTGAGGAGGGCTCCTGCCCTTGAGAAACACACACTGAAGTATTTGGGGATCAAAAGCCATGATGTGCTCAACTTCCTCCCAAGCAGCTCAGAAAAATAGACGTTGGCAGGCAGGGAGGTCAGTAATGATGCTGTTAGCAGCATGGGAATCTGGGCCAAGAGTTATGGGGTGTTCCCAATACTGTTCTGCCAACTTCCCTGTAGGTTTGAAATTATTTCCGAGCAGAAAGTTTTTAGAAAATGGTTTTGTTTTCAGAGGGCCTAGGTGTGGAGGCATGCTCCCCTGCAGGCCCCCGGGCAGCCCGGCAGCGCTGGGCATGGCTCGCACCACAGCCGGGTCTGGCAAGGGCAGCCGGCCCCGGAGCCCCGCTCAGGGCACACAAACCTGCAGACGGCTCTGAGGGCCTTCCCTGAAACCAAGTGCCTCCACCATCAGTGTGTCCACACTAACCTTTCAATTTCAGTTTTACGGGCAAGGCAATGGCAGGCTATTGAACGGAGTGGGGCAAAGTGTCTTCCTTAAGCGTTTGGAGCCGGGGGCGGCTGAGTACCTGTTGTCTCTCCCCATTTGCTCCGAAGCCCTCACGTGCCCTTAGCATTTGGATTGATTCTCCTCATTGGGCCTGTCTTCAATTTGGTTTCAGGCACTTTCCAATAAGTGCACGAAGTGCTCTGGGGCTCTGGAGAGGCGCCGCAGAAATCAATCCGTGTTCATCATCATCGCGGAGGCTACGAGAGCCGGCCGGCCCCTGGAGCCAGGCCCACCAGGGGCGCGTGTGTTCCCAGGCTGCTCGGCTGGGTTTGCGTCTCCCCGCGGAGGGCCAGCCGTTGTGTCTCGATGATGATCGATGCCGTTCATCAGTGTATCACTGCTAGCCGTGGTCTGGCCCTCTCGCGGTCTTCTCGGAGACATGGCAATTTATGGTGCAGGGCTGTGCCTTCGTGACCTTCCCCTGCGGATGGGGTGCCCACACGCGAGACCCAAGAATGGTCCTGCCCTCCCCGAGTTTGCAGTCTGTGGGGGCGGCATCACTGCTCACTGGGATTTCAGACCTGTTTGGGTCTCAAGATGCTGGTCTTGCTCTGTGTGGGTGTCGTCCGGCTCATTCTGAGGAAGGATTGTGGTCACCCCAATCCCGGGTGCTCGAAGAAGCTCCCACGCCTCATTCACAGAAACTCACAATCCCAAGAGGGATGCAGACAGATGGTAGGCTCCTGCTCTGGGGGCTGAGCCCGGGCAGAGAGCCCGCCTGCACCAGGCCGGCTCTGCGTCTGGGCTGGCGGGTTGAGGAGACACGCTCATGGGGATGAGTATCCCGAGAACAGGCCGGATTCTGAGCCTTTTCCCTGGTTGGCGGCACCAGAGGGAAAGGAGGTGACTTTCCTCCCTCCTGCTCTTTGCACAGCACAAAGTTCAAGGCAGAAGAACGAGCTAGGCTATTTTTGCCCTCCCTTTCTTTCTTCCAAACCGCCAGCAGTTGGGTGGAGGTGGGACTTCCCAGCGTGACCCGAATGTTTGGACAGGGTATTCGGTTGTGATTCGTTGGCATAGGCCAAGCTCCCGTCCTCCCCTCCAGGCTTCCGATCGGCATGAGGGTGTGGCTGCCCCAATGTCCAGTGCTGGGGAAGCACACCCAAGCCATACCCAACCCTTTGTCATCCCCCGTGCCCCATCCCCACCTGTCCCTTGGGGTTCTGTCCCCACACACTGGCCTCTGCCATCCCATCAGGTTGTTAAAAGCCAGGTGAGGAAAACCAGCAAATCTCACTGCCCCCACTTCTCAGGTGGGAGAGCCAGGTCCCGGAGAGTTGTGAGATGTGCCCCAGATCGCCCAGCTGGCTCCAGGCTCCCATACCCGCTCATCCAGATTCTCCCTGGTGGCCGTCTCTGGACCAAGAGGTCTGGCTGGGTGGGGGGGCAGCGCACTCACCTGCCAGGGTGCTGGGAGGCTCATGTGAAGGGTTCCCCAAGCTGATGTGTGTGGAGCAGCTGCGGTGGATTCTCCATCTCCTGGGGTGGCTGCACCGTCCATCTGTCCACCCTCGGCAGCCTCCTGGCTCTGCTTCCCGGCTGCCCTGCCTCCCCTCCGCGCTGGCTCACCATCTGCCACAATGGCCCCTCCAGCCTGTCCCCACCGTGACCAGACTTGTGAAGCCCACAGGGTGCACGTTCCTGCCTGAAACCCACCGCTGGTCCCCCCCCCCCATACCCCACCCACAGCAGAGCACCTGGGCCATGCATCCCATCACCCTTGGCCATCCCCGTCACCCCAGCTCCCAGCACGCCCCAGCCCCATGCCGTCACCAGGAGTGAGGCCCCTTCCGGAGGCAGAGCCCTGCCACTGACACCTCCGTGCATCCCCTGCTTTGGGTCCCCATCCTGCCGTCTGGACAGTCCTGAGATCATGGACACTCGCCACATGGGAAACCAGCTGCCCATTCTCAGCCAGAGGTCAGAAAGTAAAGAGCAAGCTACCTGCCTCCTGGGCGGAGAGGACTCACAACGTCAGCGTCAACGCCGACTCTGAAGGAGCCGAGACATGAGGAGAGAAGGAGGTGAGAGAGTGGGCTGGGGGGCGGGGGTGAGGGGGGGACACAGCCCCGTGCCCGTGCCCAGGCTCCAGCCCCCAGCCCCTTGCCCTCACCCCTGGAGAGGCAGGGAAGTGTCCCCCCACCCCACCCCATGGGTTCATTGCTCAAACCCCGCCAGCCCTTCACTTGCAGGTGGCGGGAAAGGGCTGGTGCTTCTTGGCTTCCACCAGGGACACCCTGAGTGGGACTGGGTCCAGGCAGGTCACCTGGCAGGTCAGCTCTAGGGTGACTCCCATCATTGGAGACAAAGGAAGCTGACCCTGGCCAGGAGGCAGGCTTTTTGAGAAACGAGCCCCACCCGATAGATAACAGCCCTGGTCCCGTCTGCAGTGCTGCTGTCTTCTCCCTTGACCTGTGACCTCGGCCGCCCCCGTGTGAGTGAGCACAGCCCTCGTCTGCGGCTGCGGGGGGCCCGGCTATGGGATGCTATTGACAAGGCATTTATAAATATTTAATCTTCACATTAAAAATATGGGACAGAAGAACCATTAGTAGCGGACAATAAAAAGGCTTTCTCTGCTGATCGTAGGAGCAAAAGAACGTAAGAGCAGATTTTGATCAGGCTAAAGGACAGGGTTGTAAGTTGGAAACATGTAAATGCGTGTTGTTTACAAGGCAGTCACAGCTCAGACCTGTGGGGGTCGAGGCTCTGAGACGGGCCTGTCGTTTCCTCAGAGTCTGTGCGAAGTATAGACTGCTCATACAAAACAGAATGGATGGTTTATTTACGTCTGGTGCCATTAAGAATGGAGGAGAAAAGTTCAGCCCAGGATAAAAAGCTTAAATCTTGATTTTTCCCTTCCCCCTCTCAAAAAGAATGGATCCCTTGCATTGTAAATTATCCAACCCTTGTCCTTGGGTTGGCAGCTACTTCGGGCTGGTATGGACATTGCATAATCTTAAATATTGATTCTTGTTAGACTAAAAAAAAAAAAAAAAGTCCAAGTGCATGGGGCTCCACCGGTCTGCCTGTCCAGGAAATCACCTTCGCCATAGCTCACTTCTGATGGCCTCTAGCCTTCCTGACAGCAAGATCCATTCTGATTAGAAAAGTTCCAGGAGAAAAAGCAACGGTCAGGATCACTTTCTCCATTAGAGTGAGCACTGGGTGGACTCCTGCCCCCTTGAGCTTTCTGGACCGAGCAAACCAGGATGACCCACTGTCCACCAGTCCCATCAGCTACCAAATTGGGCTCCCCCCGACTCTGGACTCGGAGCAGGCCTACCCATTCATGGCCTCTACACGGGGTGACGGAGTGTGCCCCACTGAGGGTGATGAGCTCCCCACAAATCCTTGTCCCCCAAAGGCACTTAGTGTGGTGAAGTCTACCCCACACACTGAAGAAATGTCCTTTTAGAAAGAAAATCACTTTTGCAAAGGGAAGCTGTGTGGAGTTTGCAGCTGTTCCCTGAGGCCCCTGGGCACTGTCATCATTAAGGTGTGGTCTGAGCAGAAGGAAGAGAATGATCTTTGTAGACCTCCATCAGGGTTAGAAATGCACCACTTCCATCCCTCCAGACCCACGGACTCGTTGTCCTGGTCGGGGAAGCAGCAAACCTCACGCAGAGAACATGTTTCCTGTCCCAGGCTCGAGACACCACTTCCATGACTACACGCAGAAGGAGAACGCAACTGTAAAGTGTTTCTCCAGGTGGGCACCTTGTGAAACACAGTGACTGTTTGGAGTCCTCTGTGGCCAGAGCTCCATTGTCTGTGACCTAAGCCGCCGCTTTGTTACCGGCCAGGAGCAGTCTGAAGGCGGGAGGTCTGTTGGCTGACGTCTGCAGTGTGATGTTTAAAAGGCCTTCCTCCGAGAACTGTCTGGTTCCCCCAGCTGTCCCTGGACTGACCGCGAATACCCCACATACCCGCGAATACCGTGATCGTTCGGGCGACGGAGTTCCGAGTGAGAGCCGCCCGGCGCTCCGCGGGTCCTGGGCAGTGTCCTCCTGCGTCTCCCGCCCTTCCCGGAGGAGGTGCTCCGGCACCGCGGTGGTATCGGGGCGTGATGTGGGAGCTCGTGTGTTCAAGGCCAGCCAACCAATGGATTGGTTTCCCGGATTGATTAAGATGGGCTCAGTTCCAAGAGAGCAACAAAGTGGGGTCTGGGAATGCCCTGGATGGCGATGGTGACCGCCTCCTGTCCGTTGGCACTGGGGCCCAGGGTCTTGCCGGGACTCGTGCCCACGCCCCCGATACCCTCGTTCCGGTGCCAGGCATCCTGTGAGGCCAGCGGGGCGCCAGGGTCCAGTTCACTGGTGCAAAGCCGGCCGGCCCAGCCGAGCCCTGCCAGACTCGTGGGCCCTCCCCGAGGTCCAGCTCGAGCCGCCCAGCACTGTGCCCAGAGCGCGGCGGTCTCTGGAGCCGGCTGGTCCTTAGCACTGGCCAGGAAGACCTCTCTGGGTGGCCAGGTTGCCGCCGGCGGTGTGCCTTGAATGTCAGAACGATCCATTTGTATTTCTTTCCAAAGTCTCTGCCTGTCAGCGTGGCCGTCCCCACTGCCCGGCTCCAGCGTCCGCCCCAGCGAGGCCCAGGGCGGGAGCCCCTCCGGCCTGAGCTTGGCGGAGGGCCCGGCCTGCAGCCTCACCTTCCCAGCCCGGGGCTCCTTCCGCTCCAGGCCCGCTCCCTGCATCTGCAGGCTGCTCGGAGGCCGCCTTGGTCCCCTGCGTTCCTAACCGCCCAGGGCATGGGCTTCGCGTTCTCAGGCTCTCCCTTACCTTTTGGAAATGGTAGCAGCTTTCCAGTGTCCGAGAACCCTTTGTGTTTTTCAAGGTGTATTTTCTCTTTCTGTTCCCTGTCTCTGCCCCTCATCCCTGAGCTCCTCCCGAGACCCTTGTGGAGACCAGCCATTCCTGACGATTGACAGCACCCCGCTTCATATGCGGCTCTACAGCTTCCTCCTTACAAACTTCTTGTCAGACAGGAGAGCGGTGAGCATCTGTGTGCACTAACCTGTGGGTTCCAGAACTCTCCGTCAGCTGGTGCGGGGGGCTCTCTTCAGAGGCCTTGCTTGCTTTGGAATTGGCTCTTTGGAAGCAAGCCTCCCTGTTTCTCAAACCCTCTCTTTCCTCCTCTGGCCCCAGCCAAGGAAGGTCTTCCAAATCCAAGTTCTCAAAGTGCTCTCCACCTCTCCTGGGGGGCACTTACCCCAATTGCTCTTAATTCTGGTTTAATAAGTGGAGATACTTCTTTTGTTCCTGAATGGGAAAACTCAATATTTTAAAAGCCAATGCTCCCCAAATTATGAATTCTGTACAGTATCAAACCAATTCTAAAATTATTTGGAAGAGTAAATGCACAAAAATAGCTAAGAAAAATTTTAAAGATTCTTAGAGAAGTTTTGCCCTTCTAGGAATAAAAATACATTTGAAAAAAAGCTATGGAAATTAAAATAAATGGTGTCTGGGAAGGAATACCCAAAAAAGTCAGCGGAAGGAAAATAAGGAATTATCACCAATAATTTGATATTTTAAATCAGTGGAAAAGATGGGCTGATAATTCAGTATATGGTTTGGGTATAACTTGTTCCCATATAAAAAATAAATACAAGTAAATTTCTCCTCATATCAAACATAAAATTAAACTCTGGAAAGATTAAAGACCTATGAAAACTACCAAAGTATCAGGATAAGATGTAAGAGAATTTTGTTTTTAAATCTTAGGATGGAGAAGATCAGCCTAAGCAAATACGTGGCAGCCATGAAGGGGAAGGCTGACTTACAGTATGCCAGAGGCAGGGGCAGGGCACGGGGAGAGAAGCCCAAAGCAAAGCTGTGGACTTGGAGAAGATATTTGCAACATATAAACACAAAAGAGGTAATAGCCATAAAATACAAAGAGCTGCTGCAAATTAATAAGAAATAGTGCAATAGAAAAATAGATAACGGGCACTTCACAGAATACAAATGGTCCATAAATATGTGAAAATATACTAAACCTTACTAGGAATTAGACAGATGCAAATTAAAACAGTAAGATCGCATTATCACCAGTCAGGTCAGCAAAAAAAAAAAAAAAAAAACTAAGTTTTTTATTTTAATTCCAGTACAGTCAACATACAACATTATATTAGTTTCAGGTGTACAATATAGTGATTCGGCAGTTCTGTACATTCCTCAGTGCTCGTCATGATAAGTGTAGTCTTTTTTTTTTTTTTTAAAGATTTTATTTATTTGACAGAGAGAGATAGCAAGAGCAGAAACACAAGCAAGGGGAGTGGGAGAGGGAGAAGCAGGCTTCCCGCCAAGCAGGGAGCCTGATGCGGGGCTCAATCTCAGGAGATCCCAGGACCCCAGGACCATGACCTGAGCCAAAGGCAGATGCTTAATGACTGAGCCACCCAGGCGTCCCCATGATAAGTGTAGTCTTAATTCCCTTCACCTATTTCCCCCATCCCCCACCCCTCCCCTCTGGCAACCATCAGTTTAATCTCTGTATTTAAGAGTCTGTTTCTTAGTTTCTTTCTCTTTTTCCTTTGCCCATTTGTTTTGTTTCTTAAATTTCACATATGAGTGAAATCATATGGTATTTGTCTTGCTCTGACTTACTTCACTTAGCGTTATACTCCCTAGCTCCATCCATTTTGTTGCAAATGACAAGATTTTATCCTTTTTTATGGCTGGGTAATATTCCTGTGTGTGTGTGTGTGTGTGTGTGTGTGTGTGTGTGTGTACACACCTCATCTTCTATATCCATTCATCTATCTATGGACACTTTGGCTGTTGTAGATAATGCTGCTGTAAACATAGGGGTGCATGTATCCCTTTGAATTAGTGTTTTTGTATTTTCTGGGTAAATAGTAGTGTGACTGCTAGATCATATGGTGATTCTATTTTTAACTTTTTGAGGAACTTACTCACTGTTGTCCAGAGTAACTACACCAGTTTGCATTCCTACCAACAGGGCAGGAGGGTTCCTTTTTCTCCACATCCTTGCCAACACTTGTTATTTCTCGTGTTTTTGATTTTAGCCATTTTGACAGGTATGAGGTGACATCTCATTATAGTTTTGATTTGCATTTCCCAGAGAACGAGTGATATTGAGCATCTTTTCATGTGTCTGTTGGCTATCTGGATGTCTTCTTTGGAGAAATGTCTATTCGTGTCTTCTGCCCATTTTTAACTGGATTGTTTTTTGGGTGGTGTTGAGTTGTAGAAGTTCTTTATATATTTTGGTTACTAAACCTTTATCAGATATGTCATTTGCAAATATCTTCTCCCATTCTATAAGCTGCCTTTTAGTTTTGTTGATTGTTTCCTTTGATGTGCAAAAGCTTTTTACTTTGATGAAGTCCCTGTAATTTATATTTGCTTTTATTTCCCTTGCCTCAGGAGACATATCTAGAAAAATATTGCTATAACTGGTGTCAGAGAAATTACTGCCAGGGCTCTCTTCTAGGACTTTCATGGCTTTGGGTCTCATATTTAGATCTTTAATCCATTTTGAGTTTATTTTTGTGTATATGTAAGAAAGTGGTCCAGTTTCATTCTTTTGTATGTAGCTTGTCCAGTTTTCCCAACACCATTTGTTGAAGAGACAGTCTTTTTTCCACTGGATATTCTTCCTGCTTTGTCAAAGATAAATTGATCATAAAATTATAGGTTTATTTCTGGGTTTTCTATTGTGTTCCACTGATCTGTGTGTCTGTTTTTGTGCCAGTACCATACTGTTTTGATTACTATAGCTTTATAATATAACTTGAAGTCTGGGATTGTGATATCTCCAGTTTTGTTTTTCTTTTTCCAGATTGCTTTGGCTGTTTAGGGTCTTTTGTGGTTCCATACAAATTTTAGGATTGTTCTAGTTCGGTGAAGAATGCTGGCAATATTTTAGTAGGGATTGCATTAAATCTGTAGGTTGCTTTGGGTGGTATATTTTAACAATATTTGTTCTTCTGACCCATGAGCATGGAATGTCTTTCCATTTGTTTGTATCATCTTCAGTTTCTTTCATCAGTGTTTTATAGTTTTCAAAATACAGGCCATTCACCTCTTTGTTAACTTTACTCCTAGGTATTTTATTATTTTTGGTGCAATTGTAAATGGGATTGGTTTTTCTTCTAAGATTTTATTTATTTATTTGACAGAGAGAGAGGGAGAACAAGCAGGGGGAGCTGCAGGCAGAGGGAGAGGGAGAAGCAGGCTCCCCACTGAGCAGGGAGCCTGATGTGCGGCTCAATCCCAGGACCCTGGGATCATGACCTGAGCCAAAAGCAGATGCTTAACTGACTGTGCCACCCAGGTGTCCCTGGGATTGTTTTCTTAATTTCTCTCTGCTTCATTATTAGTGTATAGAAATGTAGTGGATTTCTGCACATTGATTTTATATCCTGCGACTTCACTGAATTCATTCATCAGTTCTAGTAGTTTGTGGTGGAGTCTTTAGGGTTTTCTGTATATAGTACCATGTCATCTGCAAATCTTGACAGCTTTACTTCTTCCTCACCGATCTGGATGCCTTTTCTTTTCATTGTCTGATTGCTGTGGCTACGACTTCCAGTACCATGTTAAATAAAAGTGGTGAGAGTGGACATTCCTGTCCTGTTCCTGAACCTCAGGGGAAACCCTCTCAGTTTTTCCCCATTGAGTATGATGTTCCCTGTGAGGTTTTCATATATGGCCTTTATTATGTTAAGGTATGTTCCCCCTAAGCCTACTTTGTTGTTGTTTTTTTTTTTTAACATGAATGAATGTTGTACTTTGTCAAAGGCTTTTTCTGCATGAATTGAAATGATCATATGGGTTTTTATCCTTTCTCTTATTGATGTGATGTATCACATGGATTTGCGAATATTGAACCACCCTTGCACCCCGGAAATAAATCCCACTCGATTGTGGTGAATGATTTTTTTAATATATCATTGGATTCAGTTTGCTAGTATTTTGTTGAGGATTTTTGCATCTATGTTCATCAGAGATATTGGCTTGCAGATTTCTTTTTTTTGTGGTGTCTTCATTTGGGTTTGGTATCAGGGTAATGCTGGCCTCAGAATGAATCTGGAAATTTTCCTTCCTCTTCTGTTTCTTGGAATAGTTTGAGAATGTTTGGTAGAATTCACCATCTGGCCCTGGGATTTGTTTGTTGGAAGTTTTTTGTTGTTTTTTTTTTTTTTTTCTTATGGACTCAATTTCATTGCTGGGAATCGGTTTGTTCAAATTTTCTCTCTTTCTGATTCAGTTTTGGTAGCACAGATGTTTCTAGGAATTTATCCATTTCTTCTAGGTTGTCCAACTTGTTGGCATGTAATTTTTCACAGGAGCTTCTTACAATTGTTTGTATTTCGGTGGTGTTGGTGGTTCTTTCTTCTCTTCCATTTGTGATTTTGAGTCTCCTGTCTCTGATGAGTCAGGCTAGAGTTTTATCAATTTCATTTATCTCTTCAAAGAGCTAGCTCCTGGTTTCATTGATCTATTCTCTTGTTTGTTCAGTGTATATCATTTATTTTTTTTTTTTTAAGATTTTATTTATTTGACAGAGAGACACAGCGAGGGATGGAACACAAGCAGAGGAGTGGGACAGGGAGAAGCAGGCTTCCCGCTGAGCAGGGAACCCGATGTGGGGCTCGATCCCAGTACCCTGGGATCATGACCTGAGCTGAAGGCAGACGCTTAACGACTGAGCCACCCAGGCGCCCCTATTTCTGCTCTTGATTAGCAAAAATTTTGACTGATAACAGCCTCACTAGAATGTAAGTCTTTCAAGAGCAGTAAATGTTTGTCTTTTGATTCATAGCTTTATCCCCAGACCTACAATAGTGCCTGACCTCTAATAGCCACTCGATAAATGTTTTTAAGTTTTTTAAAAATTGTGCTGAAATATACATAGCATTTGTCATTTTAACTGTTTCTCAGAGCACAGCTCAGAGGCGTGGGCTACATCGCTCTGCTGTGCACCTTCCCGTGTCATCGTCTTCAGGACCTCATCATCCTGCGCAGCCGGAACTCCGGCGCATGAAACCCTGACTTCCCGGCCCCTCCTCCTCCACCTGGTCCTGGCACCCACCGCTCTACTCTCTGTGTCCGCGAATCTGACTGCTGTGGGGACCTCAGGTAAGTGGAATCATGCAGTATTTATCCTTTTATGACAACTGTGTTTAAATGAAGGAATGAATTATATATTATGAGCAAAGATAGGCAGTGAAAGATTTTTAAGTTTTTTTCCAGTTGTATCGAGGTATAATTGACCTATAACACTGTAGCAGTTTGAGGTATACATGATGATTGGATATATGTATGAATTATGAAAAGATCACCACAATAAGTTCAGTTAATGTCCATCACCTCACAGTTACAAAAAAATGCTTTTTCCTTGTAGTAAGACCTTTTAAGATCTTCTTTCTTAGCGCCTGTCAAGTATGAACAGTAGTATTGTTAGCTGTAGTCATCATGTAAGTTACATCCCCGGAGCTCATTTATCTTATAACTTACAAAGTGAAACATTGTCACCACCTTCAACTCAAATCCTCCAACCCCATCCCCCACCTCTGGCAACCTCAAATCTGATTTGTTTCTAGGAGTTTAGGTTTTTTTTAGATTCCACATAGAAGTGAGATTATACAGTATTTGTCTTTTTCTGTCTCATTTGTTTTACTTAGCACGATCCCCTCAAGGTTCATCCATATTGTCACAAATCTTTCATTTCTATGGCTGAGAGTACCCCATAGTGTGTGTGTATGTATGTATTATATATATCACATTTCCTTTATTCATCATCGTTGGACACTTAGGTCGTGTCCATGATGTGATGTGGCTACTGCAAATACACTGCAGTGAACATGGGGGTGCAGATATCCCTTTGGGAGGTGATGTCATTTCCTTGGGATGTATACCCAGACGTGGAAAATGTAGATCATGTGGTCATTCTATTTTTATTTCTTTGAAGACTCTCCATACTGTTTTCCTTAGTAGCTGCACCAGTTTGCATTCCCACCACCTATGCAATGAGGGGTCCTCTTTCTCCTTGGCCTGGCGAGCATCTCTTATCATTTATCTTCCATAACAGCTGTCCTAAAAGGCATGAGGTGACATCTCATGATGGTTTTGGTGTGCATTTCCCTGGTAACTAGTGATGTTGAGCACCTTTTCATGTACCTGTTGGCTATTTGAATATCTTTGGGAAAATGTTTCAGGATTTTTCCTCTTTTATAATTGGATTTTCTTTTTTGCTATTGAGTTTTATGTATTGCTTATATATTTGGACATTAAGCCTTATCTATCAGATGGGTGGTTTGCAAACTTTTTCTCCCATTCTGTAGGTTGCCTTTTCACTTTGTACATGTTGCCTTGTCGCTTTGTTGATGGTTTCTTTTGCTGTGCAGAAGCTTTTTAGCTTGATGTGGACCCCTGTGTTTATTTTTTTTTTTAAGATTTTATTTATTTGAGAGAAAGAGCACACAAGTTGGATGGAAAGGCAGAGGGAGAAGCAGTCTCCCCACTGAGGAGGGAGCCTCCCAGGTGCCTCTATTTTATTTTGTTCTTTGTGTTTTAGTTGTCCTATCCAAAACACTGCCAAACCCATGCCAAAGAGCTCTTTCCCCTGTTTTTTTCTGAGAGTTTTATGGTTTCAGATACTACAGTAAGTCTTTAATCAAACACTTTGAGTTAATTTTTATGAGTGGTGTAAGATAGAGGTCCGATTTGATTCTTTTACATGTGAATTTCTAATTTTCCCAGCACCATTTACTGAAAAGAGTGTATTTTCTCCAATGAGTATTCTTGGCTTCCTTGTCAAATATTAGTTGACAGAACATGCATGGGTTATTTCTGGGCTCTCCATTCTGTTGCCTTGGTCTGTGTGTCTGTTTCTATGCCAGTACTATATTGTTTTCATTACTATAGCTTTGTAATACAATTTGAAATCAGGATGGGTGATGTCTCCAACTTTGTTCTTTCTCTGGGTTGCTTTGGCTATTCAGGATCTTTTGATTCCATACAAATTTTTGGATTGTTTGTTCTAGTTCTGTGAAAAGTGCTGTTGGGATTTGGATAGGGATTGCATTGAATCTGTAGATGGCTTTGGGTAGTATGGACATTTTTATAGTATTAATTCTTCTAATCCATGCACATGGGATATCTTTTCAATTATTTGTGTTTTCATTTTCTTTCATCAATGTCTTATAATGTTCAGTGTAGAGATATTTCTCCTCCTCAGTTAAATTTATTCCAAAGTATTTTATTGTTTTTGATGCTAGTGTAAATAGTATTGTTTTCTTTCTTTTTCAGATAATTTTTGTTAGTTAATAGAAACAGTACTGATTTTTGTATATTGATTTTTGTATCTTGCAACTTTACTGAACTTAGTGATTGAATTTGATAGTTTTGGTGGAACTTAGGATTCTCTCTATATAAAATCATGTCATCTGCAAATAGAGACAATTTTGCTTCTTTCTTTCCAATTCTGATGCCTTTTCTTTCTTTTTCTTAACCTGATTTCTCTGGCCAGCACTTTCAGAAATAGATATTTTCCTACATGCTGGTGAAGAGACCATTTGGCAATTCCTAACCCAGATTTAAAGTTCATGTTTAAAAGTGAACTAACAATTTTACTTCAGGAGCAATTCCTTACAAAAAATACTGATCTGTGCACAAATATACAAATTACAAGGATGTTCTTTGTAGCACTTCTTTTTTTTAAGATTTTATTTATTTGTCAGAGAAAGAGAGAGGGAGAGAGAGCACAAGCAGGGGCACAGGCAGAGGGAGAAGCAGTCTCCCCGCTGAGCAGGGAGACAGACTCAGGGCTCAACCCCAGGACGCTGGGATCATGACCTGAGCCGAAGGCAGACGCTTAACTGACTGAGCCACCCAGGCGCCCCGGTAGCACTTCTCAGTGTAAATTTTTTGTTGAAGGAAAACATTTGTGCAGAGGAGTTCAGGAATCATAAGCATTGAGCTCTCTGGGGTTTTACAAAGTGAATATACCAGGATCCCACCTACCTTCTCTTAGTCACTAATACCCCACCCAAGGGAACCTCAATTCTGACTTTTGACACTGATTCATTTTGCCATTTTTGACCTGTATATAAATGGTAATCACATAGTGTGTTCCTTTTTATGTCTGGCTTTTTTCAGTTGACATTGTTAAGTGAGATTCATCCATGTGAGTGCATGTAGTAATAAGAAACGTGCTCTCATTGTCATCTAAAATATTTACATTGTATGAATATGCCACAATTTCATTTATTTGTTTTACTATTGATGGACATGTTTCCATCTGGGGGCTTTTAAAAATAGTGCTATTCATGGAAACTTTGGGAAGTGATGGATATGTCCATTACCTTGATTGTGGTGATGGTTTAATGGGTGTATATATATGTCCGAACCATCAAATTCCATACATTAAATATGTATACTTTTTTGCATGTCAGTTATACCTCAACGAAGCTGTTAAAAAACAGTGCTGCTATTAGCATTTTTGTTGGTGTGATTCAGTAAATATTCATACATATTGCTGTCGGGTGTGAAGTTAGCCCTGGGATTGCCGAGTCGGATTGTGCAGCTTCGGTAGGTCCTGCCAAGGGATTGACAAAAATAGTTGTACCAATTGGTACTCCCACCAGCTGTGTGTGAGTGTTCCTTCCGGTCTACGTATTTGCCAAAATATGATATGGCCTGATTCATCGTAGTTAGCCATTCTAGTGGAGGTGTGATGGTACCTCTTTGTGGTTTATTTTTCATAATCCTGGTAATTAATGAACTTTAGCATCTTTTTTGTATTTTTTGGTTATTAGGATATCTGGATTTCTGTGAATTGCCTGTTCAAGTATTTTGTCCTTTTTTAAATTAAGCTATTTTTTCTTATTGATATGCAGGGTTTCTTTATATTCTGATGAGTTCTTTGTCAGATATATATCTTGCAAGTATCTCCTCCCACTCCATGGCTTGCTTTTTCATTCTGTTGAAGGTATTGTTTTAAGGAACAGAATTTCTTAATTTTTTATTTTATGGTTGAAGCTTTTTGTGTCCTATTTAATATATTTTTGCCTGGTACATTTATGAACATATTCTCCTGTATTTCCTTCTAAAAATTTTATCTTTCACATTCAGCCACACATCTGTCTGGACTTGAGTTTTATGTGTGGTGTGAGATAGGGGTTAAACTTTATTTTGTACAAGAGACTTAGCCACTTGTTGGCCCAGCCTCACCTGGTCATGTGTGGGTCTGTTTCTGGATTCTACATCCCATTTGATTGGACATTGAACTATCCTTGCATCAATAACACTCTGTTTTAATTATAGTTATAAAGTAACTGGTCTAAGTTTTCCAGTTTTGTCTTTCATCAAGATTATTGACTATCCTTGGCTATCTGCCTGCCCATATAACTTTTAGATTCAGCTTGTTAATTTCCACAACACTAAACCTGATGGTATTTTTATGGTGTTTAACCTACAGGTCAATTTTGGGAAAATTTACTTTATTAAGTTTTTAAACCCACAAACAGAGTATATCCCTCCAATTATTTAGACCTTTACATTTTTTCTCAATTCTTTTTTGTGGTCTTCAGTGCGCCAGTATTGAACAATTTCTATTCAATTTATTCCTAGATATTTGATATTCTGCTACTTTTGTAAATGGTATCTTTCTTTAAAAATGGTATCTTTAAAATTTTTATCATATATTTTTTGTTGCTATACCATTAGTTTTAATAGCAAAGAATATGAAATTTTCCAATGGGGGGCAGATTAAATCATTGCACTTTTTCTCTACAGCTACTAGGATACATGGGGTGGATTCCCATGTACCAGCAGGAGGAGATTATTGGTGGAACATGATGCTGAACATATAAAAGTCATGCTCTGTGTGTTACAGTTTTTTAACTACATGGAAATGTGTATCTATTTGTAAAGTCCTTAGAACAAGGTCTAGAAAGATTGACAGCCACTGGGTAACAGTGTATCACCGGGGAAGAGGAGGAGTTGAGGCAAAGCTGGGATGAAGGAGGATTATCTTTGTCCTTCCTATCCATGTTTATAGCCTTTATTTTTACAACAAGCTTGGATTACAAGAGACCAAGTAAAAATGGACTATTATCTGTTTAATGCCTCTCTCGCTTTTGGCCCAGGACCTGGCCCATAGCGAGACCTCCACAAATACTCCAAATGGAGCTGACATTCTGGAGCTCACTTGGCCTCCGGGGAGGCCATGGGTCTAATGCAGGAGTTCTTCCCTTGTTCTGCTGCTTTGAAGATTATATATTATAGACTAACACAAAAAATAGGCGCTGTGGAGCGAAACCATGCAAGATAATGAACACTGAGCCCTCCAGGGCTGACGTGGAGTGATATTAAGCCACATATCCTGAGCCTCAATCCAGGGGTTTGGTTGCAAGCGCTGGGGATGCTGAGGCTGCAGCAAGTGTCCACGCAGACAAGCCCCCTCCTCAGAGGGCTTCTGGTCTAGTGGATGACAGGACAGATGCTGCTTAAGGAAAGTCTCGGCTTTATTAAATGGTGCAGGTGCTGAGGAGAAAAACTGAATAGAAGAGAGGGGGAAGGCATCTGGGTGGTGGTTAGGGTACGGGTGTTAATTTTAGAGGGAGCCAGCAGGGACACCTCCCTGGGAAGGGGGCACAAGACCTGGGTGGGGGAAGCACAGCAAATGCTTTTGCAGAAGAGGGCTCCAGGGAGAGGGAACAGTGGGTACGAAGCCTCGGGCAGGAGTCTATGTTCGTGGACCGTGAAGTAACCTGTGTCCTGGAGCCGAGGCAGAGGGGGAGGGGACTGTGGAGTGGACTGTGTCCATCCTGGTGGCCGGTGGGAGAAATCTGGAGGGGGCTGCAGTGAAGGTGGTCTGCCCTAACTTGGAGGAGCCTCTGGCTGCCGTGCTGAGGAGGTCAGCTGGGGCAGGAGGGAAAGCCATGGGACACACGAGGCACTGGGACCTTGAGCCAGGAAAACAGGTGTGGTTCAGACCATGGGGGCGGAAGTGCGATCGCATATCCAACTTAATAAGATAACAAGTTTTTGAAGACATTTAAGAAACAGAACAATGACATTTAAAAGGTAGGAGTATATTCTGGAATGTTCAGCAAATAATGAAACCACTTTAAAAAGCCATCCTCAAAGGCTTCTTTTTCCCTTCAAGGAAAATTTAACTCTGGAAATGAGCTTAGATGAGGAACCCCGTGTGTGTCTGTTCCATGGGGGACCGAGGGCAGCCTCAGAACGGCCCCGACAGAGTTCAGGCTGGGGCTGGGGCAGGCTGGCCCAGCCGGGGCCATGTGAGGGCACAGCTGCTCCCGCATCTCCTCACTCCAGGTGGGAGCCGGGCCGTGAGCAGGACTTTGTGGCCTGGAGATGCTGAGTAGGGGCCTATGTGACCTCTACTCCTACTCCAGCTTGTGGGCACAGATCCTGGGAGCAGAGGGGAGGAAGACCCTTGCCTCACTTAGGGCAGAGCGCGGAACGCCAACGGCTCTCACAGACTCACCTGGGACTCCAGTCCCAGCAACTTTCTCAAGGAAATACGGTTTCCTCTGAAAACCAAATGCCTTAGGAGTAATTCTCCATGAAATGTTGATTTTTTATTTTTGTTTTGATAAAACCACAGGACTTTTTTATAACAGCTTTATGGAGAAATAATTCACATACCTTAAAATTTACCTGTTTAATATGTACGATTCAGTGGTTTTGACCACAGTCGATTTTAGAACGTTGTTAGCACCTCAGAAAGATTCTCCCCTCATGTTTCTTTAGCTGTCACCCCACTTCCCCCATGTTTCCCCTCTGTAAGCAACCACTAATCTATTTTCTGTCTCAGTGGATTTGCCATCTCTGGATGTTGAGTATAAATGGAAACTTGGCTTTTGGGGATCAGCTTCCTTCACTTAGCATAATGTTTTCAAAGTTCATCCACGTTGTGGTTCATCCATGTTCCCTTTATAACTGAATAGTATTCCATCGCATGGATCCACCAAATTTTTAAAATCCATTCGTAATGGACATTTGGTTATTTCTACCTTTTGATTATTATAATGCTGTTATAAACATTCGTGGGCAAGTTTCTGTGTGAACATAGATTTTCATCTCTTAGGTGTATAACTAGGACTAGAAATCCTGGACCCCATGGTAGCAGTTTAACCACATGAGAAACTGCTGGTCTGTTGAAAGTGACTCTATCGTTCCCTCCATCCACCCGCAGGTGCATGAGGTCAGGCGTCTCCACCCCTCACAGCACTGGCTGTGGTCGGACTGGCTGATCATAGCTGTCCTGGTGGGCGTGAAGGGCATCTTACTGTGGCTTTGATTTACATCCCCCTGATGACTGATGATGTGGAGCATCTTTTCATGTGCTTGATGGCCATGTGTGTGTTTTCTTTAAAGAAATGTCTCTTTCTGATCATTTGGCCATTTCTAAATGGAGTCATATGTCTTCTTACTGGTTGTGTTTGCAAGTGTTCTTTATATATTCGAGATGCAAGCCCCTTATCAGATACATGATTTTCAAATAGTTTCTCCCATTCTGTGGGCTGATTTTGATAATGTCTTTGAAACATAGATATTTTCAGTTTTGATGAAGACCAGTTTCTCTGTTTTTACTTTTATGATTCATGCTTTTGGTGTCAAAGCTGAATGTGCACCAGACCCAATGCGTCACTCACAGTTGCCAATTTATGAGACATCTCTTGTCAAATCTAAAATCCTGAAGGCAGCCCTGTGTGTTCTCGGTTTTACCATCTTAGCTCTTACATTTAGGTCCTTGATCCATCTTAACTTTGTGTGTGGTGTGGGTAAGAGTCCAGCTCTATTCCCTTGCTTGTAACTCTGCAAGTGTTCAGCACTGTTTGGTGAGGAGACTGTTCTTTTCCCCTTGAACGGCCCTGGCACCCTTGTCAAAAACCGGCTGACCATAAATACGCAGGATCACTTCTGGACGCTCAGTTCTGTTCCACGGATCTGGCCATGTACCCTACGCCAGGACGACACTGTCTTGATTTCTTTTTCTTTGCAGTAAGCTTTGAAATCAAAGTGGAGTCCTCTGACTTTGTTCTTCTTTTATGAGATTGTTTATTCTGGGTCCTGTGCGCTAGCATCTGAGTTCCAGGATCAGCTCGTCAGTTTCTACAAAGAGCCAGCTGCGATTCCGATAGGGATTGCTTCGAATCTGGATATCAATTGGGAAACACTGTCATCTTAACGATAAACCATCTTCCAATCATGAACATGTGATGTTCTCCCATTTATTTAGGTCTTCTTTAATTCCTTTCGATAATAAAACCACAGGTCTTCTTGAAAGCCTCTGGAGCGCTTGAGTGATCAGCGCTGATCTGATACAAAGTGCAAAGTCTCCACCTGTCTAAGCAGTTAGATGGAGGGGAGCAGGGTTTGGGCTTTGTCCTACCCCATGAGGGAGCCTCCTGCCTCCTGCATGTTGCAGCCCTCACCAGCATGCCCAGGCAGGTGGGGGCTCTTCGCTCCGTCTCCTTGCTACTTCAGTTCAGAGGCCCTGGATATTCTCCTGACTTTGACCCTCCATCCCTGAACACTGTTCTCTCCTCTTCACAGCCAGGGAGCCCTATCTTAGGGTGCCTGGCCATCCTGATTTGCACTCACATGTGTGAGGGGGTCACTTTATTTGGCATACGTCTATCCACTTCACTCAGCCCACCTTACTGAAAAGGCCCCCCATTTGCCACTGCACTGCTATGTCAACTGTGTTATCAGTCAGGGGACTGTGTGGACGGACCTGCTTCTGGACTCTGCTTCATGAAGTTGTTTTATAGTCTTGCTCTAACACCAAATGGTATTACTTACTGTGGCCCCATAAGGAACTTTGTTTGGGTAGTATTAGGGACTGAATAGGTGTGCCCCCAAATCCAAATGTTGAAGCCCTACCCCACAACATGATGGGAGGTGATGAGGTTTAAATGAGATCCTGGGGTGGGGCCCCATGATGGGAGTCAAGCCCTCATAAGAGATTGAAGCCCTTCTTCTCTCTGCACGGTGAGAAGGTCGCTGTCCACAAGCCAGGGAGAGAGCTCTCACCAAGAACCAGATCTGCCAGCACCTGGATCTGGGGCTCCCCAGCCTCCGGGACCGGGAGAAACCAAGGTCTGCTGTTTGAGCCCCCCTGGGGTGTGGGATTTTGTCACAGCTACCCAAACTGAGTAAGACGGTGGTTCAAGACCTCAGGCTTCCCATTCGGTCAAGATTGCTGGGGCTTCTCGTGGTCGTTTACAATTCCATGTAGATTTCGGAATCAGCTTCTCAGCTTCAGGAAAGGAGCTCCCGGAGCTGCACTGAGATTGAGACAGAGTCCAGGGGTCATTTTAGGGAGAATCGGCATCTTTTCAACATGTAATTTTTCAACCCACGAAAGTGTTCTATGCCTCCATTTCTTAAGATTTTAAACATTTCTCAACAATTGTAAGGTTTCCTGGGAAGACATCTTCTATAACATTGGTAGCTTTCTTCCTGGGTATTTGGTATTATTTATGGTGTTATAAATGGTGTACTTTTTTTAAATTCCTACTGTTACCAAAATACGGTTGTATGTGGACCTTGTATTCATCAGTCTTACTAAATTCCACTTACTGAACTTAATACTTTTTAAGTTCTTTTGGATTTTCTCAGGACACTAATTTTATTTTTTTATTATTTTTTTCTTTCAAGATTTTGTTTAACTTGTAGTTAGCTAACATATCGTGTAGTTTTCTCCCTCGTTTGGTCAGTAATTGTTTGGTCACTAGCAGCAGAAATCCCTGCGAGGAAGTTCGGGTAAACGTGAAGTCCGTATCAGGCCTCAAGGGACGCTGTACTCCATAGTAGCCTCTCCCTTGGGCTCTGCCTCCCTGGGACCCCGTGGCCCTGGGCTCCCCAATCTGCCCTGTCTGAGCCCCAACTGACTGCCCACGTCAGTCTCCATGGCCCTGCAGCACCAGCACCCCGCTACCTCTGGGTGTCCTCTAGAAGCTTCCGCCTCCCAGACACACCAAGTAATATTATATATATTATATATTCATTTTTCTTGCCTTCTCTTGGCAGAAAAACTTATAATTTTGAATTATCTTATATACCCAGTGTTATGTGCCTGCCTCACCTTAAATTTATATCATTAGTATTTACCATTTTATTAAATATACTTTAAAAGCATGATCTTAATGACTTAGTAGAATATATAATATTCTATTATATGGCTATACCATAATTCAATTAACAATTCCTATTTTCTGGTATTTGGGTTCTTTCCAGTTTTTTAAATACATATTACTGCAGCGAACAGTCTTGTACTTGAATCTTGCCTAATCTCTGATTATTTCCTTAAGATTGATTCCTCAAAGTGGAATTAGTGGGTCAAAGGATATGAACATTGTTAAGTCTCTTGATATAATGTCAAATTGATTTCCAGAAGGCTGTACCAATTTACTCTTCTATCGACAACTCTAAGAATGCCCATTTCTCCATCAGCAGGATTGAGTATTAGCTTTTAAGTAAAATCTTTTCTAATTTAATAGATGAAAAAAATTTCATCTCATTATTTCGATGTGCATTTTTAAGTAAGGTTGAATATATTTTCCTAAACTTATCAATCACTTGTATTGTTCCCTTGTGAATTGACTGTGAATTTGCCTGTTTTTCTTCAGGGTATCTGGTCTTATTGATTTGCAAAAGCTCATTGTATATTGAGATATAAACCCTTTGTTGTCATTGTTGCAAGTTTCTTTCTGTCTCTCCCAGTGGCCCCAGGCCCAGCCCAGGTTCTGCTGTCCACAGTCATGGTGCCGGGCTTGTCTCTGGTAGCTGGAAACGCAAGTTGCGCTCAGCTAGGCGCCCTGCCCTGTCAGTCGAGGGGGCTGTCTGTACCCTTCAGCGCAGTGGTGGGAGAGGTCTGAGGGGGCCGCGGGCGGATGCCCGGGATGCCTGAGTCCCCTCTGACGCTTCTGTTCTTTTCCGGCCGACACCTCTGACTTTGTTGTTGCTCATTCTGATCCTGCTAGCCAAACCACTGGTGATCTTCTTTTCCTCACTTTCTCCTCATCCTGCCCCTCTGCTGGCCATGACAGAAGCCGTGGCAGAGCCCTGGCCGGTGGCGCAGGCCTCACAGCCCCGTCCCTCTGGCACTGCCTCAGTGCCCCTTCCTGCCCCATCCCTGCACCATGTGAAGGGCTCCCACACTCAGCTTACACTGCAGACGCCATGTGCACTCCAGGGGCGCCCCGTGTGCACGGGCATCCTGTTCTCCCCGGCCCCATGCGGACCACATGGTGACCCGAGGATGCTGGTGGAGAAGCACTAGGGACACAGCTCCTTTGAGGCCCCCTCATTTGTTGCAAAGGCCCTGGGGAGGAAGCTCTCTGCCTTCAGTTTTGGAATCATGGTCCTGTGACATTGGTTGTGTCCAGAAGCAAGACCGCGCAGAGCTTCAGCTGACGATGGCTGCACAAGCCAGTTTCCCTCTCGTGGTCTGGCTGAGTCAAGCCCTGGGGGCGGCATGTGTCCTCCCTGAGCTTGCTTGGAACCTTCCCAGGGAGGTGTGGTGGTTCTCCTTCCATCCACACGGTCAGTCTCTCTCTCACTCTCTCAGCACCCCCCTCCCCTGCCCAAGGTATCTGAAACCCAAGTCAGTGGGAAGGGCAAGATTGGGAGATTAGAGACTTCATTTAGCCTCTAGCCCTGGGCCTTCCAGCCCTGTGACTTTGGGCTGGCCATGTAGCCTCTCTGAATGGCAGTTTGGTCACCTACAAGGAGGAACGGGCTCCGTGGGACTGCTAAAACGACCTGCAAACCCCCCCATGGCAAGTGTGCATGGGGTGTGGTGCTTGTTTGCTCTTCAAAAATGCGTGGGCTGCTCAACTCACTTTAGAGCTTATGTTTTAAAAGGTGGTCTCCAAGGATTCTTGAATCAGGAATGATGTTCACTCTCCTCCTGAAATAGTGCCTACCCTGATCTTGCCCTGGGCTGTGCCTTGTGACCTGGGCTGGGAGTCCCAGTGTAGGACGAGAAGCTGAGGAAGGCATGGCTGTGTCTTGTCTTCAAGAAGCTCAGAGTCCACCCAGGGTAGGACGGGAGAACCCTGGGAGGCCAGCAACTGGTGGCCTTGGGAAGCTCCCAGGTTTGGTGGGCACACAGGGAAGGCCCCCTCAGCTGGCCTGGGAGAAAGGGCAGCCTGTGCCCAGGAGCCAGTGTTTGGGCTGAGTAAGAGTTGGCCGTGTTTCCTCTTCGCCCCAGATCACAAGCTGCGGTGTATGAGGCCTGGATGTTCCCCATGGCCCCCGCGGGTGTGGCACAGAGCCGATTCAGGATGTGGGTGGGTATGAACCAAAACTTACTACAGTTCCAAGAGAACGTGTCTCTGTTGGCCATCTGTGGATCGTGAGTGCGGACCTCACCATCCCTGTGAGTTCTACCAAGGACCATGGACGTCCCCAGGTCATGCCACAGCTGGGTCCCGAGCTGAATGGTACCCGTTTGTGTGATGGGTTCACTTTGCCAGGCCAGGGCGGGGTGGCGGGGGGAGAGTCAGAACCGTGTCTGAGTCTGCATGCGCGTCAGGGGCTGGGAGCCGTGTGCACACTGGCTCCCAGCACCAGACTGGCAACTTGCTCTCTGTGAAACTGGGAAATGACAAATGACCAAAAAATCAATTTGTAATCTGATTGGAGGTTTTTGATTTCCTCTGATGAGTTTAAATTTCATTAAAAGCAACCTTATTCCAACATAAAAGGAATCCTTGAAGGGTAAAACAGGGGATTGTCTCACTGAGTATAAAGCCTCCTGACTCTTTTGTGTGATTTATTCATCGCATTAATTGTGAGGGCCAACCTGTGGTGTCCGTTGGCAGCTGGGCCCTTATCAGGGCCTGGGATCGGCCGGGCGCGCTCAGAGCACAAGGACTCACATTCAAAACTCGCTCTTTGGCATATTGACACTTGAGTTATCAACAACTCTTATTATCTGCTGGGAGGGAGCTCGCAGCTCGTGGGGACAGAAGCAGCTACAAATCGCTGCCACAGCTGCCCCTCTGCATTCTCTTAATTGTATGTATTCTCTGGAAAAAATGATCACCGTGGCCTCTTGTCTTGATGAGAAATTGACATTTTCGGAGGACCTCTTTGGGCGCTCCCAGCGAGGAGATAAGGCTGAGTTGTTTTAAAGGAGAACAGCCTTTCTTCCCTTTCAGCTCCCTCCCCTTTCCCTCTTTATTGCTCTCAGTGACCCACTTGATGAGTATGGATTTCATGAGGTCTTTTTCAGCATTTGAACTATAAAAGGTTCAGAATGACACCACCCCTTATAGACAAAAGATAACCTTGCCCTTTGAATATATCGATTCTTTATTAACTAGGCTGTTTAATGCAATGAAATGAGGCATTAGATGGAAGCCCATTTCAAGTGCTTTGAATAATCTTTAAAAGCTTGAAAGACCTTAAAAGGCAGCCTGACAATAATTGGCATACATTTGGAGAGAATGCAGTTCTTGCTTCTGATTCGAAACACAAACATGAAACAATTTCTCCCCAGGTTGTAGGACCCTGGTGAGCCAGCTCCAGGGAGCCCCCCCCGCCCCCCCCACTGCCCAGGCTGGTACTTCTGGCACCAGCTTCAAGTGGGGAAGGAGGGGACTTTGGTCCCCAGCGGGCGCCCCCCCCACCAGCACCTCGGGAAGGACCCCGGGGGGGATGGGCGGGAGGGTGGGCAGCCAGCAGCCTTGTACCCCGAGAGCCTCTTTTTTTCTTTGCTATCTCTTTAAGGCTGAGACAAAAATGCAGCCAAAGGAACCTGATTGCCATTGACAGGAGAAAAAGGTATTCACAAGTTTCTTTATGTTTTGAATAATTGTTTCCTGTTTTGCTCAGCAGAACAAGTAATTAAGATGACATTTGTGAGTACTAATTTGGATCACACTTATGTGTATGTGTTACAGAGCTGCAAGCCAAAACATGCAAAACCAGCCTTTCATTGAGGAGAAAGTGAAAAATCCAGAATGAGCTGGAAGGGGCATGCCGAGAATTCGCAGGAGCTGAGCTTGGTTGTAAATTAGAACCCTGGTGCTGAGGGCAGCTCTCCTGAGCTTTGGTGCCTTTGGCCGCACCACCATGCCGCCCCCCCCCCCCCCCCCCCCCCCCCCCAGGCAGAGCGCGGAGGCGGCTCAGAGGGTCTGTGTTGCCACTGCCGTGGGCCTGGAGTTGGTGATGGCATCCCCCATGTCAGACGCCAGCCGGCACCACCGTCTGGGCCCCGGGTGTCCGCCCGCCTGCCCGGAGCCTGGCGCTGGTTCCTGCCCCAATGCGCTGGGCGGGGACGGTGGGAGGAGTGGGTGTCTGACGTGGCCCGAGCACTTGCTCTCGACCTGGCGAGCCCCCCAGTTTGGAAGCAGTGGCGGGAGCGCCGGGGCTGGGGGAGCTCGTGGCTGGTTAAGCACCACGGCGCTGCTGTGGCCTGCGTGTCCCACACAGAGTCCCGTACAGATGCTTGAGGGCAGCCCGCGTGCAGACGGCCCCTCTGGGCCCCGGGCCATCCAGGAACTGTAAGAAGTGCTCTGTGCCGGTTAGAAGAGCGGTTCGAGGACTGAGAACTTCGTAGAAAGGTTCTTCCATGAATTACTGTATCTTGGCCAAGATACAGCCCTGGGGTCCAGGCTGTGCAAAGGAACACCACCACCCCCCCACCACCAACCCAGTGTAACTTGTGCACGCGTTTTGCCACTCGTTGTAATCAAAACAGATAAAATTACCCAAAGTGAAATTCACAGACGAGAAATACTTTAATTAAATATTGTGTAAAATGAACATTTTTATACAGTTAAATATCTGAAAAAATGTACAGATAAAACAATCTTATTGTAGGGTCTTTAACAGTAAAATCTACCATTTAGTGAAGCGCTCAATTTTGGGACAATGAAGCGATGAGGGGCATTGACTAATTTTAATCTAAAACACAAACCGAGTGCAGGGATGAGGAAACTTGCAAACGTTCTTAACATGTACACGTGAGCTTGTTTTTAGATCAAACCCTTACTTATACAAAATAAAACGGAGGCAATTTAGTTCCAAAGTGACTTCTCAGGCTTTCCCACGTAGCTAAGCCTTAGCGGTCAAAGGGCCGGACTGGGACCCGCCTGACCACCGGGAACATTCTGTTTCTTTTATTTAGTCCCTTGAATGAACACTTTCCTAAGTTGTGCATGGTTTTGTTTTTTGTGTTTTTTCTTTTTCGTCAAGAAAGTTTTTTAAAGTCCCTCCTTTTTGTTTTAAATCTCATTTCTGCTGCAATTTGCAAAACATTTGCTGTGCTGTGTCTGCAAAGCATTTAACACAAAGGGGAAAGACTGACCGTCCTGGGCTCACGGTGGGTTTGGCACGAACAGACACAGGATCTGAAGGAGGTCATTCCGGTTTAAAAAGTACAGACGGTGCTGTTGGGTCTGACCACAAAAAAAGTATTGTTTAAAAAAAAAAGTTAAAAACCAGCGGTGATTTTGGTTCTCCCTGAAACCTCTCTGAATCCTAGGTGGGCCCGGGAGGACACACAACGCAGCAGAATCAGACGCAGAAAGGAGCGACACATGGAACACCAGGTTTGTGCTTTTGTTTGTGTGTGTGTGTGTGTGTGTTACACCGTAAATCTCCAAATGAAATATCGATTAACAATTGTGTCGTGAGCCTGTGATAAAATAGCACAAAGGTTCTTTAAAGAAGTCCACTTTTAAGGCATCAGAGAAGTTAATGTGGCAAACATTTTAATTAAAACATCAGAAGTAAATTTTATTTTAAACTTTAGGCCTCTGAATTTTTCCAGTAAACACAGTTCAGCTATGTGGCAAAGTCATGGGTGGCAGCTAAAATGACTTTTTACATTCTACAGAAAAATAAGGACACAGCCCCAAACGGTGTCCCCTCTTCGTTGCTGTTCCACATGCACAGAATCTACTAGGATTTGTCACAGCTGAGTGGCACCGTTTTGTTTTGACTATACAACGAACTTTTTTTCAAAAGTATTTGTTCAGATAACTTAAAAATAATATAAAAATAAACAATGAATTTGACTTTTCCTCAAAATAAAAAAAAAGGGAAAAGAAGGATGGAAAGTCTAAACAAAAGCAAATCTTTGAAGTACAAATGAAATGCAAGGACACCGGGTTCGCTTTAACAAAACAGGTCAAAGAGACAGCTCTGGGCTTAATGCTCTTCCCAACACCAGGCCACGATCAAAAACCAATACAGACAAGAAAAAGGAAATGGCAGGAAAAGCAATGTACAAAATTTCAAAGATAAATACAATATTTATAATCGATATGTTACAAAAGAAAGTCCCGTAGCAACTGTAAGTGTTCATGGAAAAGTGTTGAATGGAGACCATTTTATTCCTTATGAGACACATAAGGAAGAAAACGTGTTTTTTTTTTCTAAATATTTAAGTGGATCTGAAAAAAATTCAAGACAAGTGTATAAATATTTAGCTACAACTTTGGCAAAATCACAAAAGTCTACAATTTTATAACCACATACAAAACACATTAGGGAAGAAGGAGCTAGAAGTCAAAAGGACAATTTCTGGTACAAGAAACATGGACCTCACAGTAGCCTAAGAATGCAATAGTATACAGTGCTAGCAAAAGTTGAAAAAATGTTGCAGATCACACTTGCTTAACAGGAAGCTCTAGCAGTGGGAGAATATTTTAACCAACAGACAGTAGCATATTTTTTTTTCTGTCAGTGTGCTTGTTGAAGGCAAGAGAATTCAATATCAAAGTTACAATTTCTAACTACAATAAGTTACAAAGTTTCATTTCATTAAGATGAAGTTAAGCAATGATAAACCCTCCCTCCCTCCCTGCCACCCCGAATTCTCCTAGTCACGTAGTCCTCCTTTCTTCCAGTTCGATGGCTCACACCTCCTTGGCCCCTTTTTTTTTTTTCACCACAAAAAAATATTTCACATTATAGAGATACACAACCATTGTGAATCTAAGTATGAGCACAGAAAAATGTTTGGAGGCATTTTTCATCAGTGTTTCATGATAATCAAAATGGTGCATTCACAAAGTTTCTCCCAACACATAGCAAGTACTAGACATAGCGAAGACGGAGTCAGAAACTTTATACAAAATAGGCGTCGCTTTGTTTTCCTTAGTCTTCAGGACTGAGAAATGTGAAAATATGAGAAAAGTTCAGTCAATAAAATGGAATTGTTCATGAAGAAGTAGGCTGTTTGCATGTTGATTCTTAATAGTTTAAATAAAATCTTTAAACAAAGTCTCTCGTAGCATTCCCACCGCGGCTGGCGTGCTTGCAGACCATGGCTTCAGCAGCAGCTCATATATACGAAACGTGTCCCCTGAAGTCCGTCCTGGGTGCTGGGTGCTGCGGGAGGGAAGGCGAGCCCCTCACATCGGCGGGACTACCAGCCCAGACATAGCTGAAAGAGAGAGCGCAGCAGGTTACTGGGCCGCCCCTCTGGCGGGCCGGGCGGCCTTCGCCTGGGGCTTCACTCAACGGTGACGGTGACGTGGGGCGTGCACCGCGCCCAATAACCAGCCGTGGGCTTGGTGAAGGCGCGGGGGGCGGGGGGTGGGCATCTACCTCACGGGACCGGGGTACGTGTGGGGACAACCCCCCCCCCACGACCTCTCACGCTGCAGCCCCCCTCAGAGACTTCCTCTGGAAGGGAGCGGCTCTGGCCATCGTGCGCGGAAGGCTGCCGCCTCCCACAGGTCTCGGTGGCTTGTTTATAGCAGACGGAGGCCCAGACTCCCCAGAGGCCACCTCTGTGGACAGATGTGAACCAACCTGGTCACATCTGTGATGCCAGCCGGGGCTGGCCCGCAGGCCCGGTGGGACCCGGGCGCCGCGCTCACTCCCTCCATGAAAACTGGATGTGCCTCAGTTTCCCCCTCTGCTCTCAGCCCTTGCCTCTGACCTTCTTCTGATTGTTCCGTATCGTAATGGTGAGTCACGGGCTCTCCAGGAGCAAAGCCGCTCACAGCCCACCTGCCCTGCCCTCTCAAGGCCAAGGCCCCGAAGAGACCCAAGTCACAGCCCCGCCTCAGGGCGCTCTTTCCGCCCCTCTCGGAATAAGAAACTTGGTGCTAAAACGCCAAGCGCAGCGGACGCTTTCCAGTGAACTCCTGGTATGAATATAATTTAAAATCTTTTAACTTTAGTGTTGTTTAATTTTTGTCAGAATGATCATTCTCATTAATTTATGTAGAACATATTAATACATTTGTTCACGTAGTGATGTGAGCTTCAATTTCCCAGTTCATTAATTCCAACAGTCTTAACTCCTCTCCGACTCACCGTTACAACGTTATGGTTTTGGCAGACCCGCGTGGGTACACGCTGCCCAGGCGGCACCGTGCTCCCGTGGGCCTCCGTGCCGTGCGGACGGTGGCCGGGCCGTGGCACCTGGCCACCACCGGGCCCGCAAGCAGCTCTGGGCTGGGGGCCGCGGGGGCGGCCCGCAGGCCGGTCGGCGGCACACGGGGCCTGGGCGTCCCTCTCATACACTAAGATGTTGGGAAGACAATTATTTCAAATCACGGATACCTTTCCAGTTCCTTTTTTGAGCATTAGTTCATCAAAGTGAAATATGCCACCGACTTCACAAAAGGGCCAGTTTGTCTTCTCCACGGTAACGTCCTCAGCACCCAGCAGAGAGCCTGGTACATAGTAGGTGCTCAGTAAATACTGGTTGAATGGATTCATTTTTTTAAAGGAGTAACTGGATTTGATTTTCACCGGGAGGAGCATATACCAAAGGTGGTGTCTGAAAGAGGCCAGATGACGGCCACTTAATTCAGCGCCTGTGGCCCCCGTGAGTCACAGAGCCACGCGGAAGATCACGAGGCCTAGGGGCACTCACGTGGCCCACCCGCCGCACACCTCACAGGCCATGGTGCGGCCTACGCTGCCCAGAGGGACCCAGCCCTGGGCAGGCACGGGGTGCCTGCTCCACGTGGCCCCGTCTGTGGGCAGCCGTGTCCACGGGGCGCCTCCCCCTGCCCTGGGGGCCAGCCCTGCTCCCTCCTGAGCGTGTGCAGGAGAGGACTTAGAGAAACCGACTCCCACCCGGTGTTCACGCATGCACGGCCCTGGTCTGGGTGCACCCCTTTCCGAGGACAGCACAGCCTGGCGGCCCAGGGTCTGCTATACCAGGTTGAGAAGGCAGACTCCGTCTCGGGACACGGAGAGCACGCTGGCTTGGGGCTGGGCTCCGCAGGTGACACGATGACCCGCCATCCCCGTCCCGAGGCTACTTTGCTGCGAGCGAGCAAGGAGGCTGCGAGCACAGGCGCTACAAGCAGGGTGCACCCCGCTCTCACTGGGCGAGCCGCGGCCCTGAAGGCCTGTCTGCTGAGTGGCCGGAACAGGGTCCCCCCCAGGGCCCCCCGCTGCATTCGCACGGTTCCCCGGTGCTTCCCCTTCCTGCGGGGAGGGGCCGCTTCGCCAGGAGGGCGCGTGGGTGAGGTTGGAAGCAGGACGCAATGGTTTCCACCAACGAGAGTCTGTTACCGGTTGAGGGTGAGCGAAGGGGGCTCGTTCACGTGGATACCGGGCCGGGGGGGGGGGGGGCTCACATCGCGGCCCAGCAACGGGGAGCATGCAGCGGCCACGGCGGGCCTGCCCTCGGGGGAGAGTTCCGCCGGCGGCGCTCGGGGGGCCCGGGGGCCAGGACGCCACCCCTCACCTTGGAGTCCGTTCCCATTGGCGCTGGTGCAGGAGGGAGGAGGAGAAGCTTGGGGCCGGACCACGGGCGCGAAGGCGCTCTTTTGTTTCACTGCAGAGATGACATTGGCAGGTGAGAATGAGAAAATGCTGTGTGTGCCGCTACAGTTTGAAGGGAGGGTGACCGAAGAGGCTGCCATGGTGGGGCTGGACGGCACTACTGCAACAAAGCACAGACGGTCAGGACGCGCGGCGCGGGGCGCGGCAACACGACACAGAGAGCTCTTAGGGCCGCGCCTGGGGCGTCGGGGCGACAAGACAAGCATGACACGCTGCCGGCTTGGCCGCTCTCTGGACAACAGGCAAACTCTCGTGTTGGCCTCTCGTTTCCAATCGGGCAGCCCCATTTTGTGCAGGTTTCCGACGTGGCCTCACGGGGGGGGCCCACCGCAGGTCAATTTACCGTCGCCACACGGACACCCAGCCTCCAGAGCCACCCTCCCTTTGACCCAGCAGCTCACATCACAGAACAGCCAAGCAATGCACACATTTGACCTGGTAGTGAACACGAATCTACGTGATGACGTGTGACAAAAACAGACACTTACTGCCGTAGGGAGAGTTGGCGGAAGAGCCATTAAGAAATCCAGGCGAGCCCGGGACCCCTAGATTGGCCATGGCGCCACTTCCATATCCATTCATGCTAGTGCTGACTGTGTTGTAATTGGACTGCTGGGGAGTACTGCTGGGGACGTAGCCTCGCGGGGACACGCTGCTGGTATTGCGACTGTAGCCGACTGTTAAGACCCCCCCCGGCCAAAAATAACGTTATTATCAGGGAGACACACTTGGGGGGGGCTCCCCGCGAATCTCTAGCATATATGCAACATTTCTCATTGACCTCACGCTCCACGCGTGCCCTGGCGCCTGCAGCCAGCTCCGACCGCCTGGCCGCGCCAGCCCCGCGCTTCCATCTGACCGTCAGGTGCTTTCAGGGTTCTCTTTAGAAGCAATTACCGACAGCGTGGGTTCGGGGGCTGTCCCCCCACGCTAGGTGAACTTTCAGACCTTCAAATGCCACGGCTGACAGGGAGAGCTCGTTTGTGGCCGTAACTGCCCAGGAAGGGCTGCTTGGGGGTCTTCATTTGTATGGTTACGGCTCCCGTGAGTGTGGGGACGGCTGCGGCGCGGTGGCGTCGGGCCCGCCGCGGGAGGGCGCACGAACCGGAGCCGAGCGGCGGCGGCGCGGCCCAGGCCTCCTCTGAGACCACTGCCGGCACAGATTTGCGGGAGGAGAACTGAGACCTGCGCAGAAGTGGCTCACGGGACAGGGTCCCGTGACCTGCGGCTGCCAGGTCACCGCATGACGGGAGCAGGTGCACCCGAGGTGAGGGGAGGTGGGGCTGGGGGGACTGGGATCTCCTCGCCATTTACTCCTTCCCAGTCCCACCCGTGGGACATATCCGAGAAGGGTCCCGTCCACTTACTACCCCACGGCTGTCCCGTGGCTCCTCCCAGCCTTTCAAAGAAACTTCTAGCAAAAACCAGTACCCCGAGTGGCAGCCAGGTACCGTGGCAACAAATTAGTTCTGGGTTCTCCGAGCGCTGCCCGCCCCGCGCGCGCCCGCAGGGCTGCCAGGAGGCCGTCCCCGGGCAGGGCCGCAGGGAGCGGAGGGCGGCGCGCCTTCCCCGTGGGACCCGGGACCCGGGCAGCTGCGGCCGAGTCTCGGCCGTCCCTGGGAGCGCGTCCAGGGAAGGGGGCTGGCGCCGGCTCGGCGCGTACCTTGGTCGTTGGCCTGCGAGGTCTCGGACACGTTGACGGCCAGCTGGCTGCTGAAGGAGTTCACGCCCATCATGCCCGTGTGCGCGGGGGTGTTGCCCAGGGCGGGGATCTGGTTGTGGTTGCGGGGCACACTGTACAAGGC